>NW_024070203.1:11747513-11785376 GCF_014754425.2 Oryx dammah
GTAATCTGTTGGTTTTAATTATTTATTCGTTTTTCCTTCCTGTTATGTTGCCCTCTGTGTTTCCAAGGCTCGCCTTAGACTCGGCAGGTAGAGTGTTTCCTTGTGTTTGGAAACCTCTCTTCTTAGAATTCCCTTCCCGGGACGGGCTTCCCTTCCCGGGACGGAGCTCCCTCCCCACCTCCTTTGTCTCTTTTCTCGTCTTTTATATTTTTTCCTACCTGTTTTTGAAGACAATGATCTGCTTTTCTGGTTGCCTGATGTCCTCTGCCTGCATTCAGAGGTTGTTTTGTGGAGTTTGCTCCGCGTTGAAATGATCTTTTGAGGAATTTGTGAGGGAGAAAGTGGTCTTCCCTTCCTATTCCTCCGCCATCTTAGGACCGCCCCCCATATATAGCTTTTATTATGTTGAGGTATGTTCCTTCTATTTCTGCTTTCTGGAGAGTTTTTATCACAAATGGATATAGAATTTTGTCAAAGGCTTTCTTTGCATCTTTTGAGATAATCATGTTTTTTATCTTTCAATTTGTTAATGTGGTGTACTACATTGATTGATTTGTGGATACTGAAGAATCCTTGAATCCCTGGGATAAAGCCCACTTGGTCATGATATATGATCTTGTTAATATGTTGCTGGAATCTATTTGCTAGAATTTTGTTAAGGATTTTTGCATCTATGTTCATCAGTGATATTGGCCTGTAGTTTTCTTTCTTTCTTTCTTTTTTTTTTTTTTGTGGCATCACTGTCTGGTTTTGTTATTAGTGTGATGTTGGCCTCATAGAATGAGTTTGGAAGTTTGCCTTCCTCTGCAATTTTCTGGAAGAGTTTGAGTAGGATAGCTGTTAGCTCTTCTCTAAATTTTTGGTGAATTCAGCTGTGAAGCCATCTGGTCCTGGGCTTTTGTTTGCTGGAAGATTTCTAATTACATTTTCAATTTCCGTGCTTGTGATGGGTCTGTTATGATTTTCTATTTCTTCCTGGTTCAGTTTTGGAAAGTTGTACTTTTCTAAGAATTTGTCCATTTCTTCCAATTTGTCCATTTTGTTGGCATATAGTTGCTGATAGTAGTCTCATGATCCTTTGTATTTCTTTGTTATCTGTTGTGATTTCTCCATTTTTATTTTTAATTTTGTTGATTTGATTCTTCTCCCTTTGTTTCCTGATGAGTCTGGCTAATGGTTTGTCAACTTTATTTATCTTCTTAAAGAACCAGCTTTGTTGATTTTGCTGTAGTCTCTTTTGTTTCTTTTGCATTTATTTCTGCCCTAATATTTAAGATTTCTTTCCTTTGACTAACCCTGGGGTTCTTCATTTCTTCCTTTTCTAGTTGCTTTAGGTGTAGAATTAGGTTATTTATTTGACTTTTTTCTTGTTTCTTGAGGTATGTCTGTATTGCTATGAACCTTCCCCTTAGTACTGTTTTTACAGTGTTCCACAGGTTTTGTGTTGCTGCGTTTTCAGTTTCATTTCTTTCTATGCATATTTTGATTTCTTTTTTGATTTCTTCTGTGAGTTGCTGGTTATTCAGCAGCATGTTTTTCAGCCTCCATATGTTGGAATTTTTAATAGTTTTTCTCCTGTAATTGAGATCTAATCTTACTGCATTGTGGTCAGAAAAGATACTTGGAATTACTTCAATTTTTTTTGAATTTACCAAGGCTAGATTTATGGCCTAGGATGTGATCTATCTTGGAGAAGGTTCCATGTGCACTTGAGAAAAAGGTGAAATTAATTGTTTTAGGGTGAAATATCCTATAGATATCAATTAGGTCTAACTGATCTATTGTATCATTTAAAATTTGTGTTTCCTTGTCAATTTTCTGTTTAGCTGACCTATCCATAGATGTGAGTGGGGTATTAAAGTCTCCCACTATTATTGTTTTATTGTTAATTTCCCCTTTCATACTTTTTAGCATTTGCCTTACATATTGCCGTGCTCCTATGTTGGGTGCATATATATTCATAATAGTTATATCTTCTTCTTGGATTGATCCTTTGGTCATTATGTAGTGTCATTCTTTGTCTCTTTTCACAGCCTCTATTTTAAATTCTAGTTTATCTGATATTAGTATTGCTACTCCTGCTTTCTTTTGGTCTCTGTTTGTGTGGAATATCTTTTTCCAGCCCTTCACTTTCAGTCTGTATGTGTTCCTTGTTTTGAGGTTGGTCTCTTGTAGACTACATATATAGGGGCCTTGTTTTTGGATCCATTTAGCCAGTTTTTGTCTTTTGATTGGGACATTCAACCTATTTACATTTAAGGTAATTATTGATAACTATGATCCCGTTGCCATTTACTTTGTTGTTCTGGGTTCGAGTTTATACACCCTTTCTGTGTTTCCTGTCTAGAGAAGATCCATTAGGATTTGTTGAAAAGCTGGTTTGGTGGTGCTGAATTCTCTCAGCTTTTGCTTGTCTGTAAAGCTTTTGATTTCTCCTTCATATTTGAATGAGATCCTTGCTGGGTATAGTAATCTAGGTTGTTGGTTTTTCTCTTTCATCACTTTAAGTATATCCTGCCATTCCCTTCTGGCCTGAAGAGTTTCTATTGAAAGATCAGCTGTTATCCTTATGGGAATCCCCTTGTGTGTTATTTGTTGTTTTTCCCTTGCTGCTTTTAATATTTTTTTTTCTTTGTGTTTGATCTTTGTTAATTTAATTAATATGTGTCTTGAGGTGTTTTGCCTTGGGTTTATCCTGTTTGAGACTCTCTGGGTTTCTTGGACTTGGGTGAATATTTCCTTCCCATTTTAGGGAAGTTTTCAACTACTATCTCCTCAAGTATTTTCTCATGGCCTTTCTTTTTGTCTTCTTCTTCTGGGACCACTATGATTCGAATGTTGGGGCATTTCACACTGTCCCAGAGGCCTCTGAGGTTGTCCTCATTTCTTTTAATTATTTTCCTTTTTTTTTTCCTCTCTACTTCATTTATTTCTACCATTCTATCTTCTACCTCGTTTATCCTATCTCTGCCTCTGTTAGTCTACTGTTGGTTCTCTCCAGAGTGTTTTTGATCTCAGTTATTGCATTATTAATTATATATTGACTCTTTTTTATTTCTCTGTGGTCCTTGTTAAACATTTCTTGTATCTTCTCAATCCTTGTCTCCAGGCTATTTATCTGTAACTCCATTTTGTTTTCAAGATTTTGGATCATTTTGCTATCACTATTCTGAATTATTTATCAGGTAGATTCCCTATCTCTTCCTCTTTTGTTTAGTTCAATGGGCATTTATCTTGTTCCTTTACCTGCTGAGTATTTCTCTGCCTTTTCATCTTGTTTATATTGCTGTGTTTGAGGTAGCCTTTCCATATTCTGGCAGTTTGTGCTTCCTCTTTATTTTGGAGATTCCTCTCTGTGGGTTGGGCTAGATGGGTGGCTTGTCAAGGTTTCCTGGTTAGGAAAGCTTGTGTCAGTGTTATGGTGGGTGGAGCTGGATTTTCTCTCTCTGGAGTGCAATGAAGTGTCCAGTAATGAGTTTTGAGATGTCAATGGGTTTAGTGAGACTTTGGGAAGCCTGTATATTGAAGCTCAAGACTATGTTCCTGTGTTGCTTGAGAATTTGCATGGTATGTCTTGCTCTGGAACTTGTTGGCCCTTGGGTGGTGCTTGGTTTCAATGTAGGTATGGAGGTTTTTGATGAACTCTTATTGATTAATATTCCCAAGAAGTCAGGAGTTTTTCTTCTTACAGTAGCCTCAGAACTTCTCCATCTATACAGCACTGATGATAAAACATCTAGGTTAATGGTGAAAAGTTTCTCCACAGTGAGGGACACCCAGAGAGGTTCACAGAGTTACATGGAGAAGAGAAGAGGGAGGAGGGAGATAGAAGTGACCTGGAGGAGAAGAGGGAGAATCAAAAGTGGGGGAGAGCAAGCTATCCTGTAATCACTTCCATATGTGCTCTCCACAGTCTGGACCCATCAGAGATGTTCACGGAGTTACAGAGAGAAGAGAAGAGGGAGGAAGGAGACAGAGGTGGCCAGGAGGAGAAAAGGGGGAATCAAAATGAGAGAGACAGATTCAGCCAGTAATCTGTTCCCTAAGTGTTCTCCACAGCCTGGAACACACAAAGAGATTCACAGAGTTGGGTAGAGAGGATAAGGGGGAGGGCGGAGATAGAGGCGACCTGGTGGAGAAAAAGGAGAGTCCAAAGTGGGAGAGAGCAATCAAGCCAGTAATCTCACTCCCAAATAAAAATGGGTACTGAAAATTGCATTCTTAAACGTACAAATTAGTAACAAATATCAGAAAGCAAAGATTAAAAATCTACAGTAGGCAGTAACTCTCCTGTCTGCTTTATAAGACAACTGTGTAAAGCAATATTAATAAAAATGGACTTAGAATGTATAAAGATATAATTTGTATGACAGTCATAGCACAAAAGAAGTGGGGGGGGGACCAAGGTACATTGGAGCAAGTCTTGATTACCCACTGTTGAAATTGAGTATGTTTCCAAAGTGAATTGTTTTAAGATGCTACTTGTAATCTCTAGAATGGCCACTAAGAATAAATTTTTAAAATTATAGTAACCAAAAAAATCTAGAGTAGAGGTTAGATTCTCAAAAATACAATATTAAAAACCAAAAACAGTCACAAAAATCATAAAATTGTATCTATACCTATCCATATATATGAAGCTTGCTTTAAAAATAGGGTCTTTCTTTACAGGGTAATAGCAGTAAGTTAGAAAAAGGAAAACTAAAGGAGTAATAGAGGACTTAATTTTTTTTAATTTAAAAAATGATAATAGTAAAAATATATCTAGGACTTTCTCTGGAGCTGTTGTGGGCAGTGTGGGGTCATTTTCAGATAGTTCCTTGATCTGGCTTATACTTCTTCTCAAGATCTATAGGCCCCTTCCTATGTAGTCAGTGCTAGCTACAGGGTTTTAATCTGTTGCACCTATCACTTCCAAAGCAGTTCCCTTTGTTTATTTTAGCTTCTTCTGTTTGCTGGCCTTTTCAGTGTCTAATTTCCACCCTGACACAAGGGGGTGATGGTGGTAAATTCTTTAGGCTCACTTGTTCAGTAATGCTGTGGGGAGGGAGTAACTCTGTAAACAAATATTACTGGTGTGTGTGGGGAGTTCTCGCAGTATTTCAGCCATACGGGGTTTTCCCCAGTTCACGGCCTGTGTGCTTTCATGGTCTACACTTCTCAGGCTCTAGATTGCTCTGCCAGGAACTGTCTGAGGTGGGCCCTGGGTTGCCTGCACTTCTCAGGCTTAAGCCACTCAGGTTCAGGTTCTTGGGTACTCCACAAAGGTGTAGACTCAGTTGGGCCTGCGTTTTGTGCCCTCCCAGGTCCCAGCAGCTCAGGTGATCAGGTACTTGGTGAGTCCAGTCTCCCTCAGATGGGAGCTGTGTCTCATCACCTCCCCCGTCCCAACTGCTTGGTTTTCTGGGTGTATAATGGGCATGCTTTCTCAGGTGTGCCGTGTGTTTCTTCTTGGGGGCTGATCTCTGGTTGTTACCCTCCCAGCTGATGTCAACCAACCAGAATCCCAAGAAGTCTTGGTTAGCAACTAAGCCTGTTTGCACTTTGGTAGAGGATGCCTCTCTGAGGCCGTGACTGCCCCCTTCTGGCTCTGGCTGACCCCGCCTGCCTGTCTCTGGTGGAGGATGGAATGGTCCACAGTTGGCTAGCTCTGCTCAATCCTTTGTTCTGTGAGCAGGTTTGGCAGTGTCTTAGGTTAAGTCTTTTCACTGGATAGGTCTCTCTCTCTCTCTCTCTCTCTCTCTCTCTCTCTTTCTCTCTCTCTATCTATCTTTTTATCCCCCGCCCCCCCTCTGCCTATCCCACAGTCTGGGTTGCTATCTCAAGGTACTTC
Organism: Oryx dammah; assembly: GCF_014754425.2. NCBI lineage: Eukaryota > Metazoa > Chordata > Mammalia > Artiodactyla > Bovidae > Oryx > Oryx dammah. The sequence continues at coordinate 11,753,347 of NW_024070203.1, forward strand.
CCTCAGATTGCCCTCGGGGCATTCAGGCCCGGTCCCTCAGTCAGTCATTCAGTTCAGTCACTCAGTCGTGTCCTACTCTTTGTGATCCCATGAATCACAGCACACCAGGCCTCCCTGTCCATCACCAACTACCAGAGTTTACTCAGACTCACCTCCATCGAGTCAGTGATGCCATCCAGCCATCTCATCCTCTGTTATCCCCTTCTCTTCCTGCCCTCAATCCCTCCCAGCATCAAAGTCTTTTCCAATGAGTCAACTCTTCGCATGAGGTGGCCAAAGTACTGGAATTTCAGTTTTAGCATCATTCCTTCCAAAGAAATCCCAGGGCTGATCTCCTTCAGAATGGACTGGTTGGATCTCCTTGCAGTCCAAGGGACTCTCAAGAGTCTTCTCCAACACCACAGTTCAAAAGCATCAATTCTTCGGCGCTCAACCTTCTTCACAGTCCAATTCTCACATCCATACATGACCACAGGAAAAACAATAGCCTTGACTAGACGGACCTTAGTTGGCAAAGTAATGTCTCTGCTTTTGAATATGCTATCTAGGTTGGTCATATCTTTCATTCCAAGGAGGAAGGGTCTTAATTTCATGGCTGCAATCACCATCTGCAGTGATTTTGGAGCCCAGAAAAATAAAGTCAGCCCCCATTTCCACTCTTTTCCCATCTATTTCCCATGAACTGATGGGCCACATGTCATGATCTTCGTTTTCTGCATGTTGAACTTTAAGTCAACTTTTTCACTCTCCTCTTTCATTAAGAGGCTTTTTAGTTCCTCTTCACTTTCTGCCATAAGGGTGGTGTCATCTGCATATCTGAGGTTACTGATATTTCTCCCAGCAATCTTATGGCTTTCCTGGTTGCTCAGATGGTAAAGTGTCTGCCTGCAATGCAGGAGACCTGGGATCGATCCCTGGGACAGAAAGAGCCCCTGGAGAAGGAAATGGCAACACACTCCAGTATTCTTGCCTGGAGAATTCCATGGACAGAGGATCCTGGTAGGCTGCAGTCCATGGGATCGCAAAGAGTCGGTGACTGAGTGATCGACTGAGTGACTTCACTTCACTTCACTTCACTTCACTTCACTTCACTTTACTTCCAGCAATCTTCATCCAAGCTTGTGCTTCCTCCATCCCAGCATTTCTCATGATGCACTCTGCATATAAGTTAAATAAGCAGGCTGACAATATGCAGCCTTGATGTACTCCTTTTCCTATTTGGAACCAGTCTGTTGTTCCATGTCCAGTTCTAACTGTTGCTTTCTGACCTGCATACAGGTTCTCAAGAGGCAGGTCAGGTGGTCTGGTATTTCCATCTCTTTCAGAATTTTCCAGTTTTGTTGTGATCCACACAGTCAAAGGCTTTGGCATAGTCAATAAAGCAGAAATATATGTTTCTTCTGAAACTCTCTTGCTTTTTTGATGATCCAGCGGATGTTGGCAATTTGATCTCTGGTTCCTCTGCCTTTTCTAAAACCAACTTGAACATCTGTAAGTTCATGGTTCACATATTGCTGAAGCCGGCCTTGGAGAATTTTGAGCATTACTTTACCAGCATGTGAGATGAGTACAATCGTTCAGTAGTTTCAGCATTCTTTGGTATTGCCTTTCTTTGGGATTGGAATGAAAACTGACCTTTTCCAGTCTTGTGGCCACTGCTGAGTTTTCCAAATTTGCTGCCATATTGAGTGCAGCACTTTTACAGCATCATCTTTCAGGATTTGAAATAGCTCAACTGGAATTCCATCACCTCCACTAGCTTTGTTCATAGTGATGCTTTTTAAGGCCCACTTGACTTCACATTCCAGGATGTCTGGCTATAGGTGAGTGATCACACCATCGTGATTATCTGGGTGGTGAAGATCTTTTTTGTACAATTCTTCTGTGTATTCTTGCCTCCTCTTCTTAATATCTTCTGCTTCTGTTAGGGCCATACCATTTATGTCCTTTATCAAGCCCATCTTTGTATGAAATGTTCCCTTGGTATCTCTAATTTTCATGAAGCGATCTCTAGTCCTTCCCATTTTTTTTTTTTTTTCCTGTATTTCTTTGCATTGATCACTGAAGAAGGCTTTCTTATCTCTCTTTGCTCTTCTTTGGAACTCTGTATTCAAATGGGAATATCTTTCCTTTTCTCCTTTGCCTTTCACTTCTCTTCTTTTCACAGCTATTTGTAAGGCTTCCCCATACAGGCATTTTGCTTTTTTGCATTTCTTTTCCATGGGAATGGTCTTCATCCCTGTCTCCTGTACAATGTCATGAACCTCCATCCATAGTTTCTCAGGCACTCTGTCTTTTAGACCTAGTCCCTAAATCACAGCCCCCACTTAAGAGTGGCAGATTCGAGTGTCTGGGCTGCTGGGAGGCTCTCTCTGCTGGGAGTTGCCATTAGACATGTAATCTGTGGGTTTTATTTATTTATTTATTTTCCCTTCTGGTTATGTTGCCCTCTGAGATTCTAAGACTCACCACAGACCAGCCAGTGAGAGTATTTCCTGGTGTTTGAAAACTTCTCTCTTTTTTAAGACTCCTTTCCCAGGATGGATCTCCATCCCTACCTCTTTTGTCTTTCTTTTTACCTTTTATATTTTGTCCTACCTCTTTTTGAAGACAATGGGCTGCCTTTCTGGGTGCATGATGTCCTCTGCCAGCATTCAGTATTTGTTTTGTGGAATTTGCTCAGCATTTACATGTTCTTTTGACAAATTTGTGGGGGAGAAAATGGTCTCCCCATCCTATTCCTCTGCCATCTTAGGACTGCCTTGTCATTTAATTTTGGAAAGAAGATTTAAAGTGTAATTTATATAGGTCAGTTCATCCAAATAAGAATTAGCATTTTTAAAATTATAATTTTTAAATCAACTTATACAAATACTCCAATAAACTATCAACTATCTTTTAGAAATTTTAATATACAAGTTGAAATAACCATTTAAAAGTAGGACATTTCCCATTATTTTATTTGAATATCTAAAAACATATTGGCTATTAAAATTACAGAAATTAATATCAGAAAAATTAGTCCTATTATTCATACTTTTAGTGAAAGCAAAAGAACACAGAGCTAATTTTAGTTGTATTTCATATATCCATAAAACATAAGAATTTCTTTTTTTTTTTCCATTAAGCAAACAATTATTCATTGATCTATGGAAGCTAAGGTTGAAACTATGTAGCTGAGTTTGGAAATATTTTAGGTGTGATCATTTGCAAAGAGCATGGACATTACCACAAGCAGCATCTGGCAGCTATGTGCTTATGCATTTATGGGGAATCTATCACATGTATGTATTCTTACCACACACCCAAGACATAACAACTCAAAATACTCAAAGGACAAAAGCCTGAGTCCTTTTCCAGAAAAAAGATAATTTCAAAATAGATTTTTGAGCACCTTTTAAAACAAGATAACATTATAGGCTCACAGTAGACAAGTTCATGAATTAGAGTTGGCTTCTTTCATCCAAATGCATGCTCTCAGTGAATAAGAAATGATGGATGAATCCTGACAATTCAAGGACAACTACTGAGCTATCCAAGTGTATGGTTCTTTACAGGCACAACTCCCTATGGAAACAAAGACTAGCAAAGCATAAGATACAAGATTTAACAGGTGACCACTGATTACCCATTTTCTTTAATTTGCCCTGATATCTGCCTTGATTTAGATGTTGATTTGTGCTTACCCCTTATAAGAGAAGGGGCTTCCCATGTGCTTCCCTGGTGGCTCAGATGGTAAACAGTCTGCCTGCAATTCAGGAGACCCAGGTACAAAAGCTAGATCAGGTCCATGGGGTTGCAAAAGTGTCAGAAATTGCTGAGCAACTTAACATTGATAAGAGAGACTCTGATGGAAGTGACTTAGAGTTGAAAATTCCTACTACTTGGATTTTCCTGCTGTTTAATATACAGCTTGACTCACAGCCTCTTTTTCTGGCTGTCTCACTGTCTTCTTAACCTTCTGAGAAGTGAATTCTGTTGCCTGTGCTGATATAAACACAGATCAGACTTCCTTACTGGTGCAGTTGTTAAGACTCGGTATTTCCAATGCAGGAACCATAGATTCAGTCCCTGATTGGGGAACTAAGATCCTGCATGCTATACAGTGCATCATTTTGTTTTTTAATTTAAAAATAAGCATAATCAAAAACAATAAAGTGGGTAGCTGATAAATTTAACATTACATATTAGAATACAGAGACTAAAGGAAGGTCTCACCAAAATAGATAACACAATGTTATGCCAGTCATGATTTTGCAATCATGTATAATAACTAAATGTAAAAATAAAAATTTGGATTGTCTTATTAAAGGAAAGTAGCAATTTTTTTTTTAACTTTAGACTTTTTATTTTGTATTGGGTATAGACAAATAACAATGTTGTAGTAGTTTCAGGTGAACAGTGAGGGGACTCAGCCATACATATACATGTATCCATTCTCCCCCAAACGCACCTCCCATCCAGGTTGACACATAACATTGAGTAGAGTTCCATGTGCTATACAACATGTCTTTGTTGGTTATCCGTTTTAAATATAGCAGTATGTACATGATCTTCCCAAATTCCTTATCTCTTCCCCCTCAGAGGCCATAAGTTCATTTCTAAGTCTGTGAGTCTCTTTCTGTTTTGTAAGAAGTTCTGCATCATTTCTTTTTAAATTCCACATTTGAGGGATGTCATATCACATTTCTCCTTCTACATCTGATTTACTTCAGTATGACACTGAGTCCATGTATGTTGCTGCAAATGTCATTATTTCATAATGGCTGAATAATATTCATACACCACATCTTCTTTATCCATTCCTCTGTTGATGGATGTTTAGATTGCTTCCATGCCTTGGCTACTGTAAACAGTGCTGAAATTAATGTTGAGGTGGACATATCATTTTAGATTGTTTTTCTCCAGGTATATGCCCAGGGATGGGATTGCAAGGTCATATTATAGCTTTACTTTTAGGCTTTAAGGAATCTCCATACAGTGCTGCACTCAATATGCCAGCAAATTTGGAAAACTCAGCAGTGGCCACAAGACTGGAAAAGGTCAGGTTTCATTCCAATCCTAAAGAAAGGCAATGCCAAGAATCCTCAAACTACCACACAACTGCACTCATCTCACATTCTAGTAAAGTAACTCTTAGAGATTTCAAAATTCTCCAAGCCAGGATTCAGCAATACATGAACCATGAACTTCCAGATGTTCAAGTTCGTTTTAGGAAAGGCAAAGGAACCAGAGATCAAATTGCCAACATTTTCTGGATCATGGAAAAAGCAAGAGAGTTCCAGAAAAACATCTATTTCTGCTTTATTGACTATGCCAAAGCCTTTGACTGTGTGGATCACAATAAACTGGAAAATTCTGAAAGAGATGGAAATACCAGACCACCTGACCTGCCTCTTGAGAAACCTGTAGGCAGGTCAGAAAGCAACAGTTAGAACTGGACATTGAACAACAGACTGGCTCCAAATAGGGAAAGGAGTACATCAAGGCTGTCTATTGCCACTCTGCTTATTTAACTTATATGCAGAGTACATCATGAGAAATGCTGGACTGGAAGAAGCACAAGCTGGAATCAAGATTGCCAGGAGAAATAACAATAAGCTCAGATATGCAGATGACACCACTCTAATGGAAGAAAGTGAAGAGGAACTAAAAAGCCTCTTGATGAAAGTGAAAGAGGACAGTGAAAAAGTTGGCTTAAAGCTCAACATTCAGAAAATGAAGATCATGGCATCCGGTCCCATCACTTAATGGCAAATAGATGGGGAAACAGTGGAAACAGTGTCAGACTTTATGTTTTGGGGCTCCAAAATCACTGCAGATGGTGATTGCAGCCATGAAATTAAAAGATGCTTACTCTTTGGAAGGAAAGTTATGACCAGCCTAGATAGCATATTCAAAAGCAGAGACATTACTTTGCCAACAAACGTCCATCTAGTCAAGGCTATGGTTTTTCCAGTGGTCATGAATGGATGTGAAAGTTGGACTGTGAAGAAAGCTGAGCACCAAAGAATTGATGCTTTTGAACTGTGGTGTTGGAGAAGACTCTTGAGAGTCCCTTGGACTGAAGGAGATCCAACCAGTCCATTCTAAAGGAGATCAGTCCTGGGTGTTCTTTGGAAGGACTGATGCTAAAACTGAAATTCCAGTACTTTTGCCACCTCATGCAAACAGTTGACTCATTGGAAAAGACTCTGATTCTGGGAGGGATTAGGGGCAGGAGAAGAAGGGGACGACAGAGGATGAAATGGCTGGATGGCATCACCGACTCGATGGACATGAGTTTGAGTGGACTCCGGGAGTTGGTGATGGACAGTGAGGCCTGGCATGCTGTAATTCATGGGGTTTCAAAGAGTCGGACAAGACTGAGTGGCTGAACTGAATAGAACTGAACTGATACTCTTCTCCATAGTGGTTGTAACAATTTACATTCCAACCAACAGTGCAAGAGGATTCCCTTCTCTCCACACCTTCTCAAGAATTTGTTGCTTTTTGATGAGACCCATTCTGGCTGGTGTGAAGTGATATATTATTGTAGTTTTGATTAGCATTTCTCTAATAACTAGCATTGTTGAAAATCTTTTTATGTGCCTATTGGCCATCTGTATGCAGTCTTTGGAGAAATGTCTATTAGATATTCTGCTCATTTTTGGAGTGGGTTGTTTGTTTTGATGCTATTAAGCATCATAAACTGTTTGAAAATTTTAGAGACAAATTGGTCACGTCATTTGCAAATATTTTCTCCCAATCTGTGGGTTGTCTTTTTGTTTTGTTTATTGCTTCCTTTGCTGTTCAAAAGGCAGTAGGTTCTATATGTAAAGTAGGTTCTATATCTTTATTTTTGCTTCTATTTCAATTATTCTGAGAGATGAATCAAGAAGATGTTGTTGTGATTTAGTCAGAAAGTGTTCTGCCTAGGTTTCCCTCTAGAAGTTTTATAGTGTCTGGTCTCATATTTAGGTCTTTAATCCATTTTGAGCTTATTTTTTGTGTATGCAGTTAAGCCATGATCTAATATTATTTTGTTTTTTCCAAGTGGCTGTCCAGTTTTCCAAGCAACATTTGTTTAAGAGACTGTCTTTCCAACATTGTGTAGTCTTGCCACTTTTGTCATAAATTAATTGATTATATGGGCATAGGCTTATTTCTGGGTTTCTATATGTTCTATCGATCTATATTTCTATTTTTGTGCTAGTACCATACTATTTTGATGACTTTGGCTTTGTAGTTTAGTCTGAAGTCAGGAAACCTGATTCTTTCCACTCCGTTTTTCTTTTTCAAGATTGCTTTGGTTATACAGTGTCTTTTGTGTTTCCATACAAATTTTGACATAGTTTGTTTTAGTTCTGTGAAAAAAAAAATGTCATTGGTAATTTGATAGGAATTCTATTGAATATGTAGATTGAGTGGAGTAATATAGTCATTTTGACACTATTGATTCTCCCCATCCACAAACATGGTATATCTTTCCATCTGTTTATGTCTTCTTCAGTTTCTTTCATCAGCATATTATAATTTTCAGAGTATAGGTTTTTGTCTCTTTAGGTAAACTTATTCCTAGGTATTTTATTCTTTGATGCAATGGTAAATTGAATTGCTTCTTGAATTTCTCTTTCTGTTCTTTCATTGTTAGTATATAGAAATACAACAGATTTATGTGTATTAATTTTATAACCTGCAGCTTTCACCAAAATCATTGATGAGTTCTAATAGTTTTCTGGTAGCATGTTTAGGATATTCTAGTATAGTATCATGTCATCTGCAAACAGCATCAGTTTAACTTCTTTCCAATTTGGATTTCCTTTGCTTCTCTTTCTTCTCATGTTACTGTAGCTAGGACTTCCAAAACTATGTTGAACAAAACTGGTGAGAGTAGACATACTTGTCTTGTTCCTTATCTTAGAGGGATCAGCTTTACACCCTGGAAATACCTTTTCTCACTGCCTTACTTTCAGTATGTAAGTGTCCATAGGTCTCCTGTAGACAACATATATATGTATCTTGTTTTCCAGTCTATGTCTTTTAGTTAGTGCAGTTTTGTTATTTTGGGTTTATTTTATGTAGGCATTTTCTTTCTCTTATGTTTCTTGTCCAGAGAAGTTTAGCATTTGTTGTAAAACTGGTTTAGTGGTGCTGAATTCTCTTAACTTTTTTCTTGTCTGGAAAGCTTTTGATTTCTCCATCAAATATTATTGAGAGTCTTGCTGGGTTAGTGTTCTTGGTTGAAGATTCTTCACTTTCACCACTTGGAATATATAATGGCATTCCTTTCTGCTGTGTAGAGTTTCTGTTAAGAATTTGGCTGATAACCTCATGAGGTTTCCATTGTATGTTATTTGTCTTTTTCCCCTTGTTGATTTTAATATTTTATCTTTGTCTTTAATTTTTGTCAGTTTGATTACTATGTGTCTTGGTGTGCTCCTCCTTGGGCTTATACTGCCTGGGACTATTTGCACTTCCTGGTATTGGTTGACTATTTCCTTTACCATGTGGGGAAATTTTCAGCTATTATCTCTTTAAATATTTTCTTGGGTCTTTTCTCTCTCTCTTCTCCTCCTTGGACCCCTATAGTGCAAATATTGGTGCATTTAATGTCACAGAGATTGCATAGACTGTCTTCATTTCTTTTCATTCATTTTTCATTCTTGTGTTCTGTGTCAGTGATTTCCACCATTCTATCTTCCAGGTCACTTATCCATCCTGCCTTTATTATTCTGATATTGATTCCTCCTAGTGCATTGTTCATTTCTGATTGTTCATTAGTTCTACAAAGGTCTTTGGTAAACATTTCTTGCATCATCTCCATTCTTCTTCTGAGATCCTGGACCATCCTCACTATTATTATTCTGAATTATTTTTCTGGAAGGTTGTCTATCTATTTATTTGTTTTTCTAGGGATTTATCTTGTTCCTTCATCTGTGACAAAATCCTATTTCTTTTCGCTGCTTTCTGTGATCTTACTACTTCTGGAGGCTGTGGAATTGTAGTTCTTGTTTCTTCTGTCTGCCCCCTGGTGGATGAGGGTAAGAAGCTTGTGCAAGTTTCCTGATGGGAGACACTGGCTGTGGGTAAAACTAGGTCTTGCTCTGGCAGACTGTGCTCAGCAAAGCTTTAATACACTTTGCTGATGGGTGTGGCTGTACTCCCTCTCTTTTAGTTTTTTGGCCTGATGTGACCCAGCCCTTGAGTCTACAGGCTCTACATCATATCTGACTCTTTGTAACCCTACAGACCATAGCCTGCCAGACTCTTCTTTCCATTGGATTCTTTAGGCAAGAATGTTGGAGCGGGTTGCCATGCTTTTCTCCAGGGGAACTTCTTGACCCAGGGATCCAAACTACATCTCTTATATCTCTTGCATTGGTAGCCAGGTTCTTGAGCACAAGCACCACTGGGAAGCCCTTTACAGGCTCTATGTTAGGGCTATTTGTGACTTCCAAGAAGACTTGTGTAGAGACACATATCCCAGGATGGCTGCTTCCAGTGCCCCTGTCCCTGAAACAGGCTACTGCCAATCCATGCTTCTGCAGGAGACTCTCAAACACTCACAAGGTAGGTCTGGCTCAGTATCCTATGGGGTCTCTGTTCCTTTCTCCTGGTCCCTGGTGCACATAAGGTTTTATTCATGCCTTCTGAGAGTAGAGTCTCTGTTTCCCGCTGTCTTGTGGCAGTCTTGCAATCAAATCCCATTGGCCTTCAAATTCAGATTTCCTGGGGACTTCCAGTCCCTTTTCTGGGTCCGTAAGCTTGGAAGCCTGATATGGGGCCTAGAACCTTCACAATACTGTAAGAACTTCTTTGGTATTATTGCTCTCCAGTTTGTGGGTCGCCAAGACACCAGGCATCAGGTTTCATTTTATTATACTTGTGCTCTTCCTACTTTCTTGTTGTGTCGTCTCTTTTGTTCTTGGATGTGGAATTTCTTTCTTTCTTTTTTCTTTTTTGGTTCCAGTGTCTTCCTGTCTATGGTTGTTCAACAGCTAGTTGAGATTTTTGTGCTGTCTCAAAAGAAGATGAGTGCATGTCTTTCTACTCCACCATCTTGAACCAATCTTGGGAAACTTATAATATTGGAGATAATTACTGAATAATAAGTTTTAATTCTCATTAATTTGAAAAACTATGATTTAATTTAGTGTGTTTTAATGTGCTAGACATACGATACACTAAATTTAAATTTTTACTTTTTTTTTTCCAGTGAACTAATCCAATGTAATTAACTTACCAAATCAATGTCAGGAAAGTTAAATGTTGGGATTCAATTGGGTAGTGGAAGTTGAACTCACTTTTTAAAAACACTTAAAATACTCATCATTATTATTTGTGAAAACTGACACAAGTCAACTCCTTTCATAAATATTTTAGATATCTTTCAAAAATTAAAATGATTTATTTCTTTAAATATTATTTCTAAAGTTGCTTCTAACAATGGAAAATGATTTTATTGCAAAGAATTCCAAAACAAAAGTAATATATTTGCTTTAATGTGAATTCTCATTATATGTTCAACAGAACAATTCAGAATCAAAAGTGTAGTCTCTACAGTTATCCTTACAAATCTGCAGATGCTGAATCTGTGAATATCTGTTTTTACAACATGATTTACTGTAGGGATATTCAGCATCTGTAGTTTTCATGTGAGGGGTGGTACCTGGAATACATCCCTTTTGAACACCAAGAGATTACTAGCTTTCTTCAGTTGTCAATTTTCAGTTTTAAATTATGTAAATGTGTTCTGTTGACATCAAACTTATCAAAAAGGATCATCTTTTTGCTAGGACAGACTGTTTTTATAACCAGAAGATATTAAACATAGTAGGCTTCAAGTTAAATCAGTATAACGATGGCATTTAAGTTGCAAAGTTGCATTCTAAGTGGACAGTAAAGCTCATGGCACAAAGGGTTTTCATAGTTCATTTCCTTGAGCTTACAAAGCATGGTTTGATACACATATCATTCATGTCGTTCACATGATTTTCTCTCCAGGTCCTTATACTTGAAGCCATCAGTTACCTGCTGCTTTGGTTCACCTTCTGTGTGACCTTGAAAGTTGCTTGTTAAAGCCTCATTGATCACCACATGTCATTAGAGCTGCATCCATCAATTCAGTAGCAGAAAAATTCTAGTAAAGAGTGAATTGTTAATTCCTCAATAATCCTGTCTGACATGTTTATTTCTGTAGTAACAAGTCATTAATGACTGATTACCATGCTCCTGTGAAGAAACACTATCCTAGTGATTTGGCCAAATTCATGCTAAAATCCTCTAGGTTTCTTTTAGAGGATCTAGAAAAAAAATTTTCTAGAAAAAGATGAAACTTTTGAAATATTTTATTAAATGATGTGGGGATATTATTATCCTCATTACCTCCACCATAGCTTGGCCCCAGGTAAAGAACAGGGAGAAAACACAGCTCCACCCATCAACAGATAATTGGATTAAAGATTTACTGAGCCTGGTCCCACCCATCTGAACACAGTCAGTCTCCCTGATCAAGAAGATTCCATAAGCCTCTTATTCTTCTCCATCAAAAGGAAGACAGACTGAAAACCACAAACACAGAAAACCAAAAGATCTAAACACATGGACCACAGCTTTGTCTAACTCAATGAAACTATGAGCCATGCTGTGTAGGGTCACCCAAGATGGACGGGTCATGGGGAGACTTCTGACAAAATGTGGTCCACTGGAGAAGGGAATAGACCTGGGTTTGATCCCTGGGTTGGGAAGGTCCCCTGGAGAAGGAAATGGTAACCCATTCTAGTACTCTTGCCTGGAGAATCCCATGGATGGAGAAGTCTGGTGGGCTACAGTCCATGGGATTGCAAAGAGTCGGACATGACTGAGTGACTTAACTTTCAGTATTCTTGCCTTGAGAACACTATGAACAATCTGAAAAGGCAAAAAGATATGACATAGAAAGATGAATTGCTCAGGTTAGTAGGTGCTCAATACACTACTGGAGATCAGTGGAGAAATAACTCCAGAAAGATTGAAGAGATGGAACCAAAGCAAGAACAACACCCAGTTGTGGATGTGACTGGTGATGGAAGCAAGGTACAAATTATAAAGAGCAATATTGCATAAGAACCTGGATTGTTAGGTCCATGAATCAAGGCAAATTGGAAGTGGTCAAACGGAGATGGCAAGAGTGAATGTCGACATTCTAGAAATCACTGAACTAAAATGGAATGGAATGGGTGAATTTAACTTAGATGACCATTATATCCACTATTGTGGGCAAGAATCCCTTAGAAGAAATGGAATAGCCATCACAGTCAACAAAGGAGTCCAAAATGCAGTAGTTGGGTGTAATCTCAAAAATGACAGAATGATCTCTATTTGTTTCCAAGGCAAACTATTCAATATCATGGTAATCCAGGCCTATGCCCTGACAAGTAATGCTGAAGAAGCTGAAGCTGAATGGTTCTATGATGACCTATAAGACCTTTTAGAGCTAACACCAAAACATATGTCCTTTTCACTATAGAGGACTGGAATGCAAAAGTAGGAAGTCAAGAAACACCTGGAGTAACAGGCAAATTTGGCCTTGGAGTACAGAATGAAGCAGGGAAAAGTCTAATAGAGTTTTGCCAAGAGAACACACTGGTCATAGCAAACATCCTCTTCCAACAACACAAAAGAAGACTCTACACATGGACATCACCAGGTGGTCAACGCCAAAATCAAATTGATTATATTCTTTGCAGCCAAAGATGGAGAAGCTCTATACAGTCAGCACAAACAAGACCGGGAGCTGACTGTGGCTCAGATCATGGACTCCTTATTGCCAAATTCAGACTGAAATTGAAGAAAGTGGAGAAAACCACTAGACCATTCAGATATGACCTAAATCAAATCCCTTACAATTATATAGTGAAAGTGAGAAATAGATTTAAGGCACTAAATCAAATAGAGTGTTTAAGGAACTATGGCCAGAGGTTTGTGACATTGTACAGGAGACAGGAAGCAAGACCATCCCCAAGAAAAAGAAATGCAGAAAAGCAAAATGTCTGTCTGAGGAGGCCTTACAAAGAGCTTTGAAAAGAAGAGAAGTGAAAGCCAAAGGAGAAAAGGAAAGATATACCTATTTGAATGCAGAGTTCCAAAGAATAGCAAGGAGAGATAAGAAAGCCTTCCTCAGTGATCAATGCAAAGAAATAGAGGACAAGAGAATGGGAAAGACTAAAGATCTCTTTGAGAAAATTAGAGATATCAATGTAACATTTCATGCCAAAATGGGCTCAATAAAGGACAGAAATTGTACGGAACTAACAGAGGCAAGAGATATTAAGAAGAGTTGACAAGAATACACAGAAGAACTGTACAAAAAAAAAGATCTTCATGACCCAGATTATCACAACAGTGTGATCACTCACCCAGAGTCAGACATCCTGGGAAGTGAAGTCAAGTGGGCCTTAGGAAGCATCTCTATGAACAAAGCTAGTGGAGGTGATGGAATTCCAATTGATCTATTTCAAATCTTAAAAGATGATGCTGTGACAGTGCTGCACTCAACATGCCAACAAATTTGGAAAACTCAGCAACAGCCACAGGACTGGAAAACTTCAATTTTCATTACAATCACTAAGAAAGGCAATGCCAAAGAATGTTCAAACTACTGCACAATTGCACTCATCTCACAAGTTAGTAAAGTAATGCTCAAAATTCTCCAAACCAGGTTTCAGCAATACATGAACTGTGAACTTCCAGATGTTCAAGCTGGATTTTAAAAAGTCAGAGGAACCAGAGATCCAATTGCCAACATCCACTGGATCATCAAAAAAGCAAGAGAGTTCTAGAAAAACATCTATTTCTGCTTTATTGACTGTGCCAAAGCCTTTGACTGTGTGGATAAAAACAAACAAACAAACCAACCTGTGGAAAATTCTGAAAAAGTTTGGGAATACCAGATCACCTGACCTGCCTCTTGAGACTTATGTACGAAGGTTTGTTATGCAACAGTTAGAACTGGACATGGAACAACAGACCGGTGCCAAATAGAAGAAGGAATATGTCAGGAATATTGTCACCCTGCTTGTTTAACTTGTATGCAGAGTACATCATGAGAAACGCTGGGCTGAATGAAGAGCAAGTTGGAATCAGGTTTTCCAGCAGAGATATCAATAACCTCAGATATGCGAGTGACACCACCCTTATGGCAGAAAGCAATGAAAAATTAAAGAGCCTCTTGATGAAAGTGAAAGAGGAGAGTGAAAAAGTTGTCTTAAAACTCAACATTCAGAAAACTAAGATCATGGCATCTAGTCCGATCACTTCATGACAAATAGACGGGGAAACAGTGGAAACAGTGTCAGACTTTATTTTAGGGGGGCTTCAAAATCACTGCAGATGGTGATTGCAGCCATGAAATTAAAAGACGCTTACTCCTTGAAAGGAAAGTTATGACCAACCTAGATAGCATATTGAAAAGCAGAGACATTACTTTGCCAACAATGGTCCCTCTAGTCAAAGCTGTTTTTTCCAGTGGTAATGTATGGGTGTGAGTGTTGGACTATAAAGAAAGCTGAGTGTTGAATATTGATGCTTTTGAACTATGGTGTTGGAGAAGACTCTTGATAGTCCTTTGGACTGCAAGGAGATCAAACTAAAGGAAATCAGTCCTGGAGAGTTCATTGAAAGGACCTATTTTGAAGCTGAAATTACAATACTTGGCCACTGATGCAAAGTGTTTACTCACTTTAAAAGACCCTGATGCTGGAAAAGATAGAATGCTGCAGAAGAAGGGGACAACAGAGGATAAAATGGTTGGATAGTATCACTGACTCAATCGAGATTAGTTTGAATAAACTCTGGGAGTTGGTTATGAACAGGGAGGCCTGGTGTGCTGTAGTTCATGGCATCACAAAGAGTTGGACATGACTGAGTGACTGAACTGAACTAACCTGAACTGTGGAGATACTATATGAAATCATCTTATAAAATTGAACACAATGGAATGAAATAGGGAGAGCAATTGTCAAAATTATCAATAAACAAGAAAACCTGAATAATTAAGCTTGGTTGCAAACTTGTTAACTGTGGAAGCCATGGCAGGATAAGTGGCTGATGGTAAAGCAGGGAGAGTTTATGAGAGAATGCTAAGTCAGAAGGAAGAGACTTAAAAGAAACAGTGTCCCTCTTGCTACTTAGAGGACTTGATCCACTTCTGTCTAAGGTCAACTCCTTCCTTTGTAATCTTTTCTTCATTAACTTTCTTCCTTTCAGTAGTCATGTATGGATGTGAGAGTTGGCCAAGTAATGTCTCTGATTTTTAATACACCAGACTCATACAACATTTCCTCTTGTAAGTCTCATCTGCATCTTAAACTTAATGCTTCTAAAATAGAGCTCCTTGTGATTTACCTCTCCCAAACATCTCCCTTGTCCATTCCCTTCATCTCCCCACAGCTTTTCTTTTCTTTTTTTTTCCCACAGCTTTTCTATCTCAGCAAATAACTCCCATTTTCTTCTGTACTTAGAGTCACATTTCATTTCTCCCATTGTTTATTCTTTACCTCCAACCTTTATCAGAGAGTCCCTTCTGAAATTTCATCTTCCATCTGCCCATTTCTCTCTTGGGTCTCTGAAAATATCCTGGCCCAAGTCTCTGTCATTTTCTTACATGTACTGTTATAGTTCTCCATTCATTACAGTTCAGTGCAGTCATTCAGTTGTTTCTGACTCTTTGCGACCGCATGGACTGTGGCACGACAGGCCTCCCCGTCCATCACCAACGCCCAGAGTTTACTCAAACTCATGTCCATTGAATCGGTGATGCCATCCAACCATCTCATCCTCTGTCTTCCCCTTCTCCTCCTGCCTTCAATCTTTCCTAGTATCATGATCTTTTCAAATGAGTCAGTTTTTCACATCAGCTGGCCAAAGGATTGGAGTTTCAACTTCAGCATCAATCCTTCCAATGAATATTCAGGACTGATCTCCTTTAGGATGGACGGGTTGGATCTCCTTGCAGTCCAAGGGGCTCTCAAGAGTCTTCTCCAACATCACAATTCAAAAGCATCAATTCTTCAGCACTCAGTTTTCTTTATATTCCAACTCTCACATCCACACATGACTACTGGGAAAACCATAGCTTTAATTAGGCAGACCTTGGTTGGCAAAGCAATGTCTCTGCTTTTTAATATGCTATCTAGGTTGGTCATAACTTTTCTTCCATTGAGCAACCGTCCTTTAATTTCATGGCTGCAGTCACCATCTGCAGTGATTTTGGAGTCCAAAAAAATAAAGTCTGTCCCTGTTTCCCTATATATTTGCCATGAAGTGCTGGGACCAGGTGCCATGATCTTAGTTTTCTGAATGTTGAGTTTTTTTTCTTTTTTTGATTTTTAAAAAAATTTTTATTTTTACTTTATTTTGCTTTACAATACTGCATTGGTTTTGCCATAAATTGGCATGAATCAGCCACGAGTTACTTTCATTCTCCTCTTTCACTTTCATTAAGAGGCTCTTTAGTTCTTCTTTGCTTTCTGCCATAAGGGAGGTTCTCCTTTACCTGATTCTAAACAGTCATCATGCTTTGGCCAGATGAATTAAAGTATAACATATCCAGTCACTTCTATTTGAAGTTTCTTCAGTGGTTCATCCTTATGCTGAGAATAAAGTACAGACTCTTTGCTCTGCCAAAAAGTCCTGAACAACTGGGTTCCTTTCCAAGTTCCTCTGCTTACTTGATGCCAGGCAGTGTCCACTCAACTTTAAGACCTCTCCTCCTCCTCCCGGTTTTCATACTTCTCCTCCTAAGTCTCTTTCTTCTCATTGCTCAGTCAGTCCTTAAGGCAAACCATCCTAAACTGTCTAGAGCCTTTCCATTCAAGTATTGCTTGTCCTGGCCTCCATTTTTATTGTCTGCCACTTGTTTTACTCCTTGGTGGTCTGTATTTCTAACTAGAATGTGGGTTTCAAGGGTTCAGGGATCTTGCCTATCTTGTGGTTGTTGAACGCATTCCTAGCATAGTAACTGGAACATGAAAGTGAAAGTTGCACAAGCATGTCAGATTCTTTGTGACTCCATCCATGGATGGTAGCCCCTCCAGGCTCCTCTGTTTGTGAAATTCTCCAGGCAAGAATACTAGAGTGGATAGCCATTCTCTTCCCCAGTCAGGGATTGAACCCAGGTCCCCTGCATTGCAAGCAGATTCTTTATTGCCTGAGCCACCAGGGAAGCCCAAATGAGTGGTCCTTTAATAAATAAGTATTAAATAATTATTGGAGAAGGAAATGGCAACCCACTCCAGTATTATTGCCTGGAGAATTCCATGGACAGAGGAGACTGGTGGGCTGCAGTCTCCTGGGATCACAGAGAGTTGGACACGACTGACTGAC
Source organism: Oryx dammah (assembly GCF_014754425.2). Classification (NCBI taxonomy): domain Eukaryota; kingdom Metazoa; phylum Chordata; class Mammalia; order Artiodactyla; family Bovidae; genus Oryx; species Oryx dammah. The sequence goes on from NW_024070203.1 coordinate 11,770,693, forward strand.
TAACACACATTAAATAATTAATGAGAGGCAGGAATAAAACTTGATTTCAGATCTCAAAGATGGCCAGTTGCTGAAGAAAAAAATTCCAAGGGAAAGAAGGAAATCATAGAGTGAGCCCTGTCTGTTGTCCTAAAAAGAACCAGTGTTTAGAATAAACAGATAGTTTGGAGCAGCCATAAAAATGAGAAGTCCTAGTTACCTAGTGCCTCTGGGCCTTCCAACTACCTAGATTCACTGCTAGATTTTTTCTCTAGAGTTACATAACATTGTTTACAGAAATATGGGTAACAACCTGATACTTTATAGGCATTTAATAAAATATCAATAATGATATTATTGATATTTTGAGTCTTACTTTTTAAAATAACCTTAAACAATTCATGTTTTCAAACTTTGTAACAGATGCTTATGTTGTTTATTGGATGTGTTTTTATCTGTCTGTATTTAGGCTGTAAACTGCCAAAAATGTGGAAAAAGAGCTGTTTTAGCTAAGCCATTTTTTACTATGGCTATTTTAGAGAGATGAAATCATAAACTTCCCTTCACTTTGAGTCAAACTTTATCTTGTAATATTTCACAATTGAAGTGTTATTATTGAAAAAGTCTGTTACTAAAGTAGAAACTTAAATTTATTAAAATGGTTGTAAAGTTTTAGGATAGCATTTAAAAAGAATTCAGAGTGGAAGGTCAAGTACTGAAATAGTTTATTCCATAAAATTATTATACTTGAAATTATCCAAAGTAATTATGTTCATGTGAGGTATATTTGAAAGTAAATTAAATAGCACAATCTGCTCAGAACTACACAAAGTTTGTCACTAGTGACCCCACTGGTGGCCCTAAAAAGTCTGATTTCTTAGCACACTTATTAAACCCAGCCAACATCTCTGTGGGGATTACCATACCATCCAAGTGAAGTGAAGTGAAGTGTAGGGAAAGTCGCTCAGTTGCATCCAACTCTGTGACCCCATGGACTATACAGTCCATGAAATTCCCCAGGCCAGAATACTGCAGTGGGTAGCCTTTCCCTTCTCCAGGGGATCTTCTGAACCCAGGGATTGAACCCAGGTCTCCTGCATTGCACGTGGATTCTTTACCAGCTGAGCCACCAAAGATACCACCCAAGAGAAATGCCAATTCTGTTATTTTAGGAAATTCTACCTCTCACATTACTGTCAATACCTAAGGCTAATTAGAAATATTGTGTAATGTATGCCTAACCTTCCAGTTAAAATGGTTATCTGTCTGAATTTGGAATGGACATTGATTTTACAACCAAGGAGTGAAATTGCTTAATTTTCTGGATTTGATGGCTTCAAATTGATATATACAGTATATGACAACCTACATGAAATTAAAATAGTTATACAATTGGATTGGCTTCTTTTCCAAGCAAACTTTATACCAATAATAATTAATCCATGCAGAGTAAATATTCTAAAATTAAACACTGAGCATCTGGAGAATGGGTACTTTGCTAATTAATTTCTACATTCTCAGGATCTAACCAGTTACTTCAAAGAATAATTAATATTTACTGAATGATTGATTGGTTGAATGAATGAACAAAATATTTTAAAATAAGCATTCTACATGGTCAGAACCAAATTATCATCAGCATATTGAAAGAAAGGAAAGCATTCCATATGCCTATAGTTCTAGAAGCAAAGCATTCCATTTTAGAAGGCAATTATAAAATGTTATCTATTCTACCAAATGTAAAATGTGCTGTCTATTATGCACCTTGTTATTCTGGAGGAAAAAAAATCTACACTACAAATGAAAGTATTGGGTACTCTCTGATCCACTTGTGAGGTGACAGGAATATTAAACCAAATAGTGACACAAGGTGAATGGAGATATTATATTCATAATAATTAACCTTTTGCCCCATCATTGTAAGACTAATTGAGAAGAAATTTATTAATAAGTTTCATTGCACCAATGTGATCATAATCATCATGTGAAATTAGATCCTGAGACTTTTTTTAAAAAAATAAAAAGCAAAGAAGGAATCAATGACAACACTAAGAAAACATTTTGCTCTCTATCAACTGTTCAGGGTGATAAGGGCAGTGTGTGCTCCCTGAGGCTCAACTCTGCCCTTATTGAGTTCCTGAGGCCCTAGGGACAAAGGGGATGGGCAGTCTGCTTCCTCAGAAGGATGATCCCTCTACCAGGACACTTATTTCTTGCTACCAAATAAATAACAGAGGTGTTTGTGTGCTCTGAGAAGGATAGACCTGTTCAAACCTCTGTCACAATGCACAGATGCTCATGCTATTTTTGTCTAACTGAAGGAAGCTATTTGAGTGACTGTTCCCAAAACAAGGATGTTGGGTTCAGGTAACATGAAGTCTTCCCTTCAGTGGGCACCCAATTTAATCTCCAATTTAATTGGAAAAGTCTGTCCCTGAACTATAGTTGAATTTCTCAACCTCAGCGGTGTTGATTTTGGGGGTTAAATAATTACTTGTTTTGAGGTGCTATCCTCACAACAAGGATACTTAATGGCAACCTGGCCAACTATGTCTTCCCTCAGTTGTAAGGACCAAAAACATCTCCAGGCATTGCCAAATATTTCTGGGGAGAAACGAGGACAAATCACATATCTCCACTGAGAACCACTTATGCACACATATACGCATACTTCTTGAGCTATTTCAAACTCTAATGAGCACTTTTCAAGCAATCATTAAAAAGAATGAGCTTTTTTTTTTAAAAAATCCTAGATTGGGGAAAAAAGAAACCAAACTGTTAGCTTGTGTATTTTTAATTTCTTTGATGAATAAATAGCACATTGATTATGTTTAGAATTTAGAAAGTGAATTATCATTAAATGCTTCATGAATCAAGATAAATTTATAGCCAGTATGACCTGGCTAGAAAATGATATTTATTTTAAAAATTCTGAAGAAAATAATACATATTTCTTCTTGAGTCTATAAGATAAACTGATGAGAAATAACAACCTCCCCACTTACCCTCCTGTCAACAGGAGCACTTGCGATATAACAACCCAGAGAAAAGGACTCGTGAAGAACTGACTAGGAAGATTTTCAATGAATGAGAGGGGAGTACTATAGAAGGTTCAAATCACATCACAGACTGGATTGTTGTGACCAATCTTGCCTTTTCCCATATCAAGTGATACCTGGGACCCCACACTGTTTACATGGCCATTTCTGGAGCAGGCAAGCTGCTGGCCCTGGGACCAGATCATTGCTCATGGCTTATCCTTAGCACCACTGCAGGTCTTCCCTCTTTCAGGGCTGTGTCACCAGACCTCAAATGAGGTTAACTTGGAAGAATATGACGGGAACGTGAATTTGGTGAAACTTTCTCCATTCTCCACATTAGAGACCCCCTCCCCCCTCCCCACCACCAGTAACACTAGGCATCTTTTCCGGTTGTAGAATATACAATCTTAGTCAATAATATGTATGCAAGACATATGATCTTATTTTCTACAATTTCTTTCCATTTCTATCCTTTATTCAGATGAAGTAACAGAAAATTTATTTCAGTCCCCCTGCAGGGCCTGTGCTTTCATCATGTGGCCAAGGCCTGGGTGATGCAGGTGGTCATGTGCACACATGGCCTTAAGTCAACAGGCCTCATGCGACATCTGGCTTTACCTGGCTTTACTCATTAGATCACACAGAAGGTAGAATCTAGGACTTCTTCAGACTCAAAGACAGGAAGCAGCTCACTTAGTGCTTTTTACCCTGTAAGGAAGAAATAGCACAGGGGTGCAGGTTAAAAAATAAAAAGGTAAAAATTTTCTAAAGCTTCTTAAAGCACACATCTCAATATATATTCAATTGTACTGTGGACTCAGTTATGAATAATTGGAAAAATTATGCCACAACTAAATAAAGATATTTTTATAAGTAGGATTTTATGTGGATATGAAAATTTACAGTGTGAAGTAAAGGTGCCTCTCCCTGAGTTGGGACTTGGATTGGGAGCAAGAGGACAACATGGGTAGGGGAGCTATCATGCCTGTCCTATATCTTCCCTGTATCCCCTGGAACGGTTTCTATTACTGCTCAAAAACATATAAACATAAAATATATATTTTTAAGTATTGTATGTGATTGGTGCTTTTTTGGAATAGTATCAGTACAAGTTAGAATGTGTTTTTGGCTAGAGTTGAAAACCAGAACTATTTTCTTCATCTTTCTGAAATAAGAGTTAAGGGATAACTGAACCCTAAAAAAGCAACTTCAATAAACATTATATTTTTAATTGTGTGGAAATTGTCATTAGCCAATGCAATTTAGTTCAACGACAACAAAAATTACCTTAACAGTTCATTTTTATCAAGCAAGGATAGTTTTACTTTTCTTGTTATTGAAGAAGAAGTATAATGCTCTACCAGTTAAAGCAGGTTTCCGGAAACAAGAAACTTAGAGGCAAATACTGGCATTGTCAATGATAGTGAGCAGTTGCTTTTTACTGAACAACTCAGAACCTCACCTCCCTCACTTGTCAAAAGCAAAAAAAATGCTTCCTGCAGCAGAGGGTCATGGTGCATATCATAAAAGGTACTGAAAATGCTTTGCAAGCAGAAGATGCTCAGCAAATGTTTCTAATTATTTTTACTACTGATCATCTTAAAATTATACATACATGTATACAACTTTTCAGGCTTCCCAAGAGGTACTAGTGGTAAAGAAACTGCCTGCCGATGCAGGAGATATAAGAAATACAGATTCTACCCCTAGGTTGGGAAGATCCCTTGGAGGAGTGCACAGCAACCCACTCCAGTATTCTTACCTGGAGAATCCCATGGACAGAGGAGCCTGGTGGGCTATCATCCTTAGAGTCGCAAAGTGTCAAACAGGACTAAAGCAACTTAGCACACATGTATACAACTTTTCAATCCCTGGATCAGGAAGAACCCCTGGAGAAGGAAATGGCAGCCCTCTCCAGTATCCTTGCCTGGAGAATCCCATGGACAGAGAAGCCTAGTGGGCTACAGTCAGTGGGATCTGAAACAGTCAGACACAACTGAGTGACTGACACACACACATACAAATTTTCATTGGATCCAGTTCCAATTGTGCTACTACAGTGTCCAGGAACATGAAGTGGCAAGACCATTCAGTTACCACTATATCATTCTTATCTTGGGCATATACAATGTGGCTTTTCTTTTTAATTGAAGTATAGTTGGTTGATGACAATGTCATGTCAGTTTCAAGTGTAGAGAACAGTGATTCAGTTAAGATTTTCTTTCTTTATAGACTACTGCAAGATATTGAACAGACTTCTCTGTGCTATGCAGTAGGTCCTTGTTGGTTATCTATTTTATATATGGTAGTGTATATGTTGGAGAAGGCAATGGCACCTCATTCCAGTACTCTTGCCTGGAAAATCCCATGGATGGAGGAGCCCGGTGGGCTGCAGTCCATGGGGTCGCTAAGAGTTGGACACGGCTGAGCGACTTCACTTTCACTTTTCATTTTCATGCATTAGAGAAGGAAATGGCAACCCACTCCAGTGTTCTTTCCTGGAGAATCCCAGGGACGGGGGAGCCTGGTAGGAGGGTGTCTATGGGGTCGCACAGAGTCGGACACGACTGAAGCGACTTAGCAGCAGCAGCAGTAGCACTGTATAAGTTAATCCTAGCTGTGGTTGAGAAGACTGAATTTTTGAGTTAGACAGCCAGAGTTCTACTACAGCTGTCATCACTGGCTATGAAATTTAGAGCAAGTTCCATAGTTTCTAAACTTTTACTGGGTGCATTGAGGATCAAAAATCTAGAACAGATTAAAGCCTTTAGTAATTACTTAACAGCTGTTAGCCATTATCACTATGTTATCTTTTTTTTTTTTTCCTTACCTACCATAATCTTTTACTTGGTAACAGCCGTTTTAGGCTAGATAAGATTTGGAAAATAGACACCTGGGTACGATTTAGAAAACATTACAAAGATATATCTGTATATCAATAGTGTCTCAAAAGCGTTCAACACAATTAGACAGAAATTAAAATAGAAGCAATGCACTTAGCTCTGGCATTTGAAGGAATTAAATATCCTATAAGCTTTGGTAACTAGATGAATGAATGAAGCTATAGATGGCAGAATAAAGGAATAACTATAAGGGAAAAAATACAGATTATAAAGAACACACACAGAAATCCACTCATGTTCCTAAAATATGAAATAATTTAAATAAGCTCAGAAGTTGAGTGATTCACTGTCACTCTTGTTAATTTAGTGCAAGTTCAGTTGCTATGAACTAAACTTCAGAGAATGAAGATTTGTTCAACCCAGAATGGGAATTACTTTAAGCATCAAAATTTCTTATCCAAGTTTATGTTCTTATTCCTTTTGATTATAAAAATAGGAAAAAAAAGATTTAACTTTGAAAGCGCTTGCTAAGGAATGATCACACGAGCAAAAGCACAAATTCTAGGAACTGAGCCAGACTCTGATTTCTTCTGTCCCTGGAGTGTTTTATTTAAGGAAACCATTGATTTCTGCCACTACTCTGAAAAAATTCATGTGTGAGGTGGCCAAAAAATCTGCATCTACTTCTGTGTTCTAGGATTTTTTCCAAGGGGAGATCACCTGCTCTTGGATTAGCACATGAGCAGGTTTGCTGAAAGTAACCTTTTATGCTTTAAGCTAAATTTTTTACTAGCATGTATGGTAAAAAGAAAAACCCATTATGATAGTGTCTACCAATTCTAAAATCTTAGCTTGCTTCATTTGAATATTTAAGAGAAAAACAATACTAGTATAATCAAATAAATTTTTTTTGCAAAGGAACTATCAACAGTTACTATTTGCCTGAGGCTTACTTGAAGGCCCCTCTTTATTAGATACTAAAGGAACATTTAAAAACATCTGGATTTATGCCTTATGATTTGAAGAAAACTGCAAAGTCATTATTAGTTTTTATTAATGGCTAAACATACTTTCAAAATGCCCCCCCCCGCGTTTTTTTTTTTTACTTGGAACCTTAAAAAATGGGAGTATCTGGACTCTTGCCAGTAATCTTTCCTTTTATGATCGTGAACAGACATTCTAGTCTCCAAAGTGGCCTCAGATTCAAACATAAAATATCAAAAAGCACTGTGATATATATAACGCATACCTGATGTCCTTGCCAAGAGTAATCCTGTCCTAGTAAAGAGAGAAAGTAAACTGTAATGATGTTTAGTCTTAATAAACATAGCCAGTGATGCTGTATGTCTGAGAAGTTTTGTAGATGCATTTTGAATAAGAAGTTTATTATTTTTGGTACCATCATGAAAAACAGAGTTGAAAATACAGGGAAGCACTGACCTTATTGAAATCTTATTTTCTCTATTAGGAGATATAAGTCCTATGTTCTCATTTGAAATTAATTTACCCAGAATTTTATTGACAAAATCTTTATCCACATTGTGCTCCAACCCCAACCAAGGGCTGCCATCAGATGCCATAGGTGCATACATAGGGTAGTTTTGGCCATCACCACACAGAATCCTTCCTTTCTTCATCAAGGTGGCACTTTTTGTCATATGTAGCTTAGCCTTATTTTTGTTCCTTTCCACTATTAAGTTTAATGCATTTTTGCATTTGATTATTTTTGCATCAAAGTAATATAAAAAAACTAATTAAAAATTAAATAGGAAAAGAAAGACACTCATCCCCTTTTCAAGGCCCAACTATTTTAGAGATAATTACTTTAAAACTTTTGAAGTTTCATGTACATTCCTACCTTTATACTTCTAAATAATGAATGCTTATTGCTGTATTCATTTGGTCATTTCCAAAATTATCCCTGATTTCCGAGTTTTCTGGGTGGGGATGCAATAAAGCAAGAAACAGTAGAGAAATTTCACCACTAAGATATAAGGTTGTAAATCTGATCAAACATCTAAAGAAAACAAAGGAGAGGCATATTGAAAACTATGCAAATTTTAAAAAAAAGAAATACAAACAAACACACCAAAAACAGGGAAATTATTTACTGGGGAAAATGTGATAAGGGGAATGTGTCTAAAAAGAAAGATAACTGTAATATAATATATATCTGCATAAAAATTGTTTACAATAAAAGATTGTAGATATCTATGTTAAAAAAAGAAAATCTGCAATGACCTTTTTATTATCTGCTTGTTGCTTTTCAAAAATCTGCAGGCAGGTCTACTGTTAGGTCAAATGATTTCTGGATGTCCCATTTCCTCTTTCTTGTTTTATTGCATTTTCCTAAAGAATCTTATATGTCAGTGTTTCTGAATCAAAGGATGTGAAGAAAGCCTTGTCACATCCGTATATAACATTTATTCTATCCTCATACTTAAGTTTAGGCTTGTAATTTTATACAGAAAAAAATCTGATAACCATTGGGCATATGGATGCACTTGGCTGCACCAGGTGGGGAAGGGGGGCCATGTCTTCGCTCTACCACCTCTGGTTTTACTCCTGTGTTCTCTTGGTTCAGTGTAAAGTTTATCCTGTCTCATTCCAGAGTTCTGCAGAGTAGACCCTCTTCACAAGAACTTCAGGTTGAAGTGCCTCCAGCTCTGTTAAGTTGACTAGCAGCCCTCCCTCTGGTTTGTCTCTGAAGCATTTCTTAACTTTTCCACCCACTGATCTCCATTTTATATTTTTTGTGATGTTATTCTTTATTTGTAGTAAAGGAAATGTCGAGTCTCATTGAGAAGTGATAAAAGATAATCATATAATTCTGACCTTCCTGTTTTAACCAGAGCAGCTAATACTAATTTAGTTTTACACTTCTATCCAGTTGTGAGGTTGGGACAATATTAATTACTCTCAAGAGAATGTAACATATGCTTTAGAGCAGAAACGTGATATTCTTCAAGTAAGAGAGGAAACTATGAAAGAACGTTCTTGTTGTAGTTGTCGAGTCCCTAAGTTGTGTCTGACTCTTTTGTGACCTGAAGGACTATAGCCCACCAGGCTCCTCTGTCCACGGGAATTCCCAAGCAAGAATATTGAAATTGGTTGCCATTTCCCCTTCCAGGGTATCTTCCTGACCAGAGATAGATCCTGCATCTAAGACTGCATTGTAAGGCAGATTCTTTACCACTGAACCATTAGGGAACTAGACATCAACTTCTGCCACTTCTGAACATCAGTTTCCTGGTCAGTGGGCCTCCGAGGTGGCACAGTGGTAAAAGAATCTTCCTGTCAATGCAGGAGGTACAAGAGATGTGGGTTCAATACTTGGGTCCCTTTTCCATTATTCTTTACTGGAAAATTCCATGGACAGAGGAGACTTGCAGGCTACAATTCATGAGGTTGCAGAGTCAGACACAACTGAGCATAAGAATAGAGTTTAGTGGTCAATACCCCTAACCCCAGAACCACTCATGCTTTCTCTTCTCTCCCCTTTATTGACCCATGACACATCTTCAGCAATACTTGTGTTCATCCAACACAATTAGGTGGACATAGATTTGTAAATATTGGTAAATACCTTTCTTTTTTTTCTCTTTTTTAATATAAATTTATTTATTTTAATAAATATCTTTCTTTTTCCCTTCAGCCTAAATCTCCTAAGTCCTCACTCTTCATAATTCCTGTAAAAACAATTGCTTTAAATATGCTACTTAATCTTTTTCTTTGAGAATTCTCATTTATGCTAGATCTGTTGTATCATCAAATAACAATACCTATTGTATGTTTTTTAATATAAATTTATTTATTTTAATTGGAGGATAATTACTTTACAATATTGTATTGGTTTTGCCATACATCAACATGAATCCGCCACAGGTATACACGTGTTCCCCATCCTGAACCCTGCTCCCTCCTCCCTCCCCATACCATCCCTCTGGGTTGTCCCAGTGCACCAGCCATTGTATGTTTTATAGGAAAATTTACTGAAATATTTTTGGTGGCAAAATATAAAGATAAAATATTCAATTGATGTTAGAAAGTCAGTTATATTCTACATAAGGAAAATTTTGACATATATCTTTTAATTGTATTTTTTTCAAATATTCTGTGTTATTTATTTTTTCAACTTGCTATTTCATAATTTAGTGATAAAGTATTGGTAATAAACTCCCAAACTACATTTGTATTTCAAGTCATTTCCTCTTGAATTCCTAACAGATTTTGCTTTACACATTCATTATGTTATATATTTAAACAGTTTTGTGACTTTTGTAAGTACATGGCCTAGTCTTATTTTCTCTTTTCGGTTTTTATTGGTATTGAATGCTATTGCAATTGTTATTGAATGTCCCTGAACTTTTATTATTATTATTATTATTTGGTTTTTATTTGCCTCATCTAAATTTGTCTACTCACTTCTGAGTCATTGGATGTCACCTGTCTTTCAATGATAATTCTCCAGTTGTAAAGTATGTGAAAAACATTAATTTTACTTCAATAATCTGTGTTCCTCTTGTTACTATAATTTTATGTTTTGTCAACTTTTAACATTTTCCTTTCCTCCTCTGTGGTGATATATTACAGTTTATTGTAATCACTTTCACTGACTATAAAGATAAACCTCCTCCTTTTAATTTTGTGAATAGTCACATTATCATTTTCATAAAGTATCAAATCATTTGCCAAATAGTTCTTTTTTTTTTTTTCCAAATAGTTCTTATACTTAAAACAAACTATGATTTTTCATCTTCCTTTGGAACAAGATTCAGTGTTTATTGTCATATGCCCCTCCACTAGCTTTTCTATTATTTGCTAAGTATTAGACTGGCAATAATTTATTGATTTTTACAATATAGACCCTTTCAAATAAAGTCATTTTCATTAAATCTTAACTATACTTGACACAAGTATTTAGAAATGTCCACATATCTTTCAGAGTTCAACTCTTACCAATAACCCTTTCCAGCTATAATTTTCTTATTGTGAATTCCTATCTGCTGATTCATATTTAAATTTTTGTGAGCAGGTTCTCAATGGACAACTTTGTAGATGCACTTCTTCTAGGTAAGGGTTTTCATTACAGTTTTTACTTATTAACTGTGTGATGTCTGCTTCCTCCAGTTCTCATAAGCTCAAAGTGTTTCCTTTCACTGACTAGTTGGTCAAGTTATATAAATAGAATGGTTTGTAAATTCAATAAATAAGACTTACAATACAATTACTTTCTTCCATTTTATAATAAATTCATTTTTGCACCTTCAAACACTAGCTCCCAATTTATATCTTCAATTTTGAAAAAGAGTTCTAGCCTATACTAGCCTATACTCTCTATAGATATCATATGTATCTTCATTTTTGCTCTCCTCTCCTTCTTGCAGGTAGAGATTTTATCTGGGTTTGAAATCAAAGAGAAGTTGCACTCTGTTTTGGCAGAGAGAAAGGAATGGGAGTAATGTAGCCGAAGCACAGAAGTTGTTCTTGCTTTAATTTGTAATATCTTTCATGTGGGTGGTTGGATAGACAAGACCCCAAAGTCAAAGAGAGGAGGATAAAAGTTAAATAACAAGAAGCAAAAATAGCAATCTTGTGCAACAGAGTGAGAGCCACTGTCCGCAATATTCACAGTGGGAAAAAAAAAAGTATTGCCTGGGCTAGAGTTCCACATTAACTCAACAAGAAAAGCACTTCCACTGGGTTGATGTGCATGCTAGCACCAAGGTTATCCTTCAGCATCACACGCAACCAGATTATCAATTTAGCTTGTGTTTCAAGAGGCAAAACTAGTGAATGCTTCTACAACCCTAATGCTGAATTCTCACAAGCAGAAAAGAATTTCAATTGAACAACTTTGGCTTAAAACATGTCTAATATTTAGAGGTCAGAAAAATGAGGTGAGAATAGAAATGGAGAGAGATAATGAGCTGCAAGTGAGACATAAACCAAAACAAGAGGAAAATGAGTTCAGGAAGTGAAAATGTGTATCCAGGACAGATGCCATTATTAACTCACAAAGAGTTGGACATGAGTAACCGAATAACACTTTCACACTTTCATATATTTTTTCACCATACGCTTGAGAAAGTAAAATGCATCCATGCACCTTAGGGTAACACTGGCAACCGTTGGCTCTCACCATTCTGTTGATGCTACATAGTATTTGAGGGGAGGATCTTGTGTTTTGACCCTGGAGATTAAATTTGAATTCTTCTGCTTTATTAACATTTCCACTCATCGCAGGAGGGCCTAGAGGAGCTATCCCACTTTGAAAGTCAGGAAGGGCAGTGGTGAGGAGATACCCTATGTCCAAGGTAAGAAGCAGCGGCTGCACTTTGCTGGAGCAGCTGTGAAGAGATACCCCACGCCCAAGGTAAGAGAAACCCAAGTAAGATGGTAGGTGTTCCAAGAGGGCATCAGAGGGCAGACACATTGAAACCATACTCACAGAAAACTAGTAAATCTAATCACACTAGGACCACAGCCTTGTCTAACTCAATGAAACTAAGCCATGCCCATGGGGCAACCCAAGATGGGTGGGTCATGGTGGAGAGGTCTGACAGAATGTCATCCACTGGAGAAGGGAATAGCAAACCACTTCAGTATTCTTGCCTTGAGAACCTCATGAACAGTATGAAAAGGCAAAATGATAGGATACTGAAAGAGGAATTCCCCAGGTCAGTAGGTGCCCAACACACTATTGGAGATCAGTGGAGCAATAACTCCAGAAAGAATGAAGGGATGGAGCCAAAGCAAAAACAATACCCAGGTGTGGATGTGACTGGTGATAGAAGCAAGGTCCAACGCTGTAAAGAGCAATATTGCATAGGAACCTGGAATGTCAGGTCCATGAATCAAGGCAAATTGGAAGTGGTCAAACAAGAGATGGCAAGAGTGAATGTTGACATTCTAAAAATCAGTGAACTACAATGGACTAGAATGGGTGAATTTAAATCAGATGACCATTATATCTACTACTGCGGGCAGGAATCCCTCAGAAGAAATGGAGTAGCCATCGTGGTAAACAAAAGAGTCCGAAATGCAGTACTTGGATGCAATCTCAAAAATGACGGAATGATCTCTGTTCATCTCCAAGGCAAACCATTCAATATCACAGTAATCCAAGTCTATGCCCCAACCAGTAACGCTGAAGAAGCTGAAGTTGAATGGTTATATGAAAACCTACAAGACCTTTTAGAACTAACACCCAAAAAAGATGTCCTTTTCATTATAGGGGACTGGAATGCAAAAGTAGGAAGTCAAGAAACACCTGAAGTAACAGGCAAATTTGGCCTTGGAATGCGGAATGAAGCAGGGCAAAGACTAATAGAGTTTTGCCAAGAAAATGCACTGGTCATAGCAAACACCCTCTTCCAACAACACAAGAGAAGTCTCTACACATGGACATCACCAGATGGTCAACACCAAAATCAGATTGATTCTATTTTTTTGCAGCCAAAGATGGAGAAGCTCTATACAGTCAACAAAAACAAGACCAGGAGCTGACTGTAGCTCAGATTATGAACTCCTTATAAACAAATGCAGACTTAAATTGAAGAAAGTAAGGAAAACCACTAGACCATTCAAATATTATCTAAATCAAATCCCTTATGATTATATAGTGGAAGTGAAAAATAGATTTAAGGGCCTAGATCTGATAGACAGAGTGCCTGATGAACTATGGAATGAGGTTGGTGACATTGTACAGGAGACAGGGATCAAGACCATCCCCATGGAAAAGAAATGCAAAAAAGCAAAATGGCTGTCTGGGGAGGCCTTACAAATAGCTGTGAAAAGAAGAGAGGTGAAAAACAAAGGAGGAAAGGAAATATATAAGCATCTGAATGCAGAGTTCCAAAGAATAGCAAGAAGAGATAAAAAAGCCTTCTTCAGCGATCAATGGAAAGAAATAGAGGAAAACAACAGAATCGGAAAGACTAGAGATCTCTTCAAGAAAATTACAGACACCAAGGGAACATTTCATGCAAAGACGGGCTCGATAAAGGACAGCAATGGTACGAACCTAACAGAAGCAGAAGATATTAAGAAGAGGTGGCAAGAATACACAGAAAACCTGTACACAAAAGATCTTCACGACCAAGATTAATCATAATGGTGTGATCACTCACCTATAGCTAGACATCCTGGAATGTGAAGTCAAGTGGGCCTTAGAAAGCATCACTATGAACAAAGCTAGTGGAGTTGAAGGCATTCTAGTGTAGCTATTTCAAATCCTTAAAGATGATGCTGTGAAAGTGCTGTACTTAATATGCCAGCAAATTTGGAAAACTCAGCAGTGGCTACAGGACTGGAAAAGGTCAGTTTTCATTCCAATCCCAAAGAAAGGCAATGCCAAAGAATACTCAAACTACTGCATGTTTGCACTCATCTCACATGCCAGTAAAGTAATGCTCAAAATTCTCCAAGCCAGGCTTCAGCAATACGTTAACTGTGAACTTCCTGATGTTCAAGCTGGTTTTAGAAAAGGCAGAGGAACCAGAGATCAAATTGCCAACATCCGCTGGATCATGGAAAAAGCAAAAGAATTCCAGAAAAACTTCTATTTCTGCTTTATTGACAATGCCAAAGCCTTTGACTGTGTGGATCACAATGAACAGTGGAATATTCTGAGACAGATAGGAATACTAGACCACCTGACCTGCCTCTTGAGAAATCTGTATGCAGGTCAGGAAGCAACAGTTAGAACTGGACATGGAACAACAGACTGGTTCCAAATAGGAAAAGGAGTATGTCAAGGTTATATATTGTCACCCTGTTTATTTAACTTCTATGCAGAGTACATCATGAGAAACGCTGG
>NW_024070203.1:11785386-12141631 GCF_014754425.2 Oryx dammah
AATTGCATTGAATCTGCCATGAGCAATAAAGTCATTTTGAAAATATTGACTGTGCCAATTCTAAGAACCTGGTATCTCTTTTCATCTGTTTGTGTCATTTTTTTTTCTTTATCAGTGTCTTATAATTTACAGAATACAGGTCTTTTGTCTCCTTAGGTGACTTTATTCCTATGTATTTTTATTATTTTTGATGCAACAGTAAATGGGATTTTTAAAAATTCTTCTTTCTGATCTTTCATTGCTAATGTATAGAAATAAAACAGATTTCTGTGTACTAATTTCCTATCTGCAAATTTACCAAATTCATTGATAAGTTTTAGTAGATTTCTGGTAGCATCTTTAGAATGTTCTATATATACTCTCATATCATCTGCAAACCGTGACAGTTTTGTTTGCCCCTTTTCAATTTGGAACCCTTCTATTTCTAGGACTTCCAAAACTATGTTGACTAAAATTGGTGAGATTTGGATAGTCTTTTTGCTTCCTGCTCTTAGAGGAAATGTTTTCAACTTTTTATCAAGTATGATGTTAGTTATAGGCTTGTCATAGTGTAGTGGTGTTAGTCACTCAGTTGCGTCCAACTCTTTGCAACCTCATGGATTGTAGCCCTACATGCTCCTCTGTCCATGGGATTCTCCATTCAAAAACACTGCAGTGGGTAGACATTCCCTTCTCCAGAATATCTTCCCAACCCAAGGATAGAACCCTGGTCTCCTGCATTGCAGGAAGATTCTTTACTGTCTGAGCTACAGGGAAGTCATATGGCCTTTATTATATTGAGGTATTTTCGGTGTATGTCTATTTTCTGCAGAGATTTTATCATAAATGGATTTTTTTTCAATGTTTTTATGCATCTATTAAGATGATCATGCTGTTTTTATTCTTTAATTTGTTTATGTGGTATATCACACTGATTGATTTGAGTATATTGAAAAATCCTTGCATCCCTGAGATAAATGCCACTTGATAATGGGGTATGATGCTTTTAACATGTTGAAGTCTGTTTGCAGAGTATTTTGCAGAGGGTTTGTGTCTATGTTCATCAATGATATTGTTTTAATTTTTTTTCTGTGATTTCTTTGCCTGGTTTTGGTATCAGAGTAATGACCTCATAAAACAAGTTTGGAAACATTCTTTCATCTGCAAATTTTTTGAAGAGTTTTGAAGGATGTATGTTAACTCTTCTCTAAATGTATAATAAAATTCACCTATTAAACAATATGATCCTGGACTTTTGTCTGATGGAAGATCTTTTAATCACGAATTTCAATGTTTTTGATTTGTCTGTCCATATTTTCTATTTCTTCCTGGTTCAATCTCAAAAGATTGTAGCTTTCTAGGAATGTGTCCATTTCTTCCATTCTGTCCACTTATTGGCATAGAGCTGCTTGTAGTAGTCTCTTAAGATCCTGTGTATTTCTGTTTGTGCCCTGTAACTTCTTTTCCATTTCTAATTTTGAAACTGTTTAGAGTTTTTTCCCTTTTATTGAGTCTGGTTAAATGTTTAATCTTTAATGAGTTTATGTTAATGTTTAATGAGTCTGGTTAAATGTTTTTCAACTCTGTTTATATTTTCAAATAACCAGGTTTTAGTTTCATTGATCTTTTTTTTAAATTTTTTAATTTTTTATTTTACTTTACAATTCTGTATTGGTTTTGCCATACATTGACATGAATCCACCATGGGTGTACATGCGATCCCAAACATGAACCCCACTCCCACCCCCCTCCCCACAACATCTTTGTTTCTTTTTCATTTATTTCTCCTCCGATGTTTATCATTTCTTTCCTTCTACTAACTGTGTGTTTTGTTTGTTCTTCTTTTTCTAATTGCTTTAGGTATAAGGTTAAGTTGTTCATTTGTGATTTTTCTTGTTTCTTGAGGTAAGATTTTCTTGTTATAAACTTTCCTTTAGAACTGCTTTTGCTGCATCCCATTCATTTTGAATTACTTTGCTTTTGTTTTGATTTGTTTCCAGGTTTTTTAAAAAATTTCTTCATTGATTTCTTCAGTGATTCATTATTATTTAGTAATATCTTGTTTAGCCTGCCTGTGTTTATGTTTTTTACAGTTTTTTTCTTTGCAGTTGATTTCTAATATCATATTATCATTGTGGTTACAAAAGATACTTGATATTATTTAAATGTTCTTAAATTTTCCAAGGATCACTTTGTGGTTCAGCACGTACTCAATCCTGGAGAATGTTCCATGTGCACCTGGGGAAAATGTCTATTCTATTGCTTTTGTATGAGAAGATCTGTAAATATCCATTAAGTTCATCTGGTGTAATGTATCATTTAAGGCCTGTCTTTCTTTACTGATCTTCTGTCCTGATGATCTATCCACTAATAAAAGTGGGGCTTTAAATTCCTCCACTATCATTGTGTTAATATCTATTTCTCCTTTTATGGCTGTTAGTATTTGCCTTACATATTGGGATGCTTTTTTGTTTGCTGCTTATATGTTTACGATTGTGAAATCTTCTTGGATTAATGTCTTAATCTTTATGCAGTGTCCTTCCTTGTCTCTTGTAACAGTCATTTTTCAAAGTCTATTTTGCTACTCCAACTTTGATTTCCATTTGAATTGAATATATTTTTCTATTCCCTCGTCTGTATGTGTTTCTAGGTCTGAAATGGGTCTCTTATGGATAACATATATACAGGTCTTGTCTAGGTCTTTTGGATGGAGTATGTTGATTACATTAAGGTAATTATCAATATGCATGTTCCTATTGTCATTTTGTTAACTGTTTTTTATTTGTTTTGTCTTTTTTTTTTTTTTTTCTTAAATATATTGTGCCACTCCCTTCTGTACTGCAGAATTTCTGCTGAGAAATCAGCTGATAACCTGATGGGAGTTCCTTTGTATGTTATTTGTTGCTTTCCCCTTTAGTACTCTTTCTTTGCCTTTAATTTTTGTGAGTTTGATTACTGTGTCTTGTGACACATTCTTCCCTGAGTTTACCATGCCTGGAACTCTCTGCACTTCCTGGACTGGTGTGACTGTTTCCTTTATCATCTTTGGGAAGTTTTCAGCTATTTTCCCTTCAACTATTTTCTCAGGTATTTTCTCTTCTCCTGGGACCCCTATAAGGTAAATGTTTTTGTACTTACTGTTGTCCCAGAGGTCTCTTAGGTGAAGTCGCTACGTCGTGTCCGACTCTGCAACCCCATGGACTGTAGCTTACCAGGCGCCTCCATCCATAGGGTTTTCCAGGCAAGAGTACTGGAGTGGGTTGCCATTTCCTTCTCCAGAAGATCTTCCTGACCCAGGGATCGAACCCAGGTCTCCTACATTGTAGGCAGACGCTTTACCCTCTGAGCCACCAGGGAAGTCTCTTAGACTGTATTAATTTATTTTAAATCTTTATCTTCATTCTGTTCTATTGCAGATTACCACCATTCTGTTATCAGTTCACTTATCCATTCTGCCTCAGTTACTTTGCTCTTGATTTCTTCTAGTGTATATTTTTATTTCATATATTATGTTGTTCAACTCTTTGTACCTTAGGTCTTCTATGTCTTTGTTAAACCTTTCTTGTATAGTCTCAATCTGTGCCTCCATTCTTTTTCTAAGATCTTGGATTATATTCACTATCATTGCTCTGATTTGTTCCCCCCCCCCCCCCCGCCCCCGCCCCAGTATATTACCTACCTCTACTTCACTCAGTTGTTCTTCTGCGGTTTTACCTTGTTCCTTTATCTGGGCCATATTCCTCAACCATCTTATTTCATCTAACTTTTGTGATTGTGGTTTCCATTCTAAAGGCTGCAGCATTGTAGGTCCTCTTGCTTCTGCTATCTACCCACTAATGGATGGTAGTCTCTAAGAGTCTTGTGCATGCTTCTTGGTGGGAGGTACATGTTTCTGCCCACTGGTGGGTGGAGCTGAATCTTGTCCCTCTGATGGATAGGATTTTTCTACAGAAGAATTTAGGCAGCCTGTCTGCTGATGTGTGGAACTGTATCCCCACTCTATTGGTTGTTTGGCCTCAGGCATCCCAGCATTAGAGCCTATTAGCTGCTGGGTGGAGATAAGTTTTTAGGAGGAAATAGCAGCCTCCAGGAGGGCTCACTCCAATGAGTACCCACCATAACTACTGTTGCCAGTGTCTTTGTCCTTACAGTGAGCACAGCTGACTCCTGACTCTGCAGAAGACCCTCCAATACTAAAAGGTAGTTCTGGCCCATTCTTTTATGAGATCACTGTTTGTTTGTTTGTTTGTTTGTTTTTCTGAGTCTTTGTATGCATTAGACCTTGTGCGCACCAGACCTTGTGCGCACCATCCAAAAATGTTGTTTCTGTTTCTTTCAGTCCTATGCAGTTCCTGCAATCAAACCACTGGCCTTCAAAACCAGGTTGTCTGTGGGCTCCTATTCTCACTGCCAAATCCCCCAGTCTGGGAAGAATGACATGGGGTTGAGGATTTTCACCCTTGTAGAAGAAATTTTGTGGTATAATTATTTTCCAGTTTTGAGTTGCCCACCCAGTGGGTATCAGATTTTATCATGACTGCACTCCTCCTAACATCTCATTGTAGTTTATTCTTTTTTAAATATAAATTTATTTATTTCAGTTGGAGGTTAATTACGTTACAATATTGTATTGGTTTTTCCATTACATCAAGATGAATCTGCCACAGGTATACCCCTGTTCCCCATCCTGAACCCCTCTCCCATTCTTTGAAGGTAGGGTATGCTTTTTGGTAGGTTCCAGCTTTTGTTGTTTTTGTTACTGATGATAGTTGTTTAGCAGTTAGTTGTGAGTTTAGTGCTTTTTTAAGAAGAAGTGAGCTCATATCCTTCTATTCTGCCATCTGTAAACCACTGTAGACACTTCACTGGGTGTGAAGGATCTATTAAAATATCAATGTGTTTTGCTGTTTGTGGAATCAGTGCTGCAAACAGCTGAGCATATTTGAGTTCATGTAATCCTGCATCTGTGTGAGCTTATCTGCCATGTTCTTCCTGCAAACAAAGAGATTCAAAAGCCAATTTCAACTAAAAATAATAAAATAGATATTTCATCTCAAGAAAATATTGCTAGCATTGACTTCAGTTCAGTTCAGTCGTTCAGTTGTGTCCGACTCTTTGCGACCCCATGAATCGCAGCACGCCAGGCTTCCTTGCCATCACCAACTCCGGGAGTTCACTCAGACTCACATCCATCGAGTCCGTGATGCCGTCCAGCCATCTCATCCTCTGTCGTCCCCTTCTCCTCCTGCCTCCAATCCCTCCCAGCATCAGAGTCTTGTCCAATGAGACAACTCTTCGCATGAGATGGCCAGAGTGCTGGAGTTTCAGCTTCAGCATCATTCCCTCCAAAGTAATCCCAGGGCTGATCTTCAGAATGGACTGGTTCGATCTCCTTGCAGTCCAACGGACTCTCAAGAGTCTTCTCCAATGCCACAGTTCAAAAGCATCAATTCTTTGGTGCTCAGCTTTCTTCACAGTCCAACTCTCATATCCATACATGACCACAGGAAAAACCATAGCCTTGACTAGATGGACCTTTGTTGGCAAAGTAATGTCTCTGCTTTTCAATATGCTATCTAGGTTGGTCATAACTTTTCTTCCAAGGAGTAAGTGTCTTTTAATTTCATGGCTGCAGTCACCATCTGCAGTGATTTTGAAGCCCCCAAAACTAAAGTCTGACACTGTTTCCACTGTTTCCCCATCTATTCCCCATGAAGTGATGGGACCATATGCCATGATCTTCGTTTCCTGAATGTTGAGCTTGAAGCCAACTTTTTCATTCTCCTCTTTCATTTTCATCAAGAGGATTTTTAGTTCTTCACTTTCTGCCATAAGGATGGTGTCATTTGCATATCTGAGGTTATTAATATTTCTCCCAGCAGTCTTGATTCTCGCTTGTGCTTCTTCCAGCCCAGCATTGACTTAATTGCTCATAATTATAAAGATAATAATTTAATATATGTTTTTGATTAGACTTAAAGAGTGATCTTAGTATTTAATAACCTAATGTCAAATATTCTAGTATTGAGTATGGTTTCACAGATTTTAAATGGAATCACAACAGTTAATGTTTACCAATGATATTTTATTTCAATCACAAATGCAATATATATATTTTATTCATGTATCCAGTGAAGATATCTGAAGTTTAAGGTGGAAACAGTCTTCTAGAAGAACCATGACATATATAGAAAAATGTTTTCCACAGAAGAGCATAAAGGAAAAAAAAGCCTGCACATGTGCTTCTTAGAAGAATGTGCCATGAAATAAAAGATTAACTAGAATAATACTTTGTTTATAATTAGCCAGATAGCAACTCAATTACATGGGCATTTTCAATTTGAATACAAATCTTTTAGCTTCTCTTTATGGAGCTGCCCATAATTGTTAGACGATCTGACTTTGGCTCACTGAATGCAAACAGCTATTTTGCCAGCAGAAAGCCCCATGGGCAGAGGGTAATCATGCCTCACATGGAAGCCAGGGCCAACCTGTGGTCCCAGAAAAGGAAGCAGCCAAGCATCAGAGTGTGGGCTCCTATCAACCACGAGCTATCATCTTAGAATCACACTTGCAAACATAAGACAGAAAAACTGATATATTTCTAAACACAGTTGATGTATGTAGAACTGATTTTTCTAAGGTCAGTAAGATAATGCCTAAGTTTTATTAAAAAATTAAAGATGGACAAATAAAAGTGCTGCAGATAGATTCTTTTTTCACTGGATAATGAATGTGAAAATATTAAGCAATCACATAAGAGAAAATAGTACATGAATGGAAATTAATGGCACACTATGATGGTACTAGATGGTAAAGAAATCATTAAGACTGCAAATATTAGTAACATTTTAATTAAAAGTGAATCTGAAGTAAGCTTTGATTATGAGTAGTGTTTAAATGAATAAAAGAGAAACCTGTGGGGCAGGGAGGAGATAACAAGTGTGGCAGAAACTTCCTCTTGTCCAGCTGCCAGGGATACAGATAGTAAGAGCCTAAACTGGAAGGAGTGGAAGTTGAATTCCAAATGAGGGCTTTTCTACTTAGTTCTTTTAACAATAATCTGTCATTCAAAGTGTTACATCTGGGAGTTTTAACTCATTCTATTAATTTTTCAAAGGTAGGATGGGAAAGTGAAAGCTGAAAGCAATTAATTTCATTGTTACCTGTGAAAAACACCTGAATAAATATTATAAGAACTGAAGCAGTCTCCTTTTGAATCAGAATTCAATTCTGAATCAGAATCTTCTATATTTGATTTGACAAATCAATTTTCAGATGGAACTTAATAAATAATCTTTTATATTAAATAAATATAAAATTTCCCTAGATATCTGGGGTAATTTGATCTAACTAAAAACAGTGTATCAGCATCAAATATTTAACTTGATGCCTAGCATTTGCTTCAGTTTCAGTTTATGGGTCTGAAGTCTCCCTAAAAAGATAGAGCTGCTATCTTGATTTTATAGTAATTTCTTTATATTTTTATGACTGATTAAACAAATTGATATTGTTTCTAATATAAATATTATAGGCAATAAACAAGAAACAAATATTCAGATTTTGTGGGATTATTTACCACTGTCAATTAAAAGCAACTGAGTAATTGCTAAATCATGATTTTTTATAATCACAAGATACTGAGTTGAGAGATGATATCCAACATGAGGAATATTGCTATTTGCTGTCTTTTTGATTATTTATTTACAATACTGACCTACTTCATGTAGGCTTACTCCAGTTTTTGCTAACATATATGGAAGCTTAGAACTTATTAGTATATGATAAATGATAGTCACACAAATAGGAAAACAGTGGGTCACTCACATTGCCACTGAGTTCAGTAAGAATATTCGATATTTCTTGGCATCTATCCTGAGTACATTAACATAATAGATAGAATTTGTGGCACACTAATCTTGTCTTTTAGGTCTTAAATACTAGAGAGTTGTTAGTGATTCAATTCAGTCATTCAGCTG
Source organism: Oryx dammah (assembly GCF_014754425.2). Lineage (NCBI taxonomy): Eukaryota > Metazoa > Chordata > Mammalia > Artiodactyla > Bovidae > Oryx > Oryx dammah. Next base: position 11,793,345 of record NW_024070203.1, read on the forward strand.
TGTCTGACTCTTTGCTACCCAATGAAGTCCATCCTATTTTTTAGAGAATAAAATGAACATTAGTATAATAAAGACTGAGAATACTTTCAGAGAAAAAGCAAAACAAATAGAATAGCCTGTGTAAACAAGTTGAATTCAGTATTTCAAACTTCTCTCATTAGTTCATAAGAAAGTTTGTTTTTTATTTTAAATAAATAAATAATTTAAAACAATAATTCTATCTGTTCTTCAGATTTCAGTTCAGTTCAGTTGCTTAGTCGTGTCTGACTCTGTGGCCCCATGGATTGTAACACACCAGGCTTCCTTGTCCATCACCAACTCCCAGAGCTTGCTCAAACTCATGTCCATCAAGTCAGTGATGCCTTCCAACCATCTCAGCCTCTGTTGTCCCCTTCTCCTTCCATCTTCAACCTTTCCCATTATCAGGGTCTTTTCCAATGAGTCAGTTCTTCAAATCAGGTTGCCAAAGTATTTGAGCTTCAGTATCAGCATCAGTCCCTCAATGGGTACTCAGGACTGATTTCCTTTAGGATGGACTGGTTGGATCTCCTTGCAGTCCAAGGGACTCTCAAGAGTTTTCCCCAACACAACAGTTCAAAAGCATCAGTTCTTTGGTACTCAGCTTTCCTTATGGTCCAACTCTCACATCCATGCATGACTACTGGAAAAACGATAGCTTTGACTAGATGAAATTTGTTAGCAAAGTAATGTGTCTGCTTTTTAATATGCTGTCCAGCCTTGTTATAGCTTTTCTTCCAAGGAGCAGGAGTCTTTCAATTTCATGGCTGCAGTCACCATCTGCAATGATTTTGGAGCCCAAGAGAATAAAGTATGTCACTGTTTCCCCTGTTTCCCCATCTATTTGCCATGAAGTGATGGGGCCAGATGGCATGATCTTAGTTTTCTGAATGTTGAGTTGTAAGCCAGCTTTTTCACTCTTCTCTTTCACTTTTATTAAGAGGCTCTTTAGTTCCTTCACTTACTGCCAGTTGGATGCTGTCATCTGCATATCTGAGCTTACTGATATATCTCCTGAGTATCTTGATTCCAGCTTGTGCTTCAGCCATTCTAGTATTTCTTACTATGTACTCTGCATAAGTTAAAGAAGCAGTGTGACAATAAATATCCTTGATGTACTCCTTGCCCAGTTTGAAACTAGTCTGTTGTTCCATGTCCAGTTCTAACTGTTGCTTCTTGACCTGCATACAGGTTTTTCAGGAGGCAGGAAAAGTGGTCTGTTATTCACATCTCTAAGAATTTTCCAGTTTGTTGTGATCCACACAGTCAAAGTCTCTAACATAGACAATAAAGCATAAGTAGATGTCTTTTTGTTCTGGGATTCACTTGCTTTTTCTATGATCCAGTGGCTGCTGGCAATTTGATCTCTCACTCCTCTGTCTTTTCTAAATCCAGCTTGAACATCTGGAAGTTCTCACTTCACATACTGTTGAAGCTTAACTTCAACCTACTGTTGAAGAATTTTGAGCATTATTTTGCTCGTGTGTGAGATGAGCACAATTATGCAGCAGTTTGTACATTCTTTGTCATTGTCCTTCTTTGAGATTGGAATGAAAACTGACTTTTTCCAATCCTGTGGCCACTGCTGAATTTTCCCACTTTGCTGGAATATTGAGTACAGCACTTTAACAGGATCATCTCTTAAGATTTGAAATAGATCAACTGGAATTCCACCCCTTCCACTAGCTTTGTTCATAGTTTTGCTTCCTAAAGCCCATTTGACTTCACATTCCAGGATGGCTGGCTCTATGTGAGTGATAACATCATCGTGTTTATCTGGGTCACTAAGATCTTTTTTGTAGTTAGATGTAGTTAGATGTAGTCAGCATTTACTTATGTGAGTACAAATGACAAATATAAATAAATCAATACAAATTTTGTAAAAGAACAGTTAAAAGATAGTTCAACACCAGGAGTCCTCAAGAGAGTTCTATATATGTTTTTAGTTATCCAAAACAACAAAACTATTCTACTAATTTTACCTTTAAAGCATCTTCTGTGCTGGTTTTAGAGACAGCATTAAAAATATTTGATGGAAAAATATTGCACTGCACAATGTGTTAGGGAAACTGTATCATCAACAACTGTTAAATAAGAATGTTGTATGATGGTTTTCCTACGTTCCATCAATTCCTGCTGGACTCAGTTGGGCACAATCGGAACAGCATTTTCACTCTAATGAGCCTATGGGGAAAGATATGACTGCTGTTAAATGTGTGTCTCTTGATTAAAATAACAATACTGCTAGATGAAATATTAGAATTGCATTTTCAGTAAAGAAAACCTGATAGTCTACATTGTCATGATGGAGGTGGACATACTTACTTTTCATCTTCCTTCAGTTTAATGGCCAGTTTGCTGAAATATATGTATGAGAAAAGATGAAACACCATCCTGGTTTTCATTTGCAATGGATAATTTATTTTAAAAATGATAATAGCTTGGAAGACAAGAATAAACAATGCAGAATTTTAATTTGAAAGAAAAATCCCATGCTTATTTAAAAATGAAAGCCTGCAGAATTAGTACATAGACAATATATATATATATATATATTCTTGATGGTGAAATAATCTACCTGGTGTGATGAGTAAAAATTGTATTGAAATAAAAATCACAATAAATTTCAAAGAATAACCTCAAATTTGATACGCTCAAAATAATTTTCCACAATGATACATGAGCATGAGTTCTTCTGTTCATTTATTGAGATGAAAGGTCATGACAAGTCTATGGATTGGAGTTGATGGTCAAAGGTTCATCACCTGACACACTGCTATTTATCCAAAAAAATGGGGGAAAAAATGCCTTAAGAAATTAAATTCCATGTGCCTAGTGCTAATTAAGAAAGACATGTCTTGAGATTTTGACAAAAAAAAAAAAAAACCTATCATAACATCCAGCTCCAATTAAGAATCAAATTCATTTCAATGTATGGCAAAAACTACCACAATATTATAAAGTAATTAGCCTCCAATTGGAAAAAAAATAAAAAATAAAGTAAAGAAAGAATCAAATTCCATGCTCAGTTAACATTAATCCTGCCTCGATGGTGTAAATGTAATGGTAAAACACTGGCTATCCATTGGGGCAAGCCTTCATCCCAGAACTCTCTGTACTCTGGGCACCAGTATCTGTATCAGTGAAAGCTTTCCCAGAGAAAGAGACCCAGCAGGAAATATATATCAGGGTAATTATTTTGAGGAACTGGTTTATGCAATTGTGGTGTCTGGCTGGATAAGTACAAGAGCAGGGCTTCAGGCTGAAAATTTTGGGCAGGAATTGACACTGCAGGTCACAAGCAGAATTTTATTCTTCTTCAGGGAAACGTCAGTTTTGTTCTCAAAGTCTTTCAATTGATTAGATGAGGTCTATTCACATTATGGAGGGTCATCTCCTTTATTTAAAGTCAATTGACGCAAACAACATAAAAAGTGCCTTCACAGCAACACCTAGGCTAGTGTTTGAATAACAGGAAACTATAGCCTAGCTATATTGTCACATAAAACTAACCATAACAGATAGTAAATTGAGAATATTTTTAGAAGAAAAGGTAGAAATATACTGCAAATCAACTGCTGGAATTTTCCCTAAGAAAATAGAATGTGTGTATTAAAGTGTATGGAAAAGACATGCATTGTAGTTTTATAGGATGGTGTAAAAATTGGGGAAAAGATACTCAATGGTTGGATATTTTAGAAATGAAGTACAGACAAATGAACAATTACTATACATTCATTAAAATCAATAATTTGGAATAATATTAAGACATGTAAATGTTTATATCATGTTCATTTTATTACATTAAGAAAGAAGATAAACTATGGAAGAGTTAAATGTTACATTTAAATTTTGGAGTAAATTCTATAAAAAAAAGAAAGTTTTTTTCTTTTCTAATATAAATTTATTTATTTTAATTGGAGATTAATTACTTCACAATATTGTATTGGTTCTGCCATATATCAACATGAATCTGCCACAGGTACACATGTGTTCCCCATCCTGAACTCCCCTCCCTCCCCTTTCCCCATACCACACCTCCGGGTCGTCCTAGTGCACCAGCCCCAAGCATCCAGTATTGCAGCACTGTTTATAGTAGCCAGGACATGGAAGCAACCTAGATGTCCATCAGCAGATGAATGGATAAGAAAGCTGTGGTACATATACACATATACACATATACACATTACATGTGTAATGGAGTATTACACAGCCATTAAAAATAATACATTTGAATCAGTTCTAATGAGGTGGATGAAACTGGAGCCTATTATGCAGAGTGAAGTAAGCCAGAAAAAAATGAAAGTTTTAAACTGTAGTAAAAGAAAAAGAATACTTCCTTCTGGAATCAATGCAGACACTGTGCTTTGCCCTTTTTGTATTTTCAACACTTTGTGAAATATTTTCTAGCAAACACTTGTAACTGGACAAAGTAAAACACATGCTGTCTTCAAAATAAAAATGCTGTCAGTCATTAAGCACATATTTCAGATGGTGCCTTGAAAAAAACTGCTCAATATTCAACCCATACTGTAGTTCTTGCCATGTACAAGGTCCTGTCATATGTGTGAGGATGAAGTGATAAAGTAAGAAAGAGCTCTCTTAATGATGTTTACCTTCTGCATAGAATGAATTACCAACCTCTGCACAGATTGTAACATGTTCCACATCTCATAGTAAACAAGCTTAAAGAGCTGGTGTTGAACTGAAGTCACTTTCTCAACTATAAGCAAAGTAAAGCCTGGAGAACTCCACTTTATTCTTTTTTTCTTCTAGCTTTCATCTACACTGAAGATGTTATATCTGTAGCTTCTACTGACTAAACTTCTCTTTTTCTTATCATGAACATCTTGATCACATAGAGATCAATGTGAAATTTCTAACTTTAATTAGTTTTTATTTCATTGTCATCTGCAAAATACAACTTAGTGCAACTGTGTATGAAATTAATATATATGCTATGTCATATTTTCTCATTATTCTTCTTTAAGTAGACAATTCCTCAAGGATGGAGGCTACAGTTGAAAATGGATTAAGCATAAACGGTTAAATGAAGGAATAAAAGTAGATATTTTTCTCCCTATTAGGATAAATGTTATAATTTGTAATATAAATACTCTAAATACACATATATATTCCCATTTTAGATGTATATATGCAAATGTATGTGTGCACATATGTCTACATGCCGGTATATACTGTTATTGCTGTTTAGTCACTAAGTCATATCTGACTCTTTTGTGACCCCATGAACTGTAGCCTGCCGGGCTCCTCTCTCCACAGGATTTCTCAGGCAAGAATCCTGGAGTGCATTTCCTTCTCCAGGGTATCTTCCTGACCCAGGCGGTGAGCCCACATCTCCCGCATTGCAGGCAGACTCTTTACCACTGAGCCTCAAGGGGAGAGCCTGCAGGGAAGCTCAGGTATAGGTACATATGCTCACTCCCTTAGTCGTGTCCACTGTTTGCAACCCCATGAACTGTAGCCCGCCAAGCTCCTCTGCTCATGGAATTTTCCAAGCAAGAATACTGGAGTGGGTTGTCATTTCCTACTCCAAGATATTTTTCTGACTCAGGGATCAAACCCGTATCTTTTGCTTCTCCTACATTGGCAGGTGAATTCTTTACCATTGTGCCACCTGGGAAGCCCTTGGTTATATGTAAAATATAAGCATATCCCTTTAAATTTGAAATATAAAATAACTTTTATTTCTTGATAAAAATGCCTCTGACAATTTTTGGAATGGAAAATAAATTATAAATGATAAACATGCCAATACATCAAGAAAATCTTGCAAAAAGAGTCATAAGAGACAATACTGGGCTAACAAATATTAAAATCAACTGTACCACTACAATAATTAAAACTATAATCAGTTTCAAATACCATGCTTAAAAACTGTAAAATACAAAGTAAAAATAAGTGTATGGCTTATTGTGAAGTGCTGGTGAGTTTCAAACTTGTCCATAAGTATAAGCTATGGGCAAATATTTATTTCTTGGACAGGAAACTTTTCCATTCAGATAATATATTGAAAATTTGACATATATTATCATATGAATATAAATATAAAACTTAACAAAATCTTTGGCTTTCTAACAATGTTAATTGGGACAGTTTCTTGAGTGTACCTTGGAAATTTGATAATAAATCCTGAAAAGTGCCAACAATTTACTTCAATAATTCACTTTTAAGAATACTTCTTTCAATTCTGGTTTCCTCGGTGTGTATGCCCAGCAGTGGGATTGCTGGGTCATAAGGCAGTTTTATTTCCAGTTTTTTAAGGAATCTCCACATTGTTCTCCATAGTGGCTGTACTCAGCCATTAAAAAGAATACATTTGAATCAGTTCTAATGAGGTGGATGAAACTGGAGCCTATTATACAGAGTGAAGCAAGACAGAAAGAAAAACACCAATACTGAATACTAACACATATATATGGAATTTAGAAAGATGGTAACGATAACCCTGTATGCCAGACAGCAAAAGAGACACAGATGTATAGAACAGGCTTTGGACTCTGTGTGAGAGGGAAAGCGTGGGATGATTTGGGAGAATGGCATTGAAACATGTATAACATCATATATGAATCAAATCGCCAGTCCAGGTTCGACGCATGATACTGGCTGCTTAGGGCTGGTGCACTGAGACTACCCAGAGGGATGGTACGGGGAGGGAGGAGGGAGGGGTTTCAGAATGGGGAACACGTGTATACCTGTGGTGGATTCATGTTGAGGTATGGCAAAACCAATACAATATTGTAAAGTAATTAACCTCCAATTAAAATAAATAAATTTACATTTAAAAAGAATACTTCTACAAAAATTATTAAATAAATGCTAGATAACCTTTCACAAATCACAAAATCATTTATTATTTTTGATTCTTAAAAAGTAAATATCCAAAGTTAGACTATACAGTCATTTAGTAGAAAATCATGTAGATCAAAACATTTTAATGAAATGTATAGTTTTTAACTGATATTCTATTGATATCTTTGTAAAAACCAACTGGCAATGATTCCAGGTGATTGCTTTAGTTGACTGTCTGAAAACATAGTTCAACTGAGTAAAATTTAAGATCTTACTGATTTGATTCAGTGATTCATGGATCATGTAGCAGTCAGTCTATCATCTAGAAAGATTTGAAGAGCTATACAAGGCAAGAGATTCTATAGGCCCTAGGAAGAAGAAACAAGAAGCCATAGGAGGAATAAAAGTAAACTGGCTATTGTAAGGTTACTTTCTTTATAGGGATGGAAGGGTGTTATCAGGCAGATAACCTAACTAAAACTGGTTAGGCAACTCCTTGTTGATTGGTATAAGATTCCATTCCTGGGAACATCAAATTAAGTTAATTAAGTTTTGGCTTGGTGACATGGGCTCTGCTCACTTAAGTGATTCCATCTGGGATCTGTTTTCCTGTATTTAATAATTATATTGGATATTTTTTCTATTTTTTATATATTAATTTATGTATTTTTAATATAAATTTATTTATTTTAATTGGAGGTTAATTACTTTACAATATTGTATTGGTTTTGCCATACATCAACATGAATCTGCCACAGGTATACACGTGTTCCCCATTCTAAAGCCCCCCCTCCCTCTTTCCTCCCCGTACCATCCCTCTGGATCATCTCAGTGCACCAGCCCCAAGCATCCAGTGTACTTATATTGGTTCTGTAGTCAGAGAAAATTGAATTTGTATGTATTATTTTAAAGTTACCCTTTCTGATATTATAATCAAACAGGAAATGAGCAGCATTTGCTTCATGATATATGGGAAATGAGTTTATTAACAAAATATTAGTGGGTAATTATTATAGCTATTTTACTATCTCAAAACAGTACAAATTATTAAAGATTGATTGGAATAAAAGTAGCTGTGCTTTTTATTTTTAGCATTTAAAAATAACTTCCTGGAAGCTATATTGTTCTGAAGATATTTTTAACAATTAATTGAAAGAAATAATTAACCCAGAAAGCTTCTTGTTTGCTTCTAGTACAGAATCCAAGAATATCAAGTGGGTTCTGAAAATGTTCAATTCATTTTTCTCCCATATTTTTAATATAGAGAACATTATTTTTTTTAATTCAAAACTTCATCAAAACCTCAAAATGGCTGCATGACTACACCTGATCTTATGATATTAACTTTATATCATGATATATCATAGGAGGAAGTGTGCAAAACAACTCTGTATTTTTTTCTTTAGGAAAAAAATTCATGCATCATAGTCACATTTCAATTATTCTATTGTTTCATTCTATATTCATGCCAAAAGTGGTTTAATGTTTGTGTGTGTGTTGTGTGAAACCTGACCATATTCACATATATAGAAAACTACAATTAACTATTAACTCCAGAGTCGTGAAAGTATTGCTAAAATTGACCATGTCCTGGACTGTGCAGCCGAAGTCAATATACTTCAAAAAATTAACAGCAAATAGAGAATATTCTTTGAACAAGCTTGATTTAAATAAAGTTTGATAAAATTTTATAATATAAAAAATGAACAGAAAGTTTCGTTATATTTGCACATTTGCAGTCCAATTTTGAATAATTCTTGGAACAAACAAAAAACCTCACAAAATAAGTTAGAAAATATTTTGAACAGATGATGATAAACAGTAGAACTTGCATATAGCTAAATCTATTCTTTAAGGGAAAATTTGCAATCTGCAGAGCATATATTAGATTAAAACCTCTAGAATCAGATTAAATTAATCCCAAAAGAAAGTTAAAGGACAAAAATCATAGAAACAAGAGCAGAATCTAGCGAAGCAGGAAACAGAGAATGGCCACCATCAACAAAGCCAAAACATTCCATGAAATTTAATACTCCATAACAATATTGATATAATACTCTACTGCATTTCAGTACAGCATTTTTAGAGTAAATTTTAAGACAGTGATGTATTAATACAAAGATAGAAAAACTGACCAATGGAACAGAATAGAGAGTCTAGAAACAGACCCACATGCATATGAACATGAATTATGATTGATATATACCTGGGAAACAGTGGAAACAGTGTCAGAGTTTATTTTGGGGGGCTCCAAAATCACTGCAGATGGTGACTGCAGCCATGAAATTAAAAGATGCTTACTCCTTGGAAGAAAAATTATGACCAACCTAGACAGCATAGTCAAAAGCAGAGACATTACTTTGCCAACTAAGGTCCATCTAGTCAAGGCTATGGTTTTTCAGGTGGTCATGTATGGATGTGAGAGTTGGACTGTGAAGCAGGCTGAGCCCTGAAGAATTGATGCTTTTGAACTGTGGTGTTGGAGAAGACTCTTGAGAGTCCCTTGGACTGCAAGGAGATCCAACCAGTCCATTCTGAAGGAGATCAGCCCTGGGATGTCTTTGGAAGGAATGAGGTTAAAGCTGAAACTCCAGTACTTTGGCCACCTCATGCGAAGTGTTAACTCATTGGAAAAGACTCTGATGCTGGGAGGGATTGGGGGCAGGAGGAGAAGAGGGCGACAGAGGATGAGATGGCTGGATGGCATCACAGACTCGATGGATGTGAATCTGAGTGATGATGGGAGTGAGTCCAGGAGTTGGTGATGGACAGGGAGGCCTGGCGTGCTGTGATTCATGGGGTCACAAAGAGTCAGACACGACTGAGTGACTGAACTGAACTGAACTGATATTAAAACAAAAAATTAAAAACTAAAATTAAAACAAAAAATGAAAAATTAAAAAGTCCCTAGTCCATCGTGGAACCAACTGTCAGTAGTAAAATAATATTTTAAAAAATGGCAAGAAAAAGGAAAGCATAAAATCACCACAATATAAATAATTACATAAAATTATTCAATTGCTTTAAGTTAAAATTGATACATTTGATAATTAAAAGCCACTATTAAGAAGGGCTTCCTTGGTGGCTCAGTGTTAAAGAATCCACCTGCCAATGCAAAAGATGTGGGTTTGATCCCTGCATGTGGAACATCACCTGGAGAAGGAAAGGTCAACTCACTGCAGTATTCTTGCCTGGGAAATCCCATGAACAGAGGAGTCTAGTGGGTTATAGTCCATGGGGTTGTAAAAGAGTCAGATGCGACAGCAACTAAACAACAACAGCATACAATAGAAATGAATATATATTTTATTAAACAATATGCACAAGCACGTTTATAGCACTAGAATAATTTGTAAAATATCAACATAATGTATCTTGAAAAAGAAGAAATTACTATTAAGTTGAATAACAAAGATGAATATTGATAGTAGAAGATGAATAGAAGTTGAAGATGGAGAGTAGGTAGTAAAATGTATCTGAGTTGAAGTGGAGTTTTTATCTCTTGACTAGGTAGTGGGTGCTTGATAAATACACAAGATGATAGTTTATAGATATTTATCCTTTACCCTTTGTATAATGCATATATATAAACACTATGGTGTAATATAAAATTTTATGTAAACATTTAGACTGTTTTTATAATTTATAACTTTGGGTTATAATTATAAAATTTTTGAATTGATATGTGGTACATTTGACACTAATATACATTAACTAAAGCCTGATTTTAAACATTGAAATTTTGCCATTTGTAACAACATGGATAGGTCTAGAGGGTATTATGTTTACTGAAATAAGTCAGTCAGAAAGAGATAAACACTGTGTGTTGCAAGTTATATGTGGAATCTAAAATATAAGATGAAAGAGTATAGCAAGCAGAACAGACTCATGGGTACAGAGAACGGACCAGTGGGTACCAGTGGGGAAGATGTGGTGGCGAGGGGAAAGATGGGGATAGGGGATTTAGTACAGTTTAGTTCAGTCGTTCAGTTGGTCCAACTCTTTGCGACCCCATGGACCACGGCACACCAGGCCTCCCTGTCCATCACCAACTCCCGGAGTGTACTCAAACTCATGTCCATTGAGTTGGTGATGCCATCCAACCATCTCATCCTCTGTCGTCCCCTTCTCCTCCTGCCCTCAATCTTTCCAATCACCAGGGACTTTTCAAATGAGTCAGTTCTTTGCATCAGGTGGCCAAGGTATTGGAGTTTCAGCTTCAACATCAGTCCTTCCAATGAATATTCAGGACTGATTTCCTTTAGGATGGACTGGTCCCTTGAAGTCCAAGGGACTCTCAAGAGTCTTCTCCAACATCACAGTTCATAAGCATCAATGCTTTGGTGCTCAGCTTTCTTTATAATCTAACTCTCATATCCATACATGACTACTGGAAAGACCATAGCCTTGAAGAGATGGACCTTTGTCGGCAAAGTAATGTCTATGCTTTCTAACATGCTATCTAGGTTGATCATAACTTTCCTTACAAGAAGGAAACATCTTTTAATCTCATGACTGCAGTCACCAACTGTGGTGATTTTGGAGCCCCCCAAAATAAAGTCAGTCACTGTTGCAACTGTTTCCCCATTGATTTGCCGTGAAGTGATGGGGCCGAATGGTGTGATCTTAGTTTTCTGAATGTTGAGCTTTAAGCCAACTTCACGCTCCTCTTTCAATTTCATCAATAGGCTCTTGAGTTCTTCTTCACTTTCTGCCATAAGGCTGGTGTCATCTTCATATCTGAAGTTATTACTATTTCTCCCAGCAATCTTGATTCTAGCTTGTGTTTCATCTAGTCCAGCATTTTTCATGATGTACTCTGCATAAAAGTTACATAAACAGGGTGACAATATACAGCCTTGACATACTCCTTTTCCTATTTGCAACCAGTCTGTTGTTCCATGTCCAGTTCTAACTGTTGCTTCCTGACCTGCATACAGATTTCTCAAGATGCAGATTGGGTGGTCTGGTATTCCCATCTCTTTAAGAATTTTCCATGGTTTGTTGTGGTCCACTCAGTCAAAGGCTTTGGCATAGTCAGTAAAACAGAAGTAGCTGTGTTTCTGGAACTCTTTTGCTTTTTCTATGATCCAACGGATGTTGGCAATTTGATTGTTCATTCCTCTGCCTTTTCTAAATCCAGCTTCAATAACTGGAAGTTCACAGTTCATGCACTGTTCAAGCCTGACATGGAGAATTTTGAGCATTACTTTGCTAGCATATGAGATGAGTGAAATTGTGTGATAGTTTGAACTTTCTTTGGCATTGCCACTCTTTGGGACTGGAATGAAAACTGACTTTTCCAGTCCTGTGGCCACTGCTGAGTTTTCTAAATTTGCTGGCATATTGAGTGCAACACTTTCACAGCATCATCTTTTAGGTTTTGAAATAGCTCAACTGGAATTCCATGACCTCCACTAGCTTTGTTCATAGAGACGCTTCCTAAGACCCACTTGACTTCTCATTTCAGGATGACTGGCTCTAGATAAGTGATGAAACCATCATGGTTATCCGGGTCATGAAGATATTTTTCATATAGTCCTCCTGAGTATTGTTGCCACCTCTTCTTAAGGTCCATTAATTCTCCATTTCTGTCCTTTATTGTGCCCATCTTTTCATGAAATATTCCCTTTGTCTCTAATTATCTTGAAGAGATCTCTAGTCTTTCCCATTCTATTGTTTTCTTTGATTTCTTTGCATTGATTGCTAAGGAAGACTTTCTTATCTCTCCTTGCTATTCTTTGGAACTCTGCATTTAAATGGGTATATTTTTCCTTTTGTCCTTTGCCTTTCATTTCTCTTCTTTTCTCAGCTATTTGTAAGGCCTTCTCAGACAATAGTTTTGCCTTTTTCCATTTCTTTTCCTGGGGATGGCAGAAAGTGAAGAAGAACTAAACAGCCTCTTGAGGATAGTGAAAGAGGAGAGTGAAAAAGTTGGATTAAAACTCAACATTCAGGAAACTAAGATCATGTCATCAGTCCCAAAACTTCATGGGAAATAGATGGGGAAACAGTGGAAACAGGGAGAGACTTCATTTTTGTAGGCTCCAAAATCACTGCAGATGGTGACTGCAGCCATTAAATTAAAAGACACTTGCTGCTTGGAAGAAAAGTTATGACCAACCTAGACAGCATATTAAAAAGCAGAGACATTACTTTGCCAACAAAGGTCCATCTAGTCAAAGCAATGTTTTTTCCAGTAGTCATGTATGGATGTAAGAGTTGTGCTATAAAGAAATCTGAGTGCCAAAGAATTGATGCTTTTGAACTGTGGTGTTGGAGAAGACTATTGAGAGTCCCTTGACTCAAAGGAGTTCAAACCAGTTCATCCTAAAGGAAATCAGTCCTGAATATTCATTGGAAGGACTGATGCTTAAGCTGAAACTCCAATACTTTGGCCACCTGATGGAAAGAACCAACTCATTGGAAAATACCCTGCTGCTGGGAAAGATTGAAGGCAGGAGAAGTGGATGATGGAGGATGAGATGGCTGGATGACACCACTAACTCAATGGACATGAGTTTGAATGAGTTCCCAGTATTGGTGGTGGAAAGGGAAGCCTGGCATGCTGCAGTCCATGGGGTTGCAAGGAGCTGGACACTACTGAGCAACTGAACTGAACTGAACTGAACTGAACTGACTGGCACAGCACCTATACTAGTTTTCTCTCCTGGTTGACACAGCAACCATAGCAGCAGACACACTATATTTTCTCTCGTGTCTGATTCAACAGACACAACAGTGATGCAGCAGTAATTCCTGCCACTTTCTAGGTGGAGCTCATATAAGCATACCTCACACAACCCATGAACAAGCAAGTATCTCGTGATGCACCTGTGCAGTGCTATAAATGATCTCAGCTATCACATAGTCAATATTTACAAATCGTGGAGTGAGAGAGTCTACACATGCCATCTTGGCCAATTTGCTCTCTCCCTACACTCCACCCTTTCAAGGGTCTCTTGCCTCACATTCTATGCACAGTCCATCTTCTGTGATATTCCCTTGGCGAGTAACACTGACCCTCGGATTTACATCTTGAAACAGCAGTAGCTACAACAGCAATCAGTTACATCCCTGCTGCTGCTGCTACTGCTAAGTCACTTCAGTCGTGTCCAACTCTGCGTGACCCCATAGACGGCAGCCCACTAGGCTCCCCCGTCCCTGGGATTCTCCAGGCAAGAACACTGGGGTGAGTTGCCATTTCCTTCTCCAATGCATGAAAATGAAAAGTGAAAGTGAAGTCGCTCAGTCCTGTCCGACCCTCAGCCACCCCATGGACTGCAGCCTACCAGGCTCCTCCATCCATGGGATTATCCAGGCAAGAGTACTAGAGTGGTTTGCCATTGCCTTCTCCGAGTTACATCCCTAATACATAGCAAAACCCAACACCAGGTATCACCTGGAAGTCATGTTGAATCCTAGCCCTCACCAGGCTATAAGAGCCACCCATGTGGCGTGACTTTATTTTCCATCTCCAAGTCCAGTCCACAGTTTGACCTTGTGAAACTGCAGGAAAGCCTCCATAGGGGCAACTCCAACCACTGCAGGTTTTTTATTAAGGACCTGAAAAGCCCCCACAGGTGTCAGGACCACCCTTTGAAGGAGGGGATCTTTGCAGTGTCCACAGTCCATCCACATGATTACACTTTTCTAAATCTGAGGACACACACTTTATAATGCACTGTCTAAATAGGACACAGCCCTTATAATATACCTCGGCATGGATCAGCCCACATTTGCATCCATATAAGGTAGACGGGAGCCCTGCCAGCTCCAGCCCCCTTCAGGGTCTTCACACTTTTAAAATGGCATCTCGCATTCTGTCCCTCTACTTCTCTGAGTAAAGACCTGCAAAATCACCCATAGGTGCTGGCCCCATTCCTCTGTCCCAGAGTCACAAAAGCCGAGCTGCCAAGTTTCCCCTTGATTTTGCTGCTTACCCATGTCGACCAACTCCACCTCAGTATATGATCGATGTGTCGTTAGTCAGTCTCATTGGGGGCCCCTTGAGGACATACCCAAGGGGCCATTGGCAGCTTATGTTTCACTTTTTGCCGCAAAATGGGCCTCACCACTAAGCAGGGACCCACGGTCTCACACTGTTCGTCATCGTCCCTCATTACCTCGTAGGTCGAGGTGCTGGCTTCCTCAAGACCACATATCTCTTGTTTAGCAAGTGTATATGCTGCTCTAGTTCCTCTTCTTGTCTCTGCAGTTTGTGCACTGGTGCAGTATCACATAAGGCACTATCCATATTCGCCTTCAGGTCAGTCAGGAAAACCCACCCCATGGCGCCAGCGGCAGTCTGTGCTGTCTTGTTTGGTAAATGGGAACTCATTGCCTGTAACGCACTTTCCGTGCTACCCAGAGAACCATCCACCGCCTTCCCAATCTTCCACTGGAACCCAAGCTGAGAGAATTGCAGGCACACACACAGTACCACACGGTATATGGTGGCCACGGGCTTCATCCAGTGGAGGCTCCGGCTCTTCTACCCGCTGGATAGCCTGCCGCCTTTTCTTCTGTGGAGCCTCAGGCTCCTCTACCTCCTGGGTATCCTGTTGACCACGCCAATTGTATTACTGATCCTGATTGTGATGCCAACTGTCTTGCTATATCTCACTGTGCACACTGTTCGCTAAACCCAGGGTAGGTGAGTATGAGTTAAGAGGAAGAAGACTGGAGAGGCCATAGGAACTGCAGACAGTTTTTTTTTTTTTCTCTCCTGGCTGACACACCAGCCATAGCAGCAGACACTCTGTATTCTCTCCTCTTGTGGCTGACTCAACAGTCACAGCTGTGATGCAGCAGTAATTCCCACCGCTTTCTAGGTGGAGCTCCTATAAGCATACTGCACACAACTCCTGACCAAGCAAGGATCTTGTGATGGACATGAGCAGTGCTATAAATGATCTCAGCTATTACATAGTCATTATTTACAAAACACGGTGTGAGAACGCCTGAACATGCCATCCTGGCCAATTTCCTCTCTCCCCACACAAGTCTGCTGCTGCTACTAAGTCGCTTCAGTCGTGTCCGACTCTGTGCGACCCCATAGACAGCAGCCCACCAAGCTCCGCCATCCCTGGGATTCTCCAGGCAAGAACACTGGAGTGGCTTGCCATTGCCTGCTCTGCCACACAAATCTACTATACTTCAGTAAAGATAGATGAGAGCCAGAATGTCACATCCTCATAATATGACAGGTGAATGTTACATGGATGTCTTACAATATGAGTATCTTGAGAAGGATTATAATTAAAGTTATATTTAAAGTTACTTTCTGGATAAATAAATAAATTGTCTAGACAGTGGATCTACCAAATTATTCTATAAAATGTTAGGTAATAACTCTTTCAGAGTCTTCAGTCTTCAGAGTCTTTGTTGCAGTCACTCAAGTCTGCTATGAAAGCAGCCTTAGATTATATGCAAATAAATGTGTGGCTATGTTCCAGCTAAACTTTAATTATAAAGTGGTGGCAGGCAAGATTTGGCCCATGGGCCACTAGTTTCCAATCTGTGGATTAGATAATTAAGCAGATTATCCAAAGTGGATATCTACATATTCAAGCTTTTGTTCTCATCTTTCTAAAAAAATGAATACATGAAAATTATTGTTGGAAATCTCCTAATTAAGTTATATTTAGTCAATTTAGTTTTTAATTTAAATGTATTTATTTTAATTGGAGGCTAATGGCTTTACAATATTGTACTGGTTTTGCCATACATCAACATGAATCCACCACGGGTGTACATGTATTCCCTATCCTGAACCCCCCTTCCACCTCCCTCCCCATACCATCCCTCTGGGTCATCCCAGTGCACCAGCCTCAGCAAATTAAGCAACTGACAAAGAACCAATCTCAATTTATTTTTAAAAAGTTTCCTAGGTATACTTCTCAACATGATTTATATTTCCACAACTAATTACTCTCTGTAATTTCATTGTTTTTGACTTAAAGCTATATTGTACACTAAATAATCATATCTAAACCTGGTCTATTTCACTCAAAGAAAAAAATTAACCATGAAAAAACTGAAGTAGAACATTGTACTCTAATCTTATTTTAGTCATTGTTGAGAAAGACCTGTTTATTATCAGGATTTGTTTATTTTATTAAGTGATTGCTACAATTGGTCATTTTATTAAAGTTAAACTTTATATTTAAGTACTGAAATCATTAAGGATTTCTAATTTAGAACAGACTCATCTACTTCTGGTTTTATTTGCTTTATGGTGAGATAATCTCTTTACTAAAGTCTTTCTTCTTTTGTTAACAGCTTAATTAATTGGTCAAACAAATGTTTTACAGCACATACTAAAACCATAAGTTTCTTATCTAAATGATTGCAGGCAAGAATTGGATCCATGTAAAGCTGAACTGATTATTTTAGGAAGGACTATAAAAAACAAGTAAATCTATCAGCCACATACCTGGAAAGTCCCTGCCAGAATCTAGGGCTGTCTTTATTGGTAGAGTTCCAGATCTTCATACAGTGTATCAGGTTATTCTGTTAATGATACAAAATATTTTCATTATGTCTTTTTTGAAAAAGAAAAGTAGGAAAACTTTAGAATTTTCCTGATTAGTAGGGCCATCTACATAGTTTCTTTTTCTTATTTTTTCATTCTACTAACATATATGACTTCACCTATTCTCCCAAATTTGTACTAAAAATGTACTGTTCTCATTACACAGGATTATTCCAGTATCAAGTTGCTTTTCTATCTTAATGGCTATACATGCCTGTTATATTTCATGATAAGATTAAACATAGGTCCTTTTGTTCATCCCTAGTTTCTGGATATATAAGGGGCTGGTTTAATAATGCACACAAAAAATATGATTCAAGAATGGGAATTGGAACTTCATCCCCCCATCTCTGTTTCACAGAGTTCCAAAATGTAAGAACACTCTCTACTGAGTTCTGTCCATATGCCAGGCTATTCTCTAAATTTCCACTTAGATAATTAGCTTATTCTTGTTATTATTAACCTGTATTTTAGGATGATAGCTTGTGTGCTGACTTAAATGGTATTGATTATTTGGTTCTACTTTGTTATTATGGATCATTACTTTAAAAATTTAATGTTTCTTATTAAGTGTACCAATAGCTTAATGTACCATAAATGTACCATTAATTAATCTTATGTCATACTATATTTATCTCTACAAATTAGAACATAGTATTTTTATGTTTTTGGAAGTAAAAATTCTTTATTTCAAATTCTAGCAAGTAATACAAATTGGAGAAAAAATAACCTCTTCAATAAAAGGTGTTGGGAAAACGAATGGTTGCATACAAAAAAAAAAAAAATGAAGCTAGACCACTATCTCACACCATACACAAAAATAAAATAAAAATGAAATAAAGACTTCAGTGTAAGACCTGAAATCATCAAATACCAGGAGGAAAACATCAGCAGTACACATTTTAAGATCCATCTTAGCAATAACTTTCTGAATATGTCTCTAAAGGCATAGGGAAACAAAAATGAAAAGAAACAAATGATACTATATCAGAATAAAAACCTTCTGCAAAGTAAAAGAAGCCATTGACAAACAGAAAGACAACCTACCAAAAGGGAGAAGATATTCACAAATCATTATCCAATAAGAAGTTAGTGTATAAAATAAGTCAAGAGATATATGGAGTAACAGGTAAGCTTGGCCTTGGAGTACAAAATGAAGCAGGGCACAGGCTGGCAGAGTTTTGCCAATAGAATGTGCTGGTCATATCAAACAGCCTCTACCAACAACACAAGAGATGACTCTACACAAGGACATCACCAGATGGTAAATACTGAAATCAGATTGATTATATTCTCTGCAGCTGAAGAGGGAGGAGCCCTATATAGACAGCAAAAACAAGAATGGAAGTTGACTATGGCTCAGATCATGAACTCCTTATTGCAAAATTCAGACTTAAGTTGAAGAAAGCAGGGAAAACCACTGGGTGATTCAGGTATGAACTAAATCAAATCCCTTATGATTATAGTTGAACTGACAAAGAGATTCAAGGGATTAGATCTGATAAAGTGCCTGAAAACTGTCGGTGAAAGCTTGTTACTTTGTACAGGAGGTGGTGATAAAAACCATCCCCAAGAAAAAGAAATGCAAAAGGACAGAATTGTTGTCTGAGATGGCCTTACAAATAACTGAGAAAAGAAGAGCAGTGAAAGGAGAAAAGTGAAAGGAGAAAAGAAGAGATACACCTATCTGAATGCAGAGTTTCAAAGAATAGAAGGAGAGATAAAAGAGTCTTTTTAAATGAATAGTGAAAAAAAATTGAGAAAAAAAAAAGAATGGGAAAGTCTAGTGATCTCTTCAAGAAAATTAAAGATATCAAGGGAACATTGCACGAAAAGATGGCACAATACAGGACAAAACAGTATGGACTTAACAGAAACAGACAAGATTAAGAAGAGGTGACAAGAATACACAGAAACTCTAAAAAAAAAAAAAAAGTGTTAATGACCCAGATAACCACGATGGTGAGATCACTCACCAAGAGCTAGACATCGTGGACTGTGAAGTCAAGTGAGCCTTAGGAAGCATCTCTATGAACAAAGCTGGTGGAGGTGGTGGAATTCCACCTGAGCTATTTCAAATCCTAAGATGTGATGCTGTTAAAGTACTACAGTCAATATGCCAGCAAATTTGGAAACCTCAGCAGTGGATAAGAGTGGAAAAAAATCAAATTTTATCCAAGCCCAAAGAAAGGCAACGCCAAAGAATGTTCAAACTACCACACAATTGCACTCATTTCTCATGCTAGCAAAGTAATGTTTAAAATCCTTCAAGCTAGGCTTCAACAGTATGTGAACTGAGAACTTCCAGATGTTCAAGTTGGACTTAGAAAAGGCAAAGGAATCAGAGATAAAATTGCAAACATCCATTGGATTATAGAAAAAGCTAGAAAATTCCAGAAAAACAAAGTTTTGCTTCATTGACTATGCTAAAACCTTTGACTGTGCAGACCACAAAAATAATGTGGAAAATTCACCAAGAGATGGGAATACCAAACCACCTTACCTGGCTCCTGTGAAATGTGTATACAGGTCAAGAAACTATAGTTATAACTGGACATGGAACACCAGAATAATTCAAAACTGAGCAAGGGATAGCACATCAAGGATGTATATTGCCACCCTCCTTATTTAATTTATATGAAGAGTACATCATCTGAAATACTTGAATGAATGAAGCACAAGAAGGAATCAAGATTGCCAGAAGACACATCAATAACCTCAGCTATGCAGACAACACCACTCAAATGGCATAAAGCAAAGAGGAATTATACAGCCTCTTGATGAAAGTGAAAGAGGAGAGTGAAAAAGCTGGTTGAAAACGCAACATTCAAAACACAAAAAATCATAGCATCTACCCCATAACTTCATGGCAAACAGAAGGGGAACAATGAAAACAGTGACATACTTATTTTCTTGGGCTCCAAAATCATTGCAGATGGTAACGCCAACCATGAAATTAAAAGATGCTTGCTCCTTGGAAGAAAAGCAGTGACAAAACTAGATAGCATATTTAAAAGCAGAGATATTACTTAGCCTACAAAGGTCTGTCTAGTCAAAGTTATGGTTTTCTCAGTAGTCATGTACAGACATGAGAGTTGGACCATAAAGAAGGTTAAGTGAAAATTATTGGTGCCTTCAAACTGTGTTTCTGGAGAAGACTCTTGAGAGTTCTTTGGACTGCACGATCAAACCAGTCAATCCTAAAGAAAATCAGTCCATTGGAACGACTGATGCTGAAGCTGAAGCTCCAATACTTTGGCCACCTGATGTCAAGAGTCGACTCATTGGGAAAGATTGAAGCAGGAGGAGAAGGGGATGAGAGAGGATGAGATGGTTGACTGGCATCACTGACATGAGTTTGAGCAATATGAGAGATGGTACAGGACAGGGAAGCTTAACATCCTACAGTCCATGGAGTCACAAAGAGTCAGACATGACTGAGAGACTGGATAACAACAACAATATAAAATACAAAAGAACTCATGCAACTTATCAGCAACAATGGCAACAGTGCTTAAAAAATGTGCAGAAAATGTCAATAGAATTTTTTTCCAAAAAAAGGTATACAGATGACAACAGATAAATGAAATGATATTTGCATCACTAATTATTAGGAAAATCCAGATCAAAACCATGACAAGATATATCACTTCACAATTGTTAGATTGCTTATTATCATAAAGGCAAAAAATAGAAAGAGTTGATGAGGATGTGAAGAAAAGTTAACCCTCATGCATTGTTAGTGGAATTGTAAGTTTGTGAATTGTTCCAGCCATTATAGGAAAGAATAGGAGGCAAGAATATACAATGGATTAAAGACAATCTCTTTAACAAGTGGTGCTGGGAAAATTGATCAACCACTTGTAAAAGAATGAAACTAGAACACTTTCTAACACCATACACAAAAATAAACTCAAAATGGATTAAAGATCTAAACGTAAGACCAGAAACTATAAAACTTCTAGAGGAGAACATAGGCAAAACACTCACAGCATACGTCATACATACATCACAGCAGGATCCTCTATGACCCACCTCCCAGAATTTTTGAAATAAAAGCAAAAATAAACAAATGGGACCTAATTAAAATTAAAAGCTCTGCACAACAAAGGAAACTATAAGCAAGGTGAAAAGACAGCCTTCAGAATGGGAGAAAATAATAGCAAATGAAGCAACTGATGAACAACTAATCTCAAAAATATACAAGCAACTATGGCAGCTCAATTCCAGAAAAATAAATGACCCAACCAAAAAAAATGGGCCAAAGAACTAAATAGACATTTCTCCAAAGAAGACATACGGATGGCTAACAAACACATTAGAAGATGCTCAACATCACTCATTATCAGAGAAATGCAAATCAAAACCACAATTAGGTACCATTTCATGCCAGTCAGAATGGCTGCAATCCAAAAGTCTACAAGCAATAAATGCTGGAGAGGGTGTGGAGAAAATTTAACACTCTTACACTGTTGGTGGGAATGCCAACTAGTACAGCCACTATGGGGAACAGTGTGGAGATTCCTTAAAAGACTGGAAATAGAACTGCCTTATGACCCAGAAATCCCACTGCTGGGCATACACACCGAGGAAACCAGAATTGAAAGGGACACGTGTACCCCAATGTTCCTTGCAGCACTGTTTATAATAGCCAGAACATGGAAGCAACCTAGATGTCCATCAGCAGATGAATGGATAAGAAAGCTGTGGTATATATACACAAAGGAGTATTACTCAGTGATTTAGAAAAATACATTTGAATCACTTCTCATGAGGTGGATGAAACGGGAGCCGATTGTACAGAGTGAAGTAAGCCAGAAAGAAAAACACCAATACAGTATACTAACGCATATATATGGAATTTAGAAAGATGGTAACGATAACCCTGTATGCGAGACAGCAAAAGAGACACAGATGTACAGAACAGGCTTTTGGACTCTGTGGGAGAGGGAGAGGGGAATATTCCCTAAAATATTGTTTATGAAGATTAGCATGTACTAATGAATGATTTGGGAGAATGACATTGAAACATGTATAATATCATATATGAAATGAATTGCCAAAGTTTGATGCATGATACTGGATGCTTGGGGCTGGTGCACTGGGATGACCCAGAGGGATGGTAGGGGGAGGGAGGAGGGAGGGGTTTCAGAATGGGGAACACGTGTATACCTGTGGTGGATTCATGTCAATGTAGGCCAAAACCGATACAATATTGTAAAGTAATTAACCTCCAATTAAAATAAATAAATATATATTTAAAAATATAATAAAATATCAAAAAAAAATAAAAATAAAGGCAAAATTTTTTTTAAAAAAGAATACAGAAGTTTCTTTTAAAAAAAGTATAGAGCTATGGTACAATTCTGCTCTCCCACTTCTGTGTACTTATACAAAGTATATGAAAACACATACTTAAAACAGTATATACATCCCAATGTTCATCAAGACATTGTTTACAATAGCCAATATATGAAAGCAATCTAAGTGCCCACAATTTCATGAATTGATAAAGAAGATTTGATACACACACACACACACACACACAGTCATATTATTGAAACATTACTCAGCCATAAAAAGATATATTGACCTTTACTTGGCCATAAAAATATTAAATCTTGCATTAGCTTCAAGGATGGACCTAAGTGAAATAATTCAGAAAAAGACAAATACCATATAGTTTTATCCATATGTTGTCTATAGAAAACACACAAGCAAAATAGCAAAGTAAAATAACAAACCAAACCAAAGTAACCCATAAACATAGAGAACAGAATAGCGGTTTAAAAAGGGAAGGCAAAGCAGGTGGAAAATGGGCAAAAGGAACCAACTGAATGGATAGAAATTAAATTTTTGATGGTGAGCATGCTGAAGTGTATTCACAATATGATATTGTTCACAGAAAACTTATATAGTATTGTGTACCAATGTGACTATGGAAGTCTTCATACAGGTGATGGTGGAAGTCACAGTCATTGATTCAATTGACTATAGAATGAGAGAAGAGAAAGCTAAGGACTGGGGATTAAAGTCAAAGAGTGGGCTAAAGAGGTACACAAAAAACTGCACAAGGAGTAGAGAGATTGGTAATGAGTAGAAAGAGGAAAACATCTCATCACAAAAACCAAGGATGGAAAACATTTCCAAATGAGCACATATTCAGCTCCAAAGCTACAAATGACCAGTTAGCAGTTTCAAAAGAACAATAAGAACAGAAAACAAACTGTATCACTTCAAGTAAGAACAAACAGAACAGAAGAAGCAGCAATGATTTGGGATTATTTTTACTGGCAGTTGGTTAATACATATAGAAAGAAATGTTGGACTATCTAGGGAATAATAGAGTGTTAAAGGAGTTGCGGAGAGGATTGTTGTTGACTATAATCTAAAGACATTTTTCTTTCTGGCTTACTTCACTCTGTATAATTGGCTCCAGTTTCACCCAGAGGGATGGTACAGGGAGGGAGGAGAGAGGAGGGGTTCAGGATGGGGAATATGTGTATACCTGTGGCAGATTCATGTTGATGTAGGGCAAAACCAATACAATATTGTAATTAACCTCCAATTAAAATAAATAAATTTATACTTAAAAAATAATTAAAAACAAAGACTTTTTCCCTAAAATATTGTTTATGAAGATTAGCATGTACTAAAGGACTCTTTTACTAAAAACTTGATATTAGCCCTGTGATGTAAAGCAACTGGACATTTGTTGCAATCAAATTTAGAGGAACTTCAGTGTGTGGACCAGTAAAGTTATCTTGAAATTAAAAGCAACAGTCAACTCTAAGCATTTTTTCACCTCCTTGTTCAATATGCTGTATTTGAAAGATTTTATGTCAGTCCCTTATTGATGTTTCTTTATTTTCTTCTTATACTATTATTGTGCCATAGTAACTGTTGTGTGTGTACAAATACATGTTTATGTGATATATACTTAAATGACTGAACAGTTCAGTTCAGTTCAGTTGCTCAGTCGTGTCCGACTCTTTGAGACCCCATGAATCACAGCACAGCAGGCCTCCCTGTCCATCACCAACTCCCGGAGTTCACTCAGACTCATGTCCATCCAGTCAGTGATGCCATCCAACCATCTTATCCTCTGTTGTCCACTTCTTCTCCTGCCCCCAATCCCTCCCAGCATCAGGATCTTTTCCAATGAGTCAACACTTCACATGAGGTGGCCAAAGGACTGGAGTTTCAGCTTTACCATCAGTCCTTCCAATGAACACCCAGGACTGATTTCTTTTAGGAAGGACTGGTTGGATCTCCTTTCAGTCCAAGGGACTCTCAAGAGTCTTCAACACTACAGTTGAAAAGCATCAATTCTTCAGGGCTCAGCTTTCTTCACAGTCCAACTCTCACATCCATACATGACTACTGGAAAAACCATAGCCTTGACTAGACGGACCTTTGTTGGCAAAGTAATGTCTCTGCTTTTGAATATGCTATCTAGGTTGGTCATAACTTTCCTTCCAAGGAGTAAGCATCTTTTAATTTCATGGCTGCAGTCACCATCTGCAGTGATTTTGGAGCCCCCAAAAATAAAGTCTGACACTGTTTCCACTGTTCCCCCATCTATTTCTGATGAAGTGATGGGACCAGATGCCATGATCTTCGTTTTCTGAATGTTGAGCTTTAAGCCAACTTTTTCACTCTCCTTTTTCACTTTCATCAAGAGGCTTTTTAGTTCCTCTTGACAAGCAGACTATAAAATATATCCATGTAAGAAAGAGAAATCATATGATAAATCATTAAAAAGGAAATCAAATTTTGTGAATTTGTGTTTAGTACAGACTCTCTGAATATTATGTAAAAATTGTGTTCTGATTACGAGCTGTTGTTTAAGCTCAGTGTGTTGTCAGTGCTCAGAAAATTAAAAACAACAGGCCTGAAATATAAAACACTAAGGAAGAAAGCAATAGTTGCTTCCTCTAGCCAATAAGTGCTAATCTGCAATTATTCTCCTGCCTCTGAATTTCTAATAATGCCCTTCTGCACTGGCCAGAGCCCCTCCACATGATAAAAGTCTAATCCAATGTGTATGTTATTTAATGCTTCCTTTAACAGGTTGTTTAATGTTGTTTAATGTTTCCTGACAGGTTGTTTAATGTTTCCTTTAACAAAAACACACAGAGCTCAGTATGTGAGGAGAGACTGAAACAGTTAGACCATTCAATTTTCTGCCAAGAGTGTGAAAAATTCTGCATCCCTTAATGACAATAATGGTGATAGCTTCCAAGGTCTAGAAGTAAATTCTCCTTCTCTGGAGGAAGGAAAACACTTTTCTTGGTAGTGCTTTAATTACTTACACTTTTCAATACATGGACTCTTGCTTTGGGGTCCAAATTGTTTAAGGACAACAAACCATAACCCCTAATGAATGCAGACCAAGTTACAATAGTACCAACTCTTCTTTTTGCTAATATAAAAGCAAATAAAATAATTATGCAAGTAAATGAATATTACTTTTAGTCTATTAGAGGACTTTTTCCTCTTTCTACAGAAACTGATAAACATGAAATGTGTTCTAGAAAGATGCTAGCTTTCTTCCCCCACAGTTATCAATCACTAATATTCAAAATAGAATATATGATGGCATGTACTCTCATGTAACATTGGAATTTTTCAAGAATCAAAGACTGATTTAGTCCATTTGGGATGGTATAACATAACAAAATACCATAGACTGGCTTAAACAACATTTATTTTTCAAAGTTATGATGGTTGGGAAGTTCAAGATCCAAGTGCTAGTTGATTGGAATTTGATGAGGGCCTACTTCCTGCTTCATAGACAAGTGTCTTCTAGCTGGGTCCTCACACTGGCAGTAAAATAAAAAAGTCCTAAGGGAGTCTTTTTCATAAGTGCACTAATTCCATTAATTAGAACTTCATCTTCATTTCCCAAAGGTTCCCACCTCTAACACCAATATATTGGAGGTCTAGGATTTCAACATGGGAATTTGAGGGGAACACAAGCATTCAGTCCATGATAGTGACCAATGTATTCAAAACATTGATTTTCATATACAATGGCTAATCTGACACAGTTACATACACTTTTACAAAAAATCCTGTCACTCATCAGCTATGAAAATATTTTAGCCATGAAAGTTACTCTTAATAGTCTAAGACATAAAGACAGGATTATTTTTTAGAACTTGTAATAGATTCCTGAAGAATGAATTTTAAAAATTACCTATATTATCCATGTTTCTCTTACTATAGAACATTTTTATGTCTTATATTACTTGTTACAGTTTATTATCAATTTAGAGATATAATGACATTTTAGTAAATTGTTTATAATACTTGTTAGAGGATGTTTGTCAACCTATTTTACCTCTTCCAAGACACTTGTTAGATGGATACAATGTAGTCAAAAATAAATTGAAACACATCAGTGGAAAAATATCAAGAAAAATGAAAACATTCAACTGTTAATGCTTAATCTTTCCTCATTTTTTGTCCATTCAGTCTCAAGAACAGAATCACTCTACAGTAAACAGAACATTTTAAAGAGGCATATCTCTGATAAACATAACCAAAATAATAAAGACATGGTTTCATTGAAACATTCTAAAATTCATTGTTATAAATCATTAATTCATTCATTTGATCATTCTAGTGGATATCCACTTGACTCCTTGGCTGCCTTTTTCTAACATTAGTGGCTCCTGGACTCAAATAACAAAATATCAGATACAGACCAACTTGAGACACAGACCAATGAGAATTATTTCTTATTACTTGCCTATATAAAAACCACTTTCTATTTATTCCCACATGAGGGCATGCCATTCTTATCTGGCATCTCATCGTGGACTGAGCCTCACTTTGTAGGCTTCCCTGATAGCTCAGTTGGAAAATAATCTGCCTGCAATGTAGGAGACACCAGTTGCATTCCTGGGTGGGAAAGACCTGTTGTAGAAGTGATAGGCTACCCACTCCAGAATTCTTGGGCTTGCCTTGTGTTCAGCTGGTAAAGAATCCATCTGCAATATGGGAGCCAAGAGTTGGGAGGATCCCCTGGACAAGAGAAAGGCTACCCACTCCAGCATTCTGGCCTGGAGAATGCCATGGACTGTATAATCCATGGTGTCACAAAGAGCCAGAAACCACTGAGCAGCTTTCACTTTGTAATATAGCAGAAACTGTCTCTTAGCCTCAGTTCAGTTCAGTTCAGTTGCTCAGTCTTGTCCAACTCTGCGACCCCATGAATCGCAGCACACCAGGCCTCCCTGTCCATCACCAACTCCCGGAGTTCACTCAGACTCATGTCCATCGAGTCAGTGATGCCATCCAGCCATCTCATCCTCGGTCGTCCCCTTCTCCTCCTGTCGCCAATCCCTCCCAGCATCAGTCTTTTCCAATGAGTCAACTCTTAGCATGAGGTGGCCAAAGTATTGGAGTTTCAGCTTTAGCATCATTCCTTCCAAAGAACCAGAACTGATTTCCTTTAGAATACACTGGTTGGATCTCCTTGCAGTCCAAGGGACTCTCAGGAGTCTTCTCCAACACCACAGTTCAAAAGCATCAATTCTTTGGCACTCAGCTTTCTTCACAGTCCAAATCTCATATCCATACATGACTACTGGGAAAAACATAGCCTTGACCAGATGGACCTTAGTCGGCAAAGTAATGTCTCTGCTTTTGAATATGCTATCTAGGTTGGTCATAACTTTTCTTCCAAGGAGTAAGCATGTTTTAATTTCATGGCTGCAATCACCATCTGCAGTAATTTTGGAGCCCAAAAAAATAAAGTCTGACACTGTTTCCACTGTTTCCCCATCTATTTCCCATAAAGTGATGGGACCAGATGCCACGATCTTCATTTTCTGAATGTTGAGCTTTAAGTCAACTTTTTCACTCTCCTCTTTCACTTTCATCAAGAGGCTTTTTAGTTCCTCTTCACTTTCTGCCATAAGGGTGGTGTCATCCGTATATCTGAGGTTATTGGTATTTCTCCTGGCAATCTTGATTCCAGCTTGTGCTCCTTCCAGCCCAGCGTTTCTCATGATGTATTCTGCGTATAAGTTAAATAAGCAGGGTGACAATATACACCCTTGACGTACTTCTTTTCCTATTTGGAACCAGTCTGTTGTTCCATATCCAGTTCTAACTCCTACCCTACAGTAAGACAAATGCTGTTTCTACACTAACTGCTTTTCCATTTTGTGCACTGACCCATATCTTTAACTGGCCCCACAGCTTTACATCTATTTTTTGCTATCCTTGCAAAATATCTGTTGGAAACCTGAAATTCTTCAGGCAAGAAACAATTATAGTCTCAATTTGAACAAAAAGTAAGAGTTAGAGAAGAGGATGCCTCCAATTAAAATAAATAAATTTATATATTTTTTTAAAATTTGGATTAAAATCAAGACGTGTTAACAGTTGGATTTCACCTGAAGTTGTCGGAGGAATCAAGGAAAAAGGCCAGGCTTCTGTTTTGAGCTGATTAGCTAGCTGAGAAAACCAACCCTGAGATAGGAAATATTGGAAGGGAAGTGATTGGATTGGGAGACATGTTGTCCTTTTATCCTGAGTCTAAAATGCCCTGGACAGGTCAGCCTGAGATTCCCATCAAGGAACCTCTGGCCAATTCTGTGCTGCAGTTGAAGCAAAGGGAGGGAATCCAACTCCAGGAAAAACATAGGATTTAAAACCAACTCTCTGAAAACAGAAAAGCACATCCTTCTAGAAATCATTGGCATTCCAGTTAGTATGTCTCACCAGGACTGTCAGAGGAGAGTTTCTAAGATATGATATCTCTTTGTTCCTTGGTTTGCAAACACTCCTAGGTGCCTCCATTTGCCATGTTTCAGGTTCCCACAGCCCAGCAGTTCCCCATTGGTGGTATCCAGACTCGGCCTGCCTGCTGCCTTTGATGTGTGCCCCCTTCAGCCAAAGGCCACCACTAGTAGTTTGCACAGCAGCCCTTGTCCCCCTTCCTGAGTTCCACAGGCAGCTTTTTGACAGTGAGGTCTGAGTTATTTTCCCCTTAATAGGACTCCTTGCAGCCTTTATTTATGTCTCTTTTAGCATTTCTTATTTGTACTGCAATCATCACTTGTCTTCTGTCTTATTCCATGACCATAGATGCTCCTGAAATGATGGACTTTTCTTATATTTTTTTAAATTTTCCCTGCTGATATATCTAAGTCTACAAGGACCAATAAATGTTGACTAGAAAGACATTGAATTTAATTTTATTTTTAGATTGTATTAACTTCAGTAGACTAGAATTAAATTGGCGTGAGATTTACTAGTAAATGTGAAGGAAAATGCAGTTTTTGACAACAGGAGAGTTTCAAGCTAGAAATGCTTTGATGAGTTACCAGCTCTTATATTTAAGATCATATATCATGGGATCTCATATAAAATGTATCATTTTTAAAAGTTTTCAAATATATCTTAACTTTTGTCTGTCTCTTTTCATGTGTTCATCTCAAGAATCTATTAATACAGAGTGGAGAGAGGTGTCCACTCTAGTTGAACTTCTTTTTTCCTTACACTCACTGCATTGCCCAGAGAGTCAGTGTCTTTTTTAACCATTACAGATTTCTGTAAGCATTTGTGAACTCTTGTCATTAGTGGTAGGTGTGGTCTATTATGTGCCTTTTTCCCACAACCTCATCAGCAGGGACTGCCCTATGGCTCAGACAGTAAAGAATCTGCCTGCAACTTTGGGAGACCTGGGTTTGATCCCTGGGTCGGGAAGGTCTCCTGGAGGAGGTCATGGTAGTCCACTCCAGCATTCTTGCCTAAAGAATCCCATGGACAGAGGAGTCTGCAGGAGTCGTAAAGAGTTGGATGTGACTGAGCAACTAACACACACACCCACACCCACACCCACACCCACCCCCCCCACACACACACACACACATCAGCAGGGGTTATGTTACAAAGAAAGAAAGCCTAGGTTAAATTCTGTCAAATATATATAAGCCAAGAAGCATAAAAATGTTGCCTCATCACATTGTTGAGCCATATGTCCTTAGGTCTCTGAATTCATTTTTAATGAAAGGTTAATTTTAAGGCTAATGCATTAAATTCTGATGTCTTCAGCAGCAAACAGCTTTGCAGTACAGTCGAGTGACAGCTTATCCTATAAAGTGAAGACAAAATGACAAAGGGGGCTACAGACTGAGAGCTATTCTGTGATTACCACATTCATGCACTTAATTATGAAATCTTTCTAAACGACCAGAAGCCTGAAAATTATTATTTGTTTAATTAAAAATGTTAGAGGCAAAATCCAGGGTGCTAATTGACAAAATATATTTTGATAAGGACTTCTAAAGTGTTAACTAACCAACCTCATAATGAATCATTTCCCCAAACTCAGTCATTAAAACAACAGATATCATTTATTTGCTTAAAATTCCACAATATTTATAGGACTTAGTGAGACGAGCTTAGGTTTGCTCCATTTCTGAGGCTTGAATATCCAAAAAGACTTAGTCATTATGTCTTACAACTCAGCAAGGATGGTTGGAAAAGCAGAGGAATGGCTGGGCTTCTCTGTCTCTCAGATATAGATATATATGTAGATAGAGATAGAGATATAAATATAGATGCTGATATTGATATAGACTTTAGACATAAATGTAAATAGGTATAGCTGAGATATATCTTATCTATCTATATATATATTTATATATATGTATATATATTCCCCCCTCATTACCTATTATTTGGCTAATTTGGCCTTTTTTTCACATAAAACATGGCCATCTCAGGTTACTTAGGATTCCTTGTACAGTGATTGGCTTTTCTCAGAGCATGAAAGCAGAAGCTGCTAGGCCTTCATAATTTCTGAGCTCCTAAAATATCACTATTTAGAAAAATGTCACTTCTGTTGCTTTCACAATGCTATCATCAGATCAGCCCACATTAAATGTGAGAAGAAATAGACTTCAGTTCTTGATGGAGATATGACAAATTCTTACTAAAAGAGAAAATAAAAGATAGAAAATGTAAGGACAGAGACAAGATTACAATCAGGAATATGATCTACCATGACAATTAAACATGTTAATCAAATGCTCTGAGGTATAGATTACAAATAATTCATATCTATACATTCATCACTATTTCTACTAATGCACTTTCAAAGCACACTGTGTGAGTGTGCTTAGTCATTTAGTCATGTCCAGCTCTTTACAACGCCATGGACTGTGGCCCACCAGGATCATTTGTCCTTGGAATTTTCCAGGTGAGAATATTGGAGTGAATTGTCATTTCCTACACCAGGGGATCTTCTCAACTCAGGGATCAAAAATGCATCTCTTGTGTCTCCTGCATTGGCAGATGGATTCTTTACCACTGTGCACCTGGGAAGCTCTCAAAGTGCATTGCAAATACTGTAACTCTCTGAATCTGTTCTGGCAGTGGCTGTGCAGATTAGACACTAAAGGCTCTGTTGCTGGTGCAGCATGTGGTGCATTTCCCACACAGGGGTGTCAAAAACTTCAGGCTGTGGATCCTCCTGTGAGTTACTGTGGGCTGCTCCACAATGTCTGACCTCCTCCAAGGTGGCCTGGCCTGCCTTGACTTCAAGGGACTCCTGGCATGAGAGCAGGAGGTTCGGACCTAGCTTGCTCTGGGGTGCTTCTCTCTCCCCTCTAAACGTTGGTCTGTTCACTGCTGTCTCTGCTTCACACTCCAGAGGCATGTGCTGCCCACATTTAACGATTTCTGATTGTTTCTTTGACCCAGCATTCACTCTCCCTCTCCTTTTGCTCTTTTTTTGTTTGTTTGTTTTTCTAACTCCTGCCCTTTTCTCTCTTGTTCTTACTCCTAGTTCATTCTTCCACTGTATTGGTAGTATTCCTTACATTATTATAGCAATTGCCAATTGAAAGGAATCTTCTTTTCTGTGTCTTTATTTTCTGGTTTTTCTTTGGCTTTTCTTCTTGTGCCTTGATTGCTTTCATTATTCTCTGACTTCACCATCCTGTTTACTTTTATGTGATGCTCTTCTGAATGATCCACTTTATTTCTGAACACTTGAATAATCCCCAAAGAGTAAAAATTACAAAAAAAAAAAAAAAAACAAACAAACTTGCCAGGACTAAATGAATGAAAATAGATATCTATTGTTGCTTTTTTTTTTTTAATATGAACATACACTTTCTTCAATTAAATTCCAAGAGCTGCTTAATTTGGACTAACTAGATTGATTTTTCTAACAGTGATATACTTTGAAGGTAAAGAAACTTTAGCTTCAGTACTTTATCCAGAATAGATTTATTTGCCATTGACAGGAGGAAGAAAAAGAAAGAAACTGTTTTCACTTCTGTAGACCACAGGGTTTGTATCCTCCCCAGACTGAGCAAGAATCTTCTTGACAAAAGTGATCAAATGTTTATTTTCATTTTCCAAGTATACTGCATGTAACTGTTCTTAAATTTGGAGTTTATATAATTAGAAACTCATATACAAAATTTTAGTTCAAAGTCAGCTTAGAAATCATAGAGTTAAAATTCCTCATTCTATTGGTGAAGAAATTGAGCAGTAAACTGGATACCCAAGTTCATAAGGCTGCTAAGGACACAAGAGCAGGCCTGAGGGGCTTCTCCTTGTTGGTCTGTACAGGAGATTCCTGATGGACTTGCTTAGTCCCTGCTCTTTGGTGGGAAGATATGATTGGTGAAGAGAACAAGAAAAAGCCTGGAAGCTAAATTTGAGTAGATAAGAAAGGAGAGAAAATTAATTGTGTATACAAGTCTGGAATGCTAGGGAAAGAGGATAAGGGGTGTGTGGTGTGTCAGAAAACAGACAAGAGAGATTGGGGTTAAAAGCAAGTGAAGAGATTGATCAGCTACTAAAATTTTGTGGGATTTATGGAGAAGGAAGGACTTCTAAAGATACATTTTAGGAAATATTGTATGACTATCCTGCATCCCTTTGCTCTTTAATGAATTTTCAGTGTTGGCATACCTTGTTTTCTCATGCTATTATGCAGTTACTTACATTTCTTTCTGATGCATTGCTGTGAAATTTGAGAAATAAGAAAGAAGGCTTAGTTTAAGTTATTCTCAGTCCAAGTTATCTTCCATAAATTGTGCTTCTATTCCTAATGACTGTTTGATAAAAGGATGCTGATTTTTGTGTAGCTTCTAATGAAGTAATAGCTATGTACAAAACACATGCTCTGAGCCAGAAAGCCTATTAAAATATTTACAGAAAATACTTACTTTCCTCATCATAACCAGTCTAAAGGGTAAGAACTATTATAATCTCCATTGGAAAACAAACTAACTAACTAAATTTAGAAATACTAAATAATTTGTCTGTGTCACAGCTAATTTGTTACAAAGGGAAGAAGACTCACCGAATGTAAAAACATTTGGTAATGAAATGACTGCCTTCAAATCTCTCCCATCTAAGCATATTTCTCAGCTTAACATCAGAGTCAAACCCATCACATCAACATCAAAATAATGTCAAGTGTTAACACAAGGACATTTCAACACAAATTGTTTATAAAGTGAAAAATTGCATATCTTTCAAAGATGGGAGACTTTTCAATATTGAATAAATTGATATTGAAAACAAATAATCACATGCAGTATGTATGTTAGTTGCTCAGTCATGTCTGTCTTTTTGTGACCCTATGGACTGTAGTATGTCATGCTCCTCTTTCCATGGAATTCTCCAGACAAAAATACTCGAGTGGGTTGCCATTACCTTCTCCAGGGGATTTTCCTGATGTAGGGATCAAACCCAGGTCTCTGACACTATGGGCAGATTCTTTACTGTCTGAGCCACCTGGAAAGGGAATCACATACAAATCAAAGATAACTGTGAATATTGCAGAGTTTGATATTAAAAACTGAACAGAAGGTCTAGAAGGTTGGGGACAAGATAGACACTTTAAAAGAAATTATTTGAATTATGACAAATTAAATGAGGTACCTGGGAAAACTGATGAAGTCTCAGAATAGTTTCACAATGAAAACCCGATGATAAGACACAATGATAACACTGCTGTTAAAATAGAAAAATGAAAACAAAATACATTCTTTCACATTGTTATAGTGTTTTATTAGGATTATTCATGCCTATTCCTTCCCCCATACCCCCCTTCCAAAAAATTAAATTAATCTCCAATTCATTGTTGGTCTGTTCTAATAGCATAATCATGATATTTTTTACAATTTCAAAATTTTATTAAAAATCATGCATTTAGTCACATATTTTGAAATAATGTCACAAGGAAATATGTTTTCATATGTATTACAAGATGTTGATTCAATTTATTGCCTTTACATGGTCTTATCTGAGGACCTGTTATCCTCCTGATGGCAGCCTCTACTTCTCAGAGTGAATAAATCTCCCAACATCAATAGGAAGAGTTATGTTGACTCTTTCTCTTTGTTATTCAAATAACTATTATTATGACCATGGAAAATATATTCTTGTGCTTTAAACATTATTTCACGAACTTCTACTAAAATTCATTTAGGATTGGATCTAGGACTGTGTTCCTATCTCCATGTTTAGTGATTTTCAGTATAGATTTTGTTGGCAGTGCACACTGCTTTTCAGTCTTTCCTGTTGTCATTCCTAGTTGTTGTTTGAAGGAATGACTTTGAAGCAGTTGATGTTGAAAACATTGAAGTTGAAGCCTTTGTATAAAATCAAACGGTGATTTAAAAAAACAGTACTAAATCCTGCCTGCAGTGTGGGAGACCCCGGTTCAATCCTGGGTCAGGAAGATACCCTGGAGAAGGGGTAGGCTACCCATTCCAGTGTTCTTGGGCTTCCCTTGTGGCTCAGCTGGTAAAGAATTCACCTGAAATGCGGGAGACCTGGGTTTGATCCCTGAGTTGGGAAGATTCCCCTGGAGAAGGGAAAGGCTACCCACTCCAGTATTTTGGCTTGGAGAAATCCATGGACAGTCCATGGGGTTGCAAAGAGTTGGACATGATTGAGCGACTTTCACTTTTACCTTCTTTCAAATCCAGCAAACAAATTATTGAGACTTCTTCAAAGATATTTGATATTGTGACTGTGTTAAGTGTTCAAACAATCTCAAGCAGAGGTAATACAAGAAATGATCCTAGAAAAACCATACTAATGATCCTGAAACTGCTGTATAAAAGCCAACCTGACTCCAAGTTCAAGAAAGCAAAGAGGCTTGTGAGAAAACATTTGGAGAAATATAATAGAAGCACTGGCTGTCTGTAAATGTCATTTCCATATGTGGGTTCAGCTTACATTTAAAATTATAGTTACTACTGAATTGCAAAGGGAAGGGAAACATAAAATGCTCTGTACTCAAAGCAATGAGTAGAACATTTCTATGAATAGGGTGTGTTTTAAGTAAAATAACTTTGGAGAAAAAGAAAATCATGCAATTATTAAAGCAACATGTTTGTGATATGCTTTCCTGAAATCCAAGAGAAGTTTTATATTTGCTTGATTTGTGAGAATTTATGTTTTTGGAGGTCATTGCTTTTATTTTACAGTAGAAAAATATCTAGAAAATGTAATTAAAATGTAAAATCTTGATTCTGGATATAGCCTAAAAATGTTTCAGTTCAGTTCAGTTCAGTTCATTTGCTCAGTCGTGTCCGACTCTTTGCGACCCCATGAATCACAGCACACCAGGCCTCCCTGCCCATCACCAACTCCCAGAGTTCACTCAGACTCATGTCCATTGAGTCAGTGATGCCATCCAGCCATCTCATTCTCTGTCGTCCCCTTCTCCTCCTGCCCCTCATTCCTCCCAGCATCAGAGTCTTTTCCAATGAGTCAAATCTTCACATGAGGTGGACTAAGTATTGGAGTTTCAGCTTTAGCATCATTCCTTCCAAAGAAATCCCAGGGCTGATCTCCTTCAGAATGGACTAGTTGGATCTTCTTGCAGTCCAAGGGACTCTCAAGAGTCTTCTCCAACACCACAGTTCAAAAGCATCAATTCTTCGGCGCTCAGATTTCTTCACAGTCCAACTCTCACATCCATACATGACCACAGGAAAAGCCATAGCCTTGACTAGACGGACCTTTGTTGGCAAAGTAATGTCTCTGCTTTTCAATATGCTCTCTAGGTTGGTCATAACTTTTCTTCTTAGGAGTAAGGGTCTTTTAATTTCATGGCTGCAATCACTATCTGCAATGATTTTGGAGCTCCCCCAAAAAATAAAGTCTGACACTGTTTCCACTGTTTCCCCATCTATTTCCTATGAAGTGATGGAACCAGATGCCATGATCTTCATTTTCTGAATGTTGAGCTTAATGTTTAAAACTCTATTAAAAGTAGATGGATTATAGGATACATGTTTCTTCAAATTATTCCACTCTGTGACTGCTTCCTGTGACCCTTCAAGGGAATCATCTTTCCCTTATTCCCTATAGGAATTGCTTACACAATCTCTTTTGCCTGTGTCCTCCCCTTGATATTAAGGTCTTTTTTAAAATTTGCATTTCTATCCCAAAGGTCTTAGACAGGGCTTGGCACATAGTAGGTCCAAAGTATATTTTTTGAATAAATCATGAAATCATTTTCTTCAAAATGCATTTGTATGGTTCTTAATACAATAGTATGACAGTATGAATATATCATAGGGCCATGTTCTTTGAAACTACATTTTCCAGAAAGGGGAATTTTTTGGATGTATTATTTATTGTGTCCAAAAATTTACAGTGTGTTTGTTTTGCCTAAGATTAGTCTTCCTTGTTTTTATCTTAGATTTTCAAGATAAAACATCTCTGGGCTCCTTTACTATAAAGAGTTACATTAATGAAGGCTTGTTGCTTTGTTTTGTTTGTGTACCTGAGTGCCCATAGGCATCAGAATAAGAAAACATATGCACTGGCAATGAAGTCCCTTAAAATCTGCCCTTCTTTAAGAAGTAACTTTCTTTGGCATTCACTAACCTAGCCAGTGAGCTTCTCAGATCGCAATAGTAAAGAATCTGCCAGCCAATACAGAAGACATAAGAAGATGCAGAGGGAACCTGCTGTAGAGTCCATGGAGCCACAAAGAATCAGACAATACTGTGTGACCGAACACACACACACACACACGCTAGCTAGTTGTGATGCCACACAACCATCTCATCCTCTGTCATCCCCTTCTCCTCTCCTGCCTTCAATCTTTCCCAGCATCATGGTCTTTTCCAATGAGTCCGTTCTCATCAGGTGGCAAAAGTATTGGAGTTTCAGCTTCAGCATCTGTCCTTCCAATGAATATATTCAGGACTGATTTCCTTTAGGATGGTCTGGTTGGATTTCCTAGCTGTCCAAAGGACTCTCAAGAGTCTTCTCCAACACCACAATTCAAAAGCATCAATTTTTCAGTGCTCAGCTTTCTTTATAGTCGAACTCTCACTTCCATTCATGGCTACTGGGAAAAACCATAGCTTTGACCATATGAACATTTGTTGGCAAAGCAATGTCTCTGCTTTTTAATATGCTGTCTATGTTGGTCATAACTTTTCTTCCAAGCAGTAAGCATCTTTTAATTTCATAGCTGCAATTATCATCTGCAGTGATTTTGGAGCCTAAGAAAGTAAAGTCAGCCACTGTTTCCATTGTTT
The DNA here is from genome assembly GCF_014754425.2 of Oryx dammah. Classification (NCBI taxonomy): domain Eukaryota; kingdom Metazoa; phylum Chordata; class Mammalia; order Artiodactyla; family Bovidae; genus Oryx; species Oryx dammah. Next base: position 11,831,271 of record NW_024070203.1, read on the forward strand.
CTGCATCTATTTGCCATGAAGTGATGGGACCAGATGCCATGATCTTAGTTTTCTGAATGTTGAGTTTTAAGCCGATTTTTTCACTCTCCTCTTTCACTTTCATCAAGAGGCTCTTCACTTTCTGCCATAAGTGTGGTGTCATCTGCATATCTGTGGTTATTAATATTTCTCCTGGCAATCTTGATTTAAATAAGGTCAAAAGGATGGGGCTCTAATTATCTCATGAACTTGGGCAAACCCTGGGAGATTGTGAGGGACAAGGAGGACTGGCAAGCTGCAGTCCATGGGGTCACAAAGAATCAGACACAACTGAGCGACTGAACTACAACAACAACAACTAATTCTCTAGAGCTAATGCCCCATTAGAAGAGCTTGGATCTCTCTCTTGGCCATGTTAGGACACAGCAATAAGTGGCCCTTGGCAAGCCAGGAGGAGAGCTCTTGCCAGAACTGAATTGACTTGATTTTGAACTTCTAGTTTCTAGAGCTGAGAAAATAAATTTCTGTTGTTTGAGCCACCTGCCCCATGTTATTTTCTTTATGCAAAGTCCAGCAGATTAAGATAAAGACTAATGGCATGCTTATAGAAGGACAGATTTCAGTGAAAAGTAGAAAAGCTCTTTTTTAAAAAAAAAATTTTAAGTATGTTGATTTACAATGTTGCATTTAATTTCTTTCCTACAGGAAACTGATTCTGTGTCACAGAATTTTTATTTTCACACAAATTTTTATATTCTTTTCCATATTCTTTTTATTATGCTTTATCATAGGATATTGAATATAGTTCCCCATGGTATACATTACTACCTTGTTGCTTATCCAGCCTATATATAATAGCTTGTATCTCCTAATCCTAAAATCCCAGTCCATTTCTCTCTCACCCACCTCCCTCTTGGCAACCACAACTTTGTCCTCTATAATGATAAGTCTATTTTTCTTTCATCAATATGTTAATTTGTGCTGTATTAGGTTGGCCCAAAATTTCTTTCATTTTTTTCCCCAAAATGGTACAATCTAGTATTTAGATTTCATCCCACATATAAGTGATATCATATGGTATTTGTCTTTCTAAAAATTCTCCATGAGATATTTCAGGTGGTACACAGTTTTCTATAACTAGAACAATTCAGACAGAGACCAGAATATAATATCCCAAGGAGTTTACCAAAGATTCAAATATCAGAATAGTTTTCAAATTAGGTTAATGATTCTGGTAAAACCAATACAATATTGTAAAGTAATTAGCTTCCAATTAAAATAAATAAATTTATATTTAAAAAAATGATTCCCAAACATTAATTAACAGACAAATTCCAATGTTTATCACTCCTGGGTAAAATGAGGATCTTTATTTATTTTTATAAACATTTTGAAATTAAAAACTTCCTTAATGTTTTTCTATTTTTTGACAATAGAATATTCTTTTATTTGAAACTATAATGCAAATTATGATAGTTATTATGCCATTACTGAGAAAAATAAGAAATTAACAACCCAATATTAGTCCTTTCAGTATTTGTGGAGATTTGAATTATCTGTAACTTCTGGAAGAATAAGACTAGAGGTTATCCTAAAACATTTATATTTTATGATTCATCATCTTTATTACCTCTGATATAGAATATATCAAATATATTGTATAAAAGGGAAAATAATACATAAATTCCTTTTTGGTGGTGAAATCATGGATGCTCTTTATCTTGGAAGGCACTGGACTCGCTTAGCCATTGGTTTCAGTACTCATGCAGCTAGTTAAGAATTAATTCCTCTCCTGATGTGATATGTGCAGTTGTCTTTCCTGTGACTACACTGTCTACTCTCAACCATGAATTTCTTCCATTTCCATTTCCTGGCCCCAAATTCTTCGCTCGCTTTGGACACTGTCTCAATCCAACATGACTCCTGAGATTACTCCTGTCTGCAGGGGCACGTACCATACACTACATCCCATGTCACTTACTGTTTTGGTCAAGACTCTAGAGAGTGAGATAGTCAAGTTCCAATATTTCAGCCAAGGTACTGAAATAACCATGCCTGGCTATCCTAGAAAGAATGGAAAGCTCTTTATCTGAGATCTGAGGGGGAGTGGTTTGGGAATAGAGACTGAAGTTCCTACAAAGGTACCCAAAACTCACTCCTTGGAAGGAACTGCAGGCCTCATTTCTAAACCAGAGCACTTTCCCAGCAATTGATGACACCTGCCCTCTTTTCATAATGCAGTTTAATTTGGTTTTGTCTGCAAAGCCTTGCCAATGGGAACCAGGTTCAGCCTACTTGACAGAGGTCTGAGGATGGTGAAAGAGACCCCAAGATGACATCCTAACCACCTCTGACTACAAACATTAATGCACAAATATCCACTGCAGATACAAGAGGCAAAGGGGCCAAGATGTGACTATCTGAGCAAATTAAACTAATTTTGCTTTTATAACGGACACACATACACAAAATCAGTTCAGACAGGATATTCAGTAAGGACATGAGCATCACTATCCAGTGATAATGAAATGACTTCATTCTCATTACCAAAGGCCCAAGGATCCGACCAGGCCTTCTGGAAATGCCCACTGATTCCCTCCTTACAGCTTTATGGTCACAGGTTAAAGCCACATAGAACACAGCTTCTCCTGAAAAACTGACAGGAAATATTCCCCCTGAACCAGGATCATCTCATTCATCCTGGGATTTCACTACCTCAGGGGTCAGCAAATCAGAGCCCAAGGACAAATCTTACCTGACATTCACTTATTTTACTTTTATTTTTTATATAAATTTATTTATTTTGATTGGAGGCTAATTACTTTAAAATATTGTATTGGTTTTGCCATACATCAACATGAATCCACCACCGGTATACACAATGCTGACATTCATTTCAAATCCAAGTTTTATTGGAGCAGAGCTACTCCCATATGTTCATGTATTGTGTAGGGCTACTTTCTCTATTATAGAGATCAAATATCCCTCAAGGCCTAAAATATTTTGCTATCTTTCTTTTTGGAGAAAAACTTGCTCACTTCACTATTATATAATGAGAATCAGAACATTCACCCAGAACTACGTCACTTCTGTCCATAAGAAGTTCCAACAACTTGGTTCAAACACAAACTTTTGTTCAGGACTATGAAATTAGTAAAAGGGTGAGTTACCAGGTACATCTAAGAGTTTAGGAACATCTTATACATATCTGCCAGAGAGAAATATTTTGAAGAATTTACCTGATGGCAAAGAATAATAAGCATTGTTTGGACCCCTTTTAGGTGAAAAATAAAAACATCATTTTTCCTATATCATCTTAATTTATTGTCAGTTGTACTGTGGTCTCTTTAAACTGCAAACTAAAGGCTGTCTATGCACAGAGTTGTCGTTGTTTTTTTGTTTGTTTGTTTTTTGTTTGCTTGTTTTGTTTACTATATGGCGTTTCCTGAAATATATGCTTCCCTGGTGGCTCAGATGGTAAAGAATCTATGTGAGAGACCTGGGTTTGATCCCTGAGTCAGGAAGATCCTCTGGAGAAGGAAGTGGCAATCCACTCCCTTATTCTTGCCTGGGAAATGCCATGAACAAAGGAGCCTAGTGGGCTACAGTCCATGGGATCACAGGGAGTCAGACACAACCAAGTGATTAATATACACATTCCCTGAAAGAAAAAAAAATCAATAATTGCATATATAATTTCCTCATAAGACAGAAAGGACCAGAGTCAATTACAATGAGTTTTATTCTCATTTTTTTCAATGGAATTTTCTTATTACATATTTCGCTTATTTTTGTTTTGATTCAAGTTGCTTAATGTGATCACACAAATATTAGTTGGCCAAAGAGAACCACTGAATAATGCAAACTGATTCTGCCCCCAGAAATAGATGTTGACTCATTCAAGTTTAATGAGGCTCAAAATAGCATCTTAAGTACATTTTTATTTTTTGTAGACTTTAATTATATCTGTCTTTAGGACTTGGTTTCAGGAGTGCTGAAGAACTGTTTTGGGCTAACTTTCTCACCTGACAGATTTTCCACAGCTTGCCTGGCTCTGCTCAAGGCCACAACAGCCACAGTTAAAATAGGAGAGGAAAAAAGGAGATTATAATGGAACAGATTTTGCCAATACGGAGACAATTCCATCTCCCAAATCATTCTGCATAAAATGGCATGCATTACTTCAAAATTTCACATCTCTGGCAAAAGCTGGACATATGTCATCTCTACACCAGAGTCCCCAGCCCTTGCAGTTATCCTCGCCCATGTGAGGTGAATTGGTCCATCTGATAAAGATGTACAACGGGCCAGTTTTTAACAGACTGGGGACAAATTTTTTAAAAATAAGAAAATAACTAAAATTTTAAAAATGAAATTAAAAGACCAGGGAAATGTGAAATTTAAGGTGTGTTATTTGAGCCCAGACTTCTAACATTCACTTTGATTATTTTGAATTATGATTTAAATATTCAGAAATATAATCACTCAGCACTGAAATAAACTCATTCTTCTAATGTATAAGCTGCTTCAGGGAGAAGAATTTCAATAATTTTGGAAGATGTGCCAACTCTCATAGGATACTGATGTGCTATTTAATTTTTTTTAAAGAAATGTGTTAGTAAATAGTGTTCAAATGGCAAACAGCAAGTGAAATGGAACACAACTAAAATCATAACTCCAAACCCCTACATGCGGCTTTTTTCTCTTCTATAATGGATATTTAAATGATGTAAGTGTAATAAGATGTCATAATATTGGATCTGGGGCCAAGCTTCGCTTTACTATTACAGTAAGCCTCCTTTTTCAGGGTTTCCCTGATAGCTCAGTTGGTAAAGAATCTGCCTGCAATACAGGAGACCCTGGCCAATTCATGGGTTGGGAATTGGAATTGGAATCTTTCCAACTACCAGTATTCTGGCCTGGTACCACTAGGTACCCACTCTAGTATTCTGGCCTATAGAATTCCAAGGCCTGTATAGTCCATGGGGTCACAAAGAGCCGGACATGACTGAGCGACTTTCACTCACTTTCACTCTTTCATTTACTGCTTCTGCAAAATGGGAAATTTAGTGGCATGTGGTCAGGATTCAATGAGACAAATCACATATAGTGTTTTGCAGAATTCCTAGCATCTGAAGGTTGCCTATCATATACTTCCCAGATCCCCTAATCTAGATTCTACTCCTGCCCCACATCCTGAGCTGTGGTGGGGCTGTGGATCTCTCCTGGACTTCTTCTTTGTCGATTCCATGGACATCATCTGTTAAGTCTCCCAGGCATGAGCTCTGCCTGCTTCTTTATCACAGCTTCTGTTTCATGCACAGTATCCGCCCAGTAAATATTTGAATCAAAATTTGAACTGATTAATGTATTCTCAAAAGAATAAGTTAGACTCTCCCAGGAAATAAACCACTCAAGAAAGTGACTTAGACCTATTTAGAAGCTTCAGCTACTTTTCTGGGAGCTTGAATTTGGATCAAATAATCTAGGCTTTAGTCTCAACTGAATAGCCAATATTGGAGCAATGCTCCTGTGGAAAAATCAATAGATACAAACACCTGTGTAATGATTTCTTCATCAACAGTAAAAAGTTAGCATAAAAATATGTCTGTATCATACACTATATGAAACAACGCAGAATTTCTATACACATTATCTTAATTTTGGCTAATAATTTTACTGTGGCCATTTTACCACTGAGGAAACAGTACTAGGGAGATGACACAGCTGAGCAGCAAGGTCTGAATCTAAGCCCAGTTACTTAACCCCAACAACATGTGCTGAATTAGTTCACATGCAAACTGCCTTTATTATTTCCCCATGTGTGAGATAATTTTCAGTCATGTGTGGACAAACATTTACTTTATTTGTTCTAAGTCTAATTTTATTTGAGTGTGGTTTACTCTAACCTGCCTGTCAAACTTGTGATTTCATGAGTGTTTCTGCTTAGGAAAAAAAAATGAGTGGGTAGTAGCATTGGTCCTGACTTGTTTAAAAATAAATAAATAAATAAAATAAATAGTTATTTAGGAGGTTTTCAGCTACAGTCACAATCATAAGGTAGTTTGTGAATATCTGAGGGCTAAGAAACCATATGAAGAAATATCCTGGGAAATGCTCCCTACATTTCAACTTATTAGAATGAATATATTTCTGCCTTCTCTGAAGCATAAAATAAGCTATCAAATAATTAGATAAGAATTTTTATGGTATACACATAATTATAATGAGGCATTGTACATGTAGACCATATTATTTATGCAATTTCACTAAAGATATTGTATATATGCATATATTATTGAAATTTAGTGATAAAAAAGAGTAGAGCTTCTATTGACACTACACATTTTTAGATGTGGAATTAACTTATTTACTAGGGAATTTTGGAATGCCAAATTTACATTATATCTCACATTAAGAATAAGAAGTAGATGGTTATGTGAAGAGGGTAAACAATGTAGGTGGAGTATAGAAACGAGAAAGTTGTAGGAGTTTTCATTTGTGTGAATCCTGCATCAGAGACAATTAAAGATGAAGGAAAACACCCTGTCAGAATCAATATCTAGCACACAAGATTAGAACATGTATGCCCTGTGTGAAAATTTAAAGTTAGCTCCTTCCCCCCCAACAAAAAAAGACAAAGAGTGGATTATGTTGCTCATATTCACAAGCCTTTTTAGGCTTTGCTGAACTAATCACTCTGAAATTTATTTTAAAATAAGTGTCTCTGTTTGCAAAAAATTATACTTAAAAAAATTATTGGAGTTTAGTTGTTTTACAATGTATGCTTGTTTCAGGGGTACAACAAAGGGAATCAGTTGTATATATCCATTATCCATTTTTAATTTGTTTTCCCATATGGCTTCCCTGGTGGCTCAGAGGTTAAAGCATCTGCCTTTAATGTGGGAGACCTGGGTTTGATCCTTGGGTCAGGAAGATCCTCTGGAGAAGGAAATGGCAACCCACTCCAGTATTCTTGCCTGGAGAATCCCATGGATGGAGGAGCCTGGTGGACTACAGTCCACAGGGTCTCAAAGAGTCGGACATGACTGAGTGACTTAACTTAACTTAACTTTACCATATTGGCCATTACAAAGTATTTAATAGAGTTCTCTATGCTGTACAGTAAGTTCTTATTAGTGATCTATTTTATACATATCAATGTATAGTGTGTTATGTCAATTGCTCATGTCCAACTCTTTGAAACATCATGGACTGTAGCTCACCAGGATCCTCTGCCCAGGGAATTCTCCAGACAAGAATACTGGAGTGGGTAGACATTCCCTACTCCCAGGGAATCTTTCTGACCCAGGGATCAAATCCAGGTCTCCTGCATTGCAGGCAGATTCTTCACCATTGAAAACCACCAGGGATAATAAATGTATGTCAATCCCAATTTCCTAATTTATCTTTCTGGCCCCTTTCCCTCTGGTAAGTTTTTTTTTTTTCCCCCTACATCTGTGACTCTACTTCTGTTTTCTAAATAAGTTCATTTGTACCTATTCTTTTAGATTCCATTTATATGATATTTGTATTTGTTGCACCTGATTTACTTCACCCAGTATGACAATCCCTAGGTCCATCAATGTTGCTGCAAATGAAATTATTTTGTTCTTTTTATAACTAACATCCCATTGTATATATGTACCACATCTTCTTTACCTATTCCTGTGTTGATGGACATTTAGGTTGTTTCCATCTCCAAACTCTTATAAAATATTATAAACATCTCCATATCTCTGATATGGGAAAAGAACCTAAATTAAAATGAAAACAATGGATATGTATAACTGATTCCCTTTGCTGTACCCCTGAAACAAGCATACATTGTAAAACAACTAAATTCCAATAATATTTTTAAAGTACAATCTTTTTTTTTTTTTTTTTTACAAATAGAGATAGTTATTTTAAAATAAGTTTCAGAGTGATTAGTTCAGCAAACTACTATAAACTATCCTGCAATGAACATTGGATTACATGTATCTTTGCAAATTTGGGTTTTCATTGAGTATATGCCCAGAATTGGGATTTCTGTGTCATATGGTGTTTCTATTTTTAGCTTTTTAAGGAATATCCGTACTGTCCCCAATAGTGGTTGAACCAATTTACTTTCCCACCGGCAGTGTAGGAGGGTTCTCTTCTCTCCCACAGCCTCTTCAACATTTATCGTTTCTAAATTTTCTGATGATGGCCATTGTGACCAGTGAGAGGTGATATGTAGTTTTGATTTGCATTTCTCAAATAATTAGTGATACTGCACATGTTTTCATGTGTTTGTTGACTATCTGTATATCTTTGGAGAAATGTCTATTTAGATCTTCCATCCTTTTTTGGACTGGGTTGTTTGTTTGTTTTATATTGAGCTGCATATGCTGTTTTATATATTAGAGATGAATCTGTTGTCAGTTGCTTCATTTGCAAATATTTTCTCCCATTCTGAGGATTGCCTTTATGTTATATTTATCATTGTCTTTGCTGTGCAAAAGCTTTTACATTTAATTAGGTCTCATTTTATTTTTTTTTTTCATTACTTTATTAGGTGGATCATAAAAAGGTCATACTGCAATTTATATCAAAGAAGGTCTGCCTATGTTTTCCTCTAAGAGTTTTATAGTATCTGATCTTACGTTCAGGTCTTTAACCCATTTTGAGTTTATATTTGTATGTACTATTAGGGTATGTTCTAGTTTCATTCTGTTGCATTTAGCTGTTTGGTTTCCCCAGAACCATTTATTGAAAAGACTGTCTTGTTTTCATTACATAGTCTTGTCTTCTTAGTCTTAGATTAAGTGACCATGGGAATATAGATTTAACTCTGGGCTTTCTATATGATCCATTGATCTATATTTCTATGTTGTGTCAGTACCGTACTATTTTGATTACTGTAGGTTTGTAGGATAGTCAGAAATCAGGAAGCTGATTTCTCCAGCTTCTTCTTTCTTAAGGTTGGTTTGACTATTTGGGGTTTTTGTGTTTCCATACAATTTGTAAAATGTTTTGTTCTAATTCTGTGAAAAATGTCATTGGTAATTTGATGGGAATTGCATTGAATCTGTATGCTGCTTGGGTAGTATAGTCATTTTCACAAAATTGATTTTTCCAATCTAAGAACACTGTATATCTCTCCAACTACTTGCGTCATCTTTAATTTCTTTGGTGAATATCATGATTCCTGTGAACAGATCTTTTGCTTCTTTGAAGTGAAGTTAGGTGAACTCGCTCAGTCATGTCCGACTCTTTGTGACCCCATGGACTGTGGTCTGCCAGGCTCCTCCCTCCATGGGATTTTCCAAGCAAGTATACTGGAGTGGGGTGCCATTTCCTTCTCCAGGGGACCTTCCTAACCCAGGGATCAAACCCTGAGCCACCAGGGAAGTTTGCTTCCTTAGATAGGTTTATTCTTAGGTATTTTATTCTTCTTATGTAATGATAAATTGCTGAGGTCCAGCCCCGGTGAATCCAGGGAATTCGAAGCAGGGACGGCGTTGGCGTGAGAAAAACTTATTTGTTTATTAATATAAGATTAGATTAAAAAACAATAGTATAGTAGGAAAATTAAGTAGAGAAAGAGGGCTGAATAACTTGGATTATGTGGAAGACCAATAAAGTTCCAGACAAGGAACTTGCACCATCTACGTAGGGCCACCGGCATCTGTTTGAATATCGGAGAGTGCCCCGCCTTGGGCTCTCTCTCTTATGGATCTTAGAAGCCGGGACAGATAAGTAGACATGATGAGCCTCCCTGCTCCAGTTGGGAATTCAGCCGGAAAAAGAAGAGAACAACATGGGGAAGCCCAGCATCGGTGCAAGACTCCAAAAACTATTTTTCAAAATCAGCTTATATACCCCAAGTTGTACATAAAGAAATAGAGTTATGCAGGGGCAGCTGTCCTGACCCTCATTGAGACAAAGCTTTCTTTTTGCATACCCTCCCATATACAAAAGGTCTCAGGTGGTTTACATTATCTTCTGGCCAAGAGGCTTGTTGACATTTTTATGGCTCTCTTCCTGGACAATTGTCCAGAAAACTCCTTTTCCCTAGAAGTGTTTTTTCTTTACTCTGCATCACCCTCAAAGTACAAAAAGTTACATTCCTATAGAACAAAGGTGCAGCGGGTTATAACAAAGAAAGTACTTAACTCAAAGATCTAGTGTTGCTAATACCAGGTCTACTACCTATTTTTCTATATACCAACTATACCTAAAAATAAAAGATATGAGAATTTGGCAGCAAGTATTGGCTCAACAAATGAAACCTTTAATCAGTCCTACTCTAATGATTTTGACTCCTCGGAAGCCTCGACATTCCTAGGATGTTTTAAGCTTCCTGTGCCTCCCGCAGTCGGCAGGCCTCAAACAATCACATGCGCAGCCTGCAGGCAGGCTAGAAAGCAATCAGAGGGGTTTTTGAATTGAAACACTCTTTCAAATGCAGAAGACTAAAGCCCTGAATTGACTTTTTCCAGAGAATGTCAGAAGAGTGGAAGAGCAGGCAGATTCTTATTTATTGGGCGGTGGATGCTCAGGAAGTTCCAGGGGGAAAAACTGAGGTCTGATTAGCCTTGCCATCAGAGCTCTGCCGCATGACCTTGTCACGGGTGGAATTCCTCACACGGGCTCCCGGCAATAAATGATATTGTTTCCTTAATTTATCTTTCTGATTTTTGTTGTTGTTGTTAGGATATAGGACTGAGAGAGATTTCTGTGTATTAATTTTGTAAACTGCAGCTTTAACCAAATTAATTGTTGAGCTCTAGAGGTTTTCTGGTGGCATCTTTAGGATTTTCTATGTATAGTATCATGTCATCTGTAAACAGTAACAGTTTTACTTCTTATTTTCAGATTTGGATTATTTTTATGTCTTTTTCTTCTCTGATCACCATGGCCAGGACTTCAAAGACTATGCTGGATAATAATGGTGAGAGTGGACATCTGTGTCTTGTTCCTGACCTTAGAGAAACTGTCCTCAGTTTTCACCATTGAGAAACATGTTTTCTATGAGTTTGTTGTGTTATAGCCTTTATTACACTGAGGTAGGTTCCCTCTATGGAAAGTTTTTTTTTTTTTTTTTTTTTTAAGCATAAATGGATGTTGAATTTTGTTGAAAGCTTTTTGTGATTCTACTGAGATGATCATATGGATTTTTTTATTCAATTTCCTAATATGGTGTATCACATTGATTGATTTGCAGTTATTTATATTCTTGCATCTTTGGGATAAATCCTAGTTAATCATGGTGCATGATCCTTTTAATGCTTTGTTGGATTGTGTTTGCTAATATTTTGTTGAGAATTTTTATGTATATATTCATCAGTGATACGGTCCTGCAATTTTATTTTATTTTTTTTAATGATAGCTTTGGTTGGTTTTGGTATCAGGGTGATGGTGGCCTTGTAGAATAAGCTTGGATGTGTTTTTCCTCTGAAGATTTTTGGAAAAGTTTGAGAAGAATAAATGTTAGCTCTTCTCTAAATGTTTAGTAGAACTCACCCGTAAAACCATCTGGTCCTGGACTTCTGTTTGTTGGGAATTTTAAAATCAAAGTTTCACATTCATTATTTCATTATTGGTCTGTTCATATTTTCTCTTTATTCCTGGGACAGTCTTGGAAGATTATGTCTTTCTAAGAATTTTCCCATTTCTTCGAAGTTATCTATTTTTTAGCACATAATTTTTGTATTAATTGTATTCTCTTATGATCCTGTGTGTTACTGTGGTGTCTGTTGTAACTTCTCCTTTTTCGTTTCTAATTTTATTGATTTGAGCCCTCTCTCTTTCGCTTGATAAATCTGGCTAGAGGTTTATCAATTTTATTTATGTTTTCAAAGAACCAGGTTTTAGTTTAATTGATCTGTGTTATTGTTTTTTTAATTTATTTATTTTTTGACCTGATTATTATGATTTCTTTCCTTCTACTAAATCTGGTCTTTGTTCTTCTTTCTCCGATTGCTTTAGGTATGAAGTTTGTAATTTATTTGAGCTATTATTTGACATTAGATTTTACTGCTGTAAATTTGCCTCTTAGAACTACTTTTGTGCATCCCAAAGGTTTGGGTCATTGAGTTTTTGCTGTCATTTGTTTCAGGTAATTTTTAATTTCCTCTGATTTATTCAGTGATCTTTTGGTTATTTAGTAACATAGTGTTGAGCCTCCATGTGTTTGGGTTTTATATATATATATATTTTTCTTGTTCATTTCTAATCTCATAGTGTTGCTTTAAAAAATGCTTGAAATATGTCAATTAAAAAAATTACTAAGGCTTTCTTTATGATTTCAGTTCAGTTTAGTTCAGTTCAGTCGCTCAGTCATGTCTGATTCTTTGCGACCCCATGAATCGCAGCACGCCAGGCCTCCCTGTCCATCACCAACTCCCGGAATTCACTCAGACTCACATCCATCGAGTCCGTGATGCCATCCAGCCATCTCATCCTCTGTTGTCCCCTTCTCCGCCTGCCCCCCATCCCTCCCAGCATCAGAGTCTTTTCCAATGAGTCAACTCTTTGCATGAGGTGGCCAAAGTACTGGAGTTTCAGCTTCAGCATCATTTCCTCCAAAGACATCCCAGGACTGATCTCCTCTAGAATGGACTGGTTGGATCTCCTTGCAGTCCAAGGGACTCTCAAGAGTCTTTTCCAACACCACAGTTCAAAAGCGTCAATTCTTCAGTGCTCAGCTTTCTTCAGAGTCCAACTCTCACATCCATACATGACCAATGGAAAAACCATCGCCTTGACTAGACGGACCTTTGTTGGCAAAGTAATGTCTCTGCTTTTGAATATGCTATCTAGGTTGGTCACAACTTTTCTTCCAAGGAGTAAGTGTCTTTTAATTTCATGGCTGCAGTTGTGATCAATTCTGGAGCATATTCCATATCCACTTGAGTAGAAATGTCTATTCTACTGCTTTAAAGCATGCTCTATAAATATCAGTTAAGTCCATCTGATATAATGTGTCTTTTAAGGCCTGCCTTTCCTTATTAAATCTGTCAGGATGATCTGTCTATTGATAAAAGTGGACTTTTAAAGCCCCCTGCTATTGTTTTGTTACTGTCTATTTCTCCTTTTATGGTTGTTAGTATTTTCCTTATGTATTGAGGCACTCCTATGTTGGGTGTATAAATATTCATAATTGTTATATATTCTTTGTGGATTGATCCCTTGATTATTATGTAATATCCTTCCTTATCTCTTACAACAGTCTTTACTCTAAAGTCTATTTTGTCTGATATGAGTATTGCTACTCCAGCTTTCTTTTGATTTGCATTTTTATGGAACATTATTTCCCATCCCCTCACTTTCAGTCTATATGTGTTCTAATGTCTGAAATGGGTCTCTTCTAGGCAGCATATATACAAATCTTGCTTTTGTATCCATTCAGTCTGTGTATGTCTTTTGGGTGGAACATTTTCTCTGATTACATTTAAGGGAATTATCAATATATATGTTCCTCTTGTCATTTTGTTCATTGTTCTGAGTTTGTTTTGAGAGGTCTTTCTCCTTCCTTTCCTCTTTTGCTCTTCTCTCTTGTGTTAATTTTTCTATTTCAGTCTCTGACTCTATCCTCATTCCTTTTCTTTATCCTGTTCTGCAGTAGAGATATACACAATTATTTCTTTCAGTTCACTTATCCATTCTTCTATTATTCTGCTACTGATTCCTTCTAGTGCATTTTGCATATTTCTTGTTCATCTCTGTTTGTTTGTTCTTTGGTCCTTCTAGGTTTTGTTAAACTTTTCTTTTATCTTTGCAATCTATGCCTCCATTCCTTTTCTGAGATCTTGGATCATCTTTACTATCACTACTCTGGATTATTTGGGGATTAGAGTGCTTATCTCCTCTTCAACCAGTTGTTCTTGTATGTTTTTAACTTTCTCCTTCATTTGCAACATATTTCCCTGTCATCTCATTATATAAAATTTACTCTGTTTTTGTTTCCTTTCTGCAAACTGCTGGATTGTAATTCCTCATGCTTCTCATGTCTGTCCCCTAGTGGATGAGATTGGTATAGAAGTTCGTGTCAGTTATCCCCTTAATATAGGATAGAGAACAACACCTACCCTAGATATAGTGTGGGGCCTCCCCTTTGCTTTGTGATTGTCACTGCCCTGACATGTATGGATCTGTTCCCCAGGTGTTGATTTATAGGCCTATAGATCTGTTTCTAGGTTGTTATTCAGATCTGTGGTACAAGGAAGTTGGAACTGGAACACTACCACTGGGAGAGAAGCCACTGAGTATTTCTCCTCAGGAGCTGTTCACCTGTGAATGTGATCTTTTGTGTTCCCTTTCACCTGTTGTATGATCTCACGAAGTATACTGTTACTGGCACTGTTCTTGTTCCCTCTCTAACTGTGTATATGTCAGCAATTGGCCCTGGTGACTCTCAGGCCACTCACTGGCACAGGTCCACTGAGATCAGGTCCCAGGTTCCACTGAGATCAGGCTCCGGGTTCCACTAAGGTCAGGTCCCAGGACTGCAGTAGTTATGCACCTGAACCTACCATGGGAGCTATACAGGCAGCTCAGATTCTGTTCTGGCCCACCTCCTGTATGTGCATGCACAAAAGACTGCAGATGCTAATGTGAGACCCTTCTGAGCTGTGAGTGCAGTTGCTGTCCTTTCAGATGTTTCACAGGTGCTGAATTTAGGAAGCCATCAGCAGAGATGCAATTCTGCAGTTTGTGCAGACACAAGGAGAGATTTCATCTCTTCTTACTCACTTAAACAGCTTCTGAGGCTCACCTTTGGTTTCAGCCCCTCCTCTGAGCAGATTTCTTAGTGAACAGAGCTACCTGCACCCTCCCAGGACAGCAGAGTAGATCCCATCACTGACTTCCAAATTTCCTAGTGAGGGGAGTTATCCAAATGCTGCTCAGATAGAAGGATGAATTCTGCCTCTCACTGATGAATTTCTTAGTCACAGTTATCACAGCCCTCCTGGGACACTGGGGCTCGTCCCAGCACCAACTGTTGGATTTCGTAGTAGTGGACACTCTTTGTTCCCCCCCAAGATATCATGGGTAGGTCCTGGGGTCTGCTGATAGAATTCCTAGCAGGAAGCTCTCTCTGCCCTCCCAAGTCAGCAAGGGAGGGTCTTGGCATATGCCCGCAGCTCTGGAAGAGGCAATCTTTGCGGTTTCTGGAGTCCAAAATGGAAGCAGAGACTCTTTCCTGCTCCTGGAGCTCCTGTAGGCCAGTGGTCCTCATCTTTTTTGGATCAGGGACTGGCTTCATAGAAGAAAGTTTTTCCACAGACCAGAGTGAAGGGGCTTGTTTTTGGAATGATTCAAGCACATGACACTTATTGTACAATTTGTGCTGTGTTGTGCTAAGATGCTTCAGTTGCGTCCAACTCTTTGCAACCCTATGGACTGTAGCCCACCAGGTTTCTTATTCTGTGGGCTTCTCCAGACAAGAATACAGCCATAACCCTGGAGTGAGTTGTCATGCCCTCCTCCAGAAGATCCTCCCTAACCAGGGATTGAACCCCAGTGTCTTCAGTCAGTCAGTTCAGTTGCTCAGTCGTTTTTGACTCTTTCTGATCCCATGGACTGCATCAAGCCAGACTTCCCTGTCATAGCCAAAGCCTGGAGCTTGTTCAAACTCATGTCCATCAGCTCAGTGATGCCATGCAACCATCTCATCCTCCGTCATTCCTTTCTCCTCTTGACTTCAATCTTTCCCAGCATCAGGGTATTTTCCAATGAGTCAGTTCTTTGCATTAGGTGGCCAAAGTATTAGGGTTTCAGCTTTAGCATCAGTCCTTCCAATGAATATTCAGGACTGATTTCCTTTAGGATTGAGTGGTTTCTCTTATGTCTCCTGAATTGTCAGATGAGTTCTTTAGTGTCACCTGAGAAGTCCCATTTTGCACTTTATTTCATTATTACTACATTGTGATATATATAATGAAATCATTATACAACTCACCATAATGCATAATCAGTGAGAGCCCTGAGCTTGTCTTTCCTGCAACTAGATGTTCCCTTTGGGGGATGATGAGAGACAGAGATATGCAAAGTATATTGCTTAGGTCCAGTCTATTCTATAATCTCATTTTGGTTGCTGTCACTGTAGAAAACCCTGTGTCACAAAGATAGTATATTGGAAATGGAAGCAAGCTTTTCAGTACTTTTGTGGCAGTCTCAGGATATTTCACCCTGATTTTAATTTATAATGTATGAAGTTTGAAGTTGTGTCAGTCATACTTTTAAGGCCACCATCATTTGTGATCTCCAGGAGGTGATCCTTTTCTAGCACAGAAAATTTGATTGACCTGGCTTGTTCACAAATAGGTCACAGATCCATTCTTTCCCACTTCGAGGTCTTTTGTGATTAGGAAATGGTGCACAAACTCTTTTGAAAGCTGAGACTCCCACAAGCTGGGAGAAAGAAGGCACTAACTCAGTCTCTTTTAAAATTTCTGTTATTACTTGAAACGTGTTAAGAATCTCAATGATCACTCATCATTCCCATAATTCTAGTTTAACTTTATCTGCTGACTTGAATACAGTTGGCATTTTCTCCTGAAGTGACAGACTGAATTTGTTGAGCAGGTTGAAAATATCACACAAGGAAGCAAGTTTTGTGACCCATTCTGGTGTTATTGAAATGTGCTGCCAGTGATGACTTTTTTAAAAAAAGAAATCTCTGGAACAACCCTTATAACTCAAAAACTCTAGCCAGCAATCTACCTTTAGAAGCCATCTCACTTCTGTGTGTAAGAGAAGATGTGCGTGTTCTGCATCCATCTCCTCACAGAGCTGGGTGAACAGATGTGTGTTAAGGGGATGTACCCTAATGTGGTTGATAATTTTAATCCCATCCTGCAAAATGTTATTTTTTTTTCAGCTAGCCAGCACTTCTCTATGGATGACACAGTGTGTAGTCTCATATTCAGAAGAGATCTCTTTGACCCGAGTAGTGAAACCGGAAGGTCATTCACTCACAGCAGCTACTCTGTTCCTGCATATAATGACACAAAAAGACCAACTCAGCTTTCCTTATATGTAATCATTCAAAGACTTGAATAGTTCTGCCACTGTATTCTTGGTTGGCAACAAAAGTGTAAACAATGTATCCTCATGCACATCTTCCTGAAAAATATATCACACAAAAACAAGCATTATTGACTTGTTGTCAACATCAAGAGATTTGTCAACCTGGATTACATACAATGATGACTCATAAATCGTCTCTAACAGTTGTGCCTCAATATCCTCTGCTATTTAATAAATTAATCTATTTATGGTGCTAGCTGGAAGAGGAACAAGTGCCACTTTTTCTGCAGCTTCTCTTAAAAGTTCAAGGCAAATAAATGTCCTTAGCAGGAGGTAGGATCAACTCTTCACCAATAGTAAAGGGCTTCCCTCATAACTCAGTTGGTAAAGAATCTGCCTGCAATGCAGGAGACCCTGGTTTGATTCCTGGGTTGGGAAGATCCCCTGGAGAAAGGATACATTACCCACTCCAGTATTCTTGGGCTTTCCTTATGGCTCAGCTGGTAAAGAATCTGCCTGCAATGCAGGAGACCTGGGTTCAATCCCTGGATTGGGAAGATCCTCTGGAGAAGGGAAAACTTACCCATTCCAGTATTCTGGTCTGGAGAATTCCATGGACAGTCCATGGAGTCACAAAGAATTGGACACCACTTCACTTTCTTAATTTTAGCAATGCAATTAGCCATTGAGAATAATTCTCTCATTACAGACATACTTGATGAAGTGGTGGCCTTCAACAATTGCTTCTGTTCTTTATGTTAACATTATTTTCTTTTGAAAAATTCCAAAGCTTGTCTTTTAATGGAGAATGCTTGATATCCATATGGTAAAGCAGTTTTCAAGATTTCATGGCTTAGTTGGATAGCCAGTCGTCAAACATTAAACAAAGTGGACTGGAGACTATGAATCACCTGTTGCAATGAACCCACAATTTTAAGTAGGACTCTTGGTATTTTTTTTTTTACATCCACCTTTCTTTTTGTCAGCAGTCTCAGAGTCTTCTGTCTCATCATTGATGTATTTCCTCCCTTTCCAAGGAGCTCTCCAGTAACTTTTTTTTTTTTTAATTCATTTTGGCTAGGGTTGCCTTGTGAGTTTACCAAAACTGTGACAGAGACAAGTGCACAGTGCAAGAAATAGATACAGAAGGTAGTGGCAAATACAATAATGGGCAGGCCATGTGCAGACTAAAATAAGTGTTGGATTCTGACTTAAAACCTTCCACCAGATGCAGCTTAATTTTTACTTGCCACTCACTAATAGGGCTTTGATAAATCTGAAAGTGGTTGATTTATTATGGTCTCCATGAAGTCAAATCTCTCTGCTAATGATAATCTGTATTTGCAACTACTCCTGAGCACTACCATCACCACCTCAGCTATATCTCAGATCATCAGGCATTCAATTCTCAAAAGGAGCATGCAACCTAGTTCCCTCACATGGACAGTTCACAGTAGGGTTCACACACCTGTAAGAATCTAATGCTACCCATGATCTGAGAGATGAGTTCAGGTGGTAATACAAGTGACGGGGTGTGGCTGTAAATAGAAATGAAGCTTTGCTTGCTCACTCACCAGGCATCTCCTGCTGTGTGGCCTGGTTCCCAAGAGGCCCCCGACGGGTACCAGTCCAGGGCCTAGCAGCTGGGGAAGCCCTGCTGTAGGCAGTGTCCTGTTGCCTGGGAGCAATCACAGACATAAGAGTTCTTATGGGGTCCCACCCCTCTTTCAAGCACCTCCTGATATCAGTGCCTTGCTTCTTTGTAGGCACAGGCTTCTTCCTAGTTATACCCTCAGTTGACACTATCCAACCCCTTCAGACTATTTCTGCATCTAACCCTGGTCGTCTCCTGGGGACTTAGCTTCTGAGTCTGAGATTTAGCATTTAACTTCAATCCTCACCAACAGAGGAGTGTCTCAGGGTGGGGAGCACAGGGAAGCAATGCCAGGCCTCTGTTCAGGCTGTCTCTTTCACCTGCCACAAACCAGCTGCTGCTCTTCCCTTTTGGAATACAGAACTCTCCCTTCATCCAGTCTAATTTCTCCAAAGGCGTGTGAACCTACCTTCCCCATGACACAAGCCCTGTCCTCATTCCTTCCCTTTTTTTTTTTTTTTCTTTTGCTATACCCAGTTATGTGAATGTTTTCTTGTCTTTTGGGGTGTCCGAAGTCTTCTGTCAGTGCTCAGTAGCCATTCTGTGTGAATTGTTTTACTTGTAAATGTGTTTTCAATGTTTCTGTTGAGGAAGATAAACTCTGTTTCCTATTCCTCCACCATCTTGATAGCCAACTTATAAAATGGTGATTTAATTTATATTCTTCAGGAAAGAATATGTGATTGTTTACATCTGACATGAAAGCTATTTTCTTCTATTCCTGCCAAAATTTGCTCAGATAAATCAGGATATTGCTACTGTACATCTCGTACTGTGTATATTGGACTAATTTTTTTATTTTTAGACTTACAAACAATCCTCATAAGATAAACTGAAGTGAATTTTTTGGAAGGTTTTTGGTAAGCATTTTGTGCTGGTTTTTGTTTTTGTTTTTGTTTTTTGCTGTTTTGAATGGCTGCTCTGTGCCATCAATGAAAACAGTGTTCAGGCAGGTCTTTGCTGATTTCATTACTGTTGCTGATCTCTGGGGCTTGAAGTACCAGTTGCTTTCCTCTGTATTTACAAATCTACTTCTAATAAACTAGATTTCTGCACCTGTGGGACTCTGATATCCCCAGCACAGATGTTACCCCATCCCACCAGACTAGAAAAGCTGGATCACAGACAACAGCAGCCCCCTGTGATGGAGCCAGCCTCCCAGCTGACATTGCTCGGCATCCTCTGTCTGTCTTCTCCCCCTCCTTCCTCCCATGTCTTGAAACCCAATTTTCCTGCACTTCATGAATTCCTACCCATTAATTCAGGCTCTCTAGAAAGGGTCTGATGAAAGCAATTATAACAAGCTTTTAAATGCTTGATAACTTAATATGTTTCTCTCCTGGGGCATTTACACTTCAATAAGCTAAAAGTCTTCATCCAGAAGAATAAATCTCAGAGCAGGGGATATCTGGTATTAACAAGCCAGAAGAGAAAAGCTTTTGTTTGTATTTGAGGTTTTCTTAATGCCCTTGAAATCTTACCAGGTCTGTTTCAGCCACATTATGGGAAGATCCTTTAAACTGATAATATTACCTTTCATGCAGGATTTTCAAATGTCTAACCTAGGAGATGCACAGGTAATTATAGGGAAAAGGAAACTTAAACAGATGTAATATTTAAAAGGCACAGAGCTCACAGGATTGTCACAGGACCCAGATGAAGTATGTAGCTTAAGTCCTAGGGCATTTGGACTTAAAAGCTCATGAGTTTTCCCATTTCTAACTGAGTTTTATAGACTATTGCCTTGTACATACTACTACAATATTGTATCACATCTATTCTAAGATTATGTACCAGGAATAAAGCAGTGAAGAGGGCAAATCAAGTCCATATCTTCATGAAACACCTGGACTTGTTCCATTATAAATTTTGCTTTGCATCTTTATCCTCTGGCCGACACTAGAAACGCCTTTAGGGAAGAGATATGTCTTGTTCAGTCATCTGTCTACAGACCATACCACAGTTTCTAGTGAATCTACCTCAAAATACATAGTTGTAGAATAAATTTTAGGGAAATTTTTCTGTTGGGCCTAAGTGAAAATCATCAGACAGCATGATGTAATTAGTTGATATTAAGAGTTTGGGAGAGAATTAACAATAAAATGATGTTTTCTCAAAAGACAAAATCAATATTTGTTCTTAGAATAGTTATGACTTTGTTTTCCTTTCTTGCATCCAGGTGTAAGAACAGGAGCTTAAAAATGTGAGCAAACAAATGGTCTTAGACTGTTAAAGCTGCTATAACAAAATGACACAGCCAGGGTAGCTTATGAACAATAGAAATTTATTTCTCACAGCTCTGGATTCTTAAATTATGAGATGAAGATGCTAGCGTGGTCAGGTGAGGGCCTTCTTCTGAGTCAGAGACGTCCTGTATTCCCATAGGGCAGAAAAGTCTAGGGAATTTGGTAGGGTCTTTTTTATAAGATTACTAATCCCATATATGAGTTTTCTACCCTCTTAAAGCCCCCACCTCCTAATACCATCACATTGGGCATACAAATTTCAACATATGAATCAGGGGTACAAAACCCATGGCATTCAATCTGCCTTCCCCCAATTCATGTTCTTGCTGCATTCAAAATACACTCAATCCATTGCAATATCCCCCAAATTCTTTTGTTCTAGCATCAACTTAAAAGCCTAAATCCAAAGTCTCATTTAAATATTTGCTTTAAAAATGCCAGTGAGACAATTCACCCTGAGGAAATTGCTCTTCAGCTGTGAATCTGTGAAATCAAACATGTGATCCATTCCCAAAATATATGTGAGATAAACATAGGACAGTTATTCCCATTCCAAAAGAGGTGGGGAGGGGGGTTGCAGAAAAAGAAAAACAGTAACTAGCAAGTAAGTAACAAATAAGTTCTAAACCTTAAGATCTACGGGGACATCCCCGTGGTTTTCCAGGCACAGCCAAATGGGCAGCTTGACAGAGCTGGAGCTGTCTGCCTGCAGCTCACAGGTGGGTGCTCCAGCCATCTCGGGTTGCAGTCTCACAGTTCCAGCAACCCATCCTGCAAAATCTAGGTGGGTGTAGCCAGAAGCCTGTGCCTTGCTGGTCATGGTCCTGCCCCTACAGGCTATAAGCAGCACTCCCCCAGGCCTTGGTGTGGGAGAGAGTGTCTCCAGAACTGCTGAAACCCAGTGACCACCTCCCTTTTGAAACTGAGGAGGCTGCTCTGATGATCTCTGAATCCTCTTTGGGGTCCTCCTCTGTTTTGAAGAACAGAGCTTGTTCACAATCAATAACTGTGACCCCATCATGTAAAATCTAAGTCTGACACCTGTCTTCCTTCCTTCCCATCTCCTTCTCCTTGGGTTCACATTGACTTCTTTTCTGCCAAGGTGATAATGAATGTCAGACTTAAGTCAGACTATTCTTTATCAAAGGATCCCCTGGTCACACTGTTAGTGTTTTCTTCCAAACGTACTTTCTTATTTTTTTTTTTTTTTTGCAATAAAAGGCTAATTTCCCAAATTTTAAAATTATGCTTCCTTTTTGATTAACAATTCCATCTTTAAATCATTTTTGTCTTCTCTCACTTTATTGTAATCACTGAAGAGAAGACAAGCCACATCCTCAACATTTTGCTTAGAAATAGTGTCACCTATGTTAACTAGCTCGACTGGTAATCATTAAACTATGTATACGTAATCAAGTTATCATGTTGTACACCTTAAATATATGCAAGTCTGTTAAATAAATAAATACAATATATAAAGAAAAAAGAGTTTCAGCCAAATATTCAATTTCATTTCTCACCAACAATAAGACACAAACACAATTCAGCCAAATTCTTTCCCAGTTTATAGGAAGGGTGGCATTTCCTCCACCATCCTGTTTCTCATTTACATCAGATTTCATTCATAATGGTCTTTACCATCCTTCCTTCTACTGAAATCTGATTTCCAACCATTTGGTGTTCTCTGAGAAGACTGAGGCTCCTTATATAGACACCGTCTTCTCTTGAGTCAAGAATGGCTTTTGATGGTCTCTCTGCAGCAGTGTAGGCTTCTCCTAGGATACCACTGAAAACTCACCCAGCATTTACCCATTACCAAGGTCAAAGACACCTGCACATTTTTAGATACTTTTTTTTGTAGCAATAGTCCCACTTCTTAGCAACAATTTTCTTAGTTCATTTGCACCACAGCAACAAAATAACAGAAACTGACTAGCTTATAAACACCAGAAATGTATTTTTCATGCTTTTTACGACTGAAGGACCAAGATCAGTGTGCCAGCATGATCACGTGACAGCCTCTTTCCAGTCACAAGTTACTCGTTGTATCCTCATATAGCTGAAGGGACCAGGAGACATGTAAAGTATCTTATAAAGACACCTATTCCATTCATGAGGGTTCCACCTTTATGACGTAAGTGAAGTAAAATCACTCAGTCATGTCCAACTCTTTGTGACCCCATGGACAGTTGCCTACCAGGCTCCTTCGCCCATGGTATTTATGACCTAAGAACCTTCAAAATGCTCTACCTCCTAATACCTTCACACAGGGCACTAAAAGTTCAGCATATGCACTTTGTGGGGACACAATAATTCAGACTGTTACAAGTAAGTCTGTGTTGACTTTGTTTTTCCATCATGGGTAATTTTAAAATGATTAAAACATACATCCACTTAATCAGTCAACATTCTTATCATGAATTTACTATGTGCAAACATTGAGGGAGGTACAGAGCAGGATGAAGACAAGCATCCATTTAAACACACTGGTGGATCAGACAAGTGTCACATGGAGTCGTGGGGAGAGAAGCAATGTCAGAACACAATAAAGATTGTAAGAATGGCAGGATTTCTCAACATTTGCTTTTAAGTGGCTGCATGATAATGATACCAGCTAACATATACTGAACATTAAGGGACAAGTGTTATCTTAAAATATGTTACATGTATTAACAACAGAGTCCCATAATGACTATAGAAAATATGTTCTTTTCTATTACTATCATTATTTGTATTATTACCCTTTTCATTTTACATATAAAGAAGTCAAAATACTGATAGGTTAAAAAACCTGTGAATAATTATTCAGAGTAGAGGAGTTAGAATGAAAAGCCATGCTAGATATCACTGTGCTCATTCTACAGGGTCAAGAGGGATCCAGAAAGGACTTTGCTTTGTATTTATATTAAGGCATGCTCTAAGTTGCTGCAGTGGTATCTGACTCTGTCTGACCCCATAGACAGGAGCCCACCAGGCTCCACCACCCTGGGATTCTCCAGGCAAGAGCACTGGGGTGGGTCGCCATTTCCTTCTCCAATGCATGAAAATGAAAAGGGAAAGTGAAGTCGCTCAGTCGTGTCTGATTCTTTGAGACCCATGAATTGCAACACTCCAGGACTCCCTGTCCATTACCAACTCCCGGAGTTCACTCAGACTCACGTCCATCGAGTCCGTGATGCCATCCAGCCATCTCATCCTCTGTTGTCCCCTTCTCCTCCTGACCCCAACCCCACTCAACATCAGTCTTTTCCAATGAGTCAACCCTTCGCATGAGGTGGCCAAAGTACTGGAGTTTCAGCTTTAGCATCATTCCTTCCAAACAATACCCAGGGCTGATCTCCTTCAGAATGGACTGGCTGGATCTCCTTGCAGTCCAAGGAACTCTCAAGAGTCTTCTCCAACACCACAGTTCAAAAGCATCAATTCTTCGGTGCTCAGTTTTCTTCACAGTCCAACTCTCACATCCGTACATCACCAGAGGAAAAACATACCCTTGACTAGATGGACCTTTGTTGGCAAAGTAATATCTCTGCTTTTCAATATGCTATCTAGGTTGGTCATAACTTTCCTTCCAAGGACTAAGAGTCTTTTAATTTCATGGCTGCAATCACCACCTGCAGTGATTTTGGAGCCCCCCAAAATAAAGTCTGACACTGTTTCCACTGTTTCAGCATATATTTCCCATGAAGTGATGAGACCAGATGCCATGATCTCACTTTTCTGAATGTTGAGCTTTAAGCCAACTTTTTTACTCTCCTCTTTCACTTTCAAGAAGAGGATTTTTAGTTCCTCTTCACTTTCTGCCATAAGGGTGGTGTCATCTGCATATCTGAGGTTATTGATATTTCTCCTGGCAATCTTGATTCCAGCTTGTGTTTCTTCCAGCTCGGCGTTTCTCATGATGTACTCTGCATATAAGTAAAATAAGCACGGTGACAATATACAACCTTGATGTACTCCTTTTCCTATTTGGAACTAGTCTGTTGTTTCATCTCCAGTTCTAACTGTTACTTCCTCACTTGCATATAGGTTTCTCAAGAGGCAGGTCAGGTGGTCTGATATTCCCATCTCTTTCAGAATTTTCCACGGTTTATTGTGATCCATACAGTCAAAGGCTTTGGCATAGTCAAAAAAGCAGAAATAGATGTTTTTTTCTAGAACTCTCTTGCTTTCTCAACGATCCAGTGGATGTTGGCAATTTGATCTCTGGTTCCTCTGCCTTTTCTAAACCAGCTTGAACATCTGGAAGTTCACGGTTCATGTATTGCTGAAGCCTGGCTTGGAGAATTTTGAGCATTACTTTACTAGTGTTTGAGAAGAGTGCAATTGTGCGGTAGTTTGTGCATTCTTTGGCATTGCCTTTATTTGGGATTGGGATGAAAACTGACCTTTTCCAGTCCTGTGGCCACTGCTGAGTTTTCCAAATTTGCTGGCATATTGACGGCAACACTTTCACAGCATCATCCTTTAGGATTTGAAATAGCTCACTGGAATTCCATCACCTCCACTAGCTTTGTTCATAGTCATGCTTTCTAACGCCCACTGACTTCATATTCCAGGATGTCTGGCTCTAGATGAGTGATCACCCCATCATGATTATCTGGGTCATGAAGATCTTTTTTGTACAGTTCTTCTGTGTATTCTTGCCACCTCTTCTTAATATCTTCTGCTTCTGTTAGGTCTGTACCATTTCTATCCTTTATCGTGCCCATCTTTGCATGAAATGTTCCCTTGGTATCTCTAATTTTCTTGAAGAGATCTCTAGTCTTTCCCATTCTGTTGTTTTCCTCTATTTCTTTGCATTGATCACTGAGGAATGCTTTCTTATCTCTTCTTGCTATTCCTGGAACTCTGCATACAGATGCTTATATCTTTCCTTTTTTCCTTTGCTTTTCACTTGTCTTCTTTTCACAGTATTTGTAAGGCTTCTCCAGACAGCCATTTTGCTTTTTTGCATTTCTTTTCCATAGGGATGGTCTTGATCCCTGTCTCCTGTATAATGTCATGAACCTCAGTCCATAGTTCATCAGGCACTCTATCTATCAGATCTAGTCCCTTAAATCTATTTCTCATTTCCACTGTATAATCATAAGGGATTTGATTTAGGTCATACTCTGAATGGTCTAGTGGTTTTCCTTACTTTCTTCAATTTCAGTCTGAATTTAGCAACAAGGAGTTCATGATCTGAGCCACAGTCAGCTCCTGGTCTTGTTTTTGTTGACTGTGTAGAGCTTCTCCATCTTTTGCTGCAAAGAATATAATCAATCTGATTTTGGTGTTGACCATCTGGTGATGTCCATGTGTAGACTCTTCTCTTGTGTTCTTCATAGATGGTGTTTGCTATGACCAGTGCGTTCTCTTGGCAAAACTCTATCAGCTTTTGCCCTACTTCATTCCTTATTTCAAGGTCAAGTTTGCCTGTTACTCCAGGTGTTTCTTGACTTCCTACTTTTGCATTCCAGTCCCCTATACATCTAATTCCATTTTGCAGAAAGAAAAAAATTCATGGTGAATTTTTTTGGTCTAAAAATTTTTAGTCATCTGCTAAATTATTTATTGATTGATTTAGTGTCTATTTCTGTTTCAAATCATTACCTAGTTCATTTAAACATATAGCTTTTTTAAACTTTTTGTAAATGGAAATTATTCTGCTTCAGATATCTTTGTAAAGATGAACAATAGAAACAGCTGATAAATTTAAGTTATCTATGAAAAGTTTCAGAGATGGGTACAGATATAGATATGATACATAAAAGACATAGATAGGTATATAAATTGGCTTTCCAGTGGCTCAGAGGTAAAGAACCTGCCTGCCAATGCAGGAGATGTCGGTTCGATCCCTGGGTGGGAGAAATACCCTGGAGAAGAATATTGAAGTGGCTACCTACTCCAATATTTCTTGCCTGGGAAATCCCATGGACAGAGGAGCCTGGTGAGCTACAGTCCATGGGGTTACAGAAGAGTCAGAGATGACTAAGTGACTAAAATGACAACAACAAGGGGTCTATAAATATGTAACAGAAAGAACCAATTCTAGAATCTGTGAATACTACTTTGCTCAGACTGATGTCTATCAGAATTTTTTTTTCCATTTTCCCCACATTTAAATATTCCATTCCACAGAATAACTGAAAACAAAGCTTGCATCAGTTCAATTCAGTTCAGTCGTACAGTCGTGTCCGACTCTTTTCGACCCCATGAATCGCAGCATGCCAGGCCTCCCTGTCCATCACCAACTCCCGGAGTTCATTCATACTCACGTTCATCGAGTCAGTGATGCCATCCAACCATCTCATCCTCTGTCGTCCCCTTCTCCTCCTATCCCCAATCCCTCCCAGCATCAGAGTTTTTTCCAATGAGTCAAGTCATCTCATGAGTGACCAAAGTACTGGAGTTTCAGCTTTAGCATCATTCTTTCCAGAGAAATCTCAGGGCTGATCTCCTTCAGAATGCACAGGTTGGATCTCCTCGCAGTCTAAGGGACTCTCAGGAGTCTTCTTCAACTCCACAGTTCAAAAGCATCAATTCTTTGGCACTCTGCTTTCTTCACAGTCCAACTCACACATCCATACATGACCACTGGAAAAACCATAGCCTTGACTAGATGGACCTTGTAATATGGCATCAATAAATTTTAAAGTTAGATTGAAGTTTTCTGGGGAGCTTTTTCAACTTTTTAACCTTTTTTTAAATTAAAACTTTTAGAAAGATGATAATGATAACCCTGTATGTGAGACAGCAAAAAAGACACAGATGTATAGAACAGTCTTTTGGACTCTGTGGGAAAGGGAGAGGGTGGGATGATTTGGGAGAATGACATTGAAACATGTATAATATCATATATGAAATGAATTGCCAGTTTAGGTTTGATGCAGGATACAGGACGCTTGGGGCTGGTGCACTGGGAAGACCCAGAGGGATGGTACAGGGAGAGAGGTGGAGGGAGGTTCAGGATGGGGAACACATGTACACCCGTGGTGGATTCATGTTGATGTATGGCAAAACCAACACAATATTGTAAAGTAATTAACCTCCAATTAAAATAAATAAATTTACATTTAAAAAATGGTAACAGAAAAAAATAAGCATAAGTTGATCTGCCAAAATTAAAAATACATATATATGAATTTTAGAGGGACACATTCAGTCTATAGCAGTACTGATGTATAACAGAATTTTTCCACTAATTTTAACATAATGTTTTCTTCCCGTTTATAAGACCAAAAACATATAAGGCACACAATACTCTGTCCCCATGTCAAAATATAATGACTATGCTATGATTCCATACTGAAATACTTGATAAAAGCATTTGAGAAAAAAATAATACAATGTTAACATATCGCAGCAGTATCTTTTTGAACCTATCTCCTAAGGCAAAAGTAAAATCAAAAAGAAATAAATAAGATCTTGTTAAACTTAAATGTTTCTGCACAGCAAAGGAGGCCGTTGGGGGGGAAAAAAAAAAAAAAACTATGAACGGGAGAAAATATTTGCACATGATGTAGATGACATAATTGATGGGGGGATTAATATTCATAATACATAAACAGCTTATATAGCTCAATACGTATAATGTAGAGCTACATTATTTTTCCAAAGACAATACACAGATGGCCAACAGGCACATTAAAAAAGCATTCACCATTGCTAATCATCAAAAAAATACACACCAGAACCACAATGAAATGTCCCCTCACATCTGTCAGAATGGCTGGCATCAGAATGTCTATAAATAACAAATGTAGGTGAAGATGCAGAGAACAAGGGACCTTCGACCCCTATTTGTGGGATAGTAGATTGATGCAGCCACTGTGGAAATATATGGAGATTCTTAAAATCTAAAACTAGAATTACTAAATGATCAAGCAATTCCATATCTGGGTATATATCCAAAGAAATAAAATCATTAATTTGAAAAGATGCATGCACCCCAATATGCAGAGCAGTGTTATTTACAAAATTTAAGATATGGAAGCAATCTAAGTGTCAATTAACAAATGAACCGATAAAGAAGATGTGGTATATATAATAAGCAGTGATGAGCATCTTTCCATATGTTTATTAGCCATCTGTATGTCTTTGGAGAAATGTCTGTTTAGGTCTTCTCTACATTGTTTGATTGGGTTGTTTGTTTTTCTGGTATTGAGCTTCATGCGCTGTTTATATATTTTGGAGGTTAATTCTTTGTCAGTTGCTTCATTTGTTATTATTTTCTCCCATGCTGAGGTTTGTCTTTTCACCTTGTTTAGAGTTTCCTTTGTTATGCAAAAGCATTTAAGTTTAAATAGGTCTCATTTGTTTATTTTTGGTTTTACTTCTATTACTCTAGGAGGAGGGTCATAGAAGATCTTGCTGTGATTTATGTCAAGGAGTGGACTGCCAAAGTTTTCCTGTAAGAGATTTATAGTTTCTAGCCTTACATTTAGGCTTTTAATCAATTTTGAGTTTACTCTTCTATATGGTGTTAGGAGGCGATCTAGTTTCATTCTTTTGCATGTAGCTATACAGTTTTCTGGGAGAAGGCAATGGCAACCAAATCCAGTACTCTTGACTGGCAAGTCCTATGGATAGAGGAGCCTGGTAGGCTGCAGTCCATAGGGTCGCCAGGAGTCAGAACAACTAAGGGACTTCACTTTCAATTTTCACTTTCCACTTTAATGCATTGGAGAAGCAAATGGCAATCCACCCCAGTGTTCTTGCCTGGAGAATCCCAGGGATGTGGGAGCCTGGTGGGCTGCCATCTCTGGGGTCGCACAGAGTCGGACATGACTGAAGCAACTTAGCAGCAGCAGCAGCAGCAGCAGCATACAGTTTTCCAGCACCAGTTATTGCAGAGGCTGTCTTTTATCCATTGTGTATTTTTGCCTCCTAATGTCAAAGATAAGGTGCCCATAGGTGTTTGTCTTTAGGCTTTCTGTCATGTTCCTTTGATTTATATTTCTGTTTTCGTGCCAGTACAATGCTGTCTTGATGAATGTAACTTTGTAGTATAGTCTTAAGTCAGGAAGACTGATGTCTTCAGCTTCATTTTTCTTTCTCAAGATTGCTTTGGCTATTTGGGGTCTTTTGCTTTTGTTTTCCATACAAATTATTGTTTCTTTGATTCTAGTTCTGTAAAAAGTACAACTGGTAGTTTCATAGAGAATGCATTGAATCTTTAAATTGCTTTGGGTAGTATGATCATTTTTCACAATATTGATTCTTCCAATCCAAGAACATGATATATCTCTCTGTCTTTGTTGTCTTTGATTTCTTTCATCTGTGTCTTATAGCATTCTACATACAGGACTTTTCTTCTTTATGTAGATTTACCCCTACATCTTTTATTATTTTTATTGTAATGG
Source organism: Oryx dammah (assembly GCF_014754425.2). NCBI lineage: Eukaryota > Metazoa > Chordata > Mammalia > Artiodactyla > Bovidae > Oryx > Oryx dammah. Next base: position 11,861,498 of record NW_024070203.1, read on the forward strand.
TGAATGAGATTGTTTCCTTAATTTCCCTTTCTGATATTTCATTTTAAGTGTATAGGAATGTAAGGAATATCTGCGTGTTAAATTTATATCCTGCAATTTTACTATATTCATTGATTAGCTGTAGTAATTTGCTGGTGGCATTTTAGGGTTTTCTTTATATAGTATCAGGTCATCTGCAAACAGAAGGAGTTTTACTTCTTCTTTTCCAGTCCAGATTCCTTTTACTTCTTTTTCTTTTCTAAATTTTGTAGCTTGGATGTCAAAAACTATGTTGATTAATAGCGGTGAGAGTGGGCACACTTATCCTATTCTTGATCTTAGAGGAAACCCTTCAGCTTTTCACCATTGAGAATACTATTGGCTGTGTGGATTTGTCATTTAAAGAATTTATTATGTTGAGGTATGTTATTTCTATGCCTACTTTCTGGAGATTTTTTGTAATAAATGAGTGTTGAATTTTGTCAAAAAACTTTCTTTGCATCTACTGAGATAAGCAGAAGTTGAATGGATCTGTGAAGACGTACAAGACCTTCTAGAACTGATAAAAAATATGTCCATTTCATTATAGAGGACTGAAATACAAAAGTAGGAAGTCAAGAAATATCTGGAGTAACAGGCAAATTTGACCTTGGTGTACAAAATGAAGCAGGGAAAAGGCTAATAGAGTTTTGCCAAGAGAATGCACTGGTCATAGCAAACACCCTCTTCCAACAACACAAGAGAAGACTCTACACACAGAAATAACCAGATGATCAATACTGAAATCGGATGAATTATATTCTTTTTAGCTAAAGACCGAGAAGCTCTATACAGTCAAAAAAACAAGATGGGTAGCTGACTGTGGCTCACATTATGAACTCCTTATTGACACATTCAGACTTAAATTGAAGAAAGTAGAGAAAACCACTAGACCATTCAGATATGACCTAAATCAAATTCCTTACAACTATACAGTGGAAGTGACGCATAATTCAATGGATTAGATCTGATAGGCAGAGTGCCTGAAGAAATATGGACGGATGTTCATGACGTTGTACAGGAGGCAGTGATCAAGACCATCCCCAAGAAAAAGAAATGCAAAAAGGCAAAATGGTTGCCTTGAAGAGACCTTACAAACAGCTCTGAAGAGAAGTAGAAGACAAAAGAGAAAAGGAAAGATATACCCATGTGAATGCAGAGTTCAAAAGAATATCAAGGAGAGATAAGAAAGTCTTCCTCAGTGATCAATGCAAAGAAAGAGAGGAAAACATAGAATGAGTAAAGTAGAGATCTCTTCAAGAATATCAAAGATACTAAGGCAACATTTCATGCAAAGATGGGCAAAAAAAAAAAAAAAAAGGACAAAAATGGCATGGAACTAACAGAAGCAGAAGACATTAAGAAGAGGTGGCAAGAACACAGAGAGCTATACAAAAAAGATCTTCACGACCCAGATAATCATGATGGATGACCACTCACCTAGAGCCAGATATCCTGGAATGTGAAGTAAAATGGGCCCTAGAAAGCATCATTACAAACAAAGCTAGTGGCGGTGATGGAATTCCAGTTGAGCTATTTCAAATCCAAAAAGATAATGCTATGAAAGTGTTGCACTCAATATGCCAGCAAATTTGGAAAACTCAGCAGTGACCACAGGACTGGAAATGGTCAGTTTTCATTCCAATCCCAAATAAAGGAAATGCCAGAGAATGCTCAAACTACTGCACAATTGCACTCATCTCACACACTAGTAAATTGATGCTCAAAATTCTTCAAGCAAACCCTTCAACAGTACATGAACCGTGAACTTCCAGATGTTCAAATGGAATTTAGAAAAGCCAGAGAAATCAGAGATCAAATTGCCAACATCCATTGGATCACTGAAGAAGGAAGAGAGTTCCAGAAAAAAACATTTATTTCTGCTTTATTGACTATGCCAAAACTTTTGACTGTGTGGCTCACAACAAACTGTGGAAAATTCTAAAAGTGATGGGAATACTAGAACACCTGACCGGCCTCTTGAGAAATCTGTATGCAGGTCAGGAAGCAACAATTAGAACTGGACATGAGGAAATAGCCTGGTTGCAAATAGGGAATGGAGTATTTCAAGGCTGCTTATTTAACTTATATGCAGAGTATATCATGAGAAAACCTGGACTGGATGAAGCACAAGCTGGAATCAAGATTGCCAGGAGAAATACCGATAACATCAGATATGTAGATGGCAACAACCTTATGGCAGAATGTGAAGAAGAATTAAAGAGCTTCGTGATGGAAGTGAAAGAGGAGAGTGAAAAAGTTGGCTTAAAATTCAACAGCTGGTGCACTGGGATGACCCAGAGGGATGGTACAGGGAGGGAGAAGGGAGGGAGGTTCAGGATGGGGAACACGTGTATACCTGTGGTGGATTCATGTTGATGTATGGTAAAACCAATACAATGTTGTAAAGCAACCTCCAATTAAAATAAATAAATTTATATTAAAAAAAAAAAAAGAAAACTAAGATCATGGCATCTGGTCCCATCACTTCATGGCAAGTAGATGGGGAAACAGTGGAAACAGTGACAGACTTTATTTTGGAGGGCTCCAAAATCATTGCAGATGGTGATTCTAGCCATGAAATAAAGACACTTACTCCTTGTAAGAAAAGTTATCACCAACACAGACAGCATATTAAAAAGCAGAGAAATTACTTTGCCAGGAAAAGTCCATCTAGTCAAATATCTCTGGTTTTTCCAGTGGTCATGTATGGATGTGAGAGTTGGACTATAAAGAAAGCTGAGCTCCAAAGAATTGATGCTTTTGAACTGTGGTGTTGAAAAAGACTATTGAGAGTCCCCTAGACTGCAAGGAGATCCAATCAGTCAATGCTAAGGGAAATCAGTCCTGAATGTTTATTGGAAGGATTGATGGTAAGCTGAAACTCCAATACTTTGGCCACATGATGGAAAGAACTGACTCATTTGAAAAGACCTTGATGTTGGGAAAGACTGAAGGTGGGAGGAGAAGGAGATGACAGAGGATGAGATGGTTGGATGGCAACCCCAATTCAATGGAAATGAGTTTAAGTAAACTCCAGGAGTTGATGATGGACAGGGAGGTCTGGTGTGCTGCAGTCTATGGAGTTGCAAAGAATCAGGCACGACTGAATGACTGAACTGAGCTGAACTGATTTTGGTAATACAATTTATTTAGCATTTTAGATATGTGTATCTTTTATGATTTAAATAAAATAAATAGTTAACAAAAGTAAAAAAGAAGTTTAACATTCACAATCGCTATAAGAAAAATGATTTTTCACGATCATTTCAATTATATATACCATTTTAATTGTAAACTTTACTAATTACATGTTTATGACATCTCAGGTATAGTATGTAAGCTGTATTTTCAATTTTCAAAGTAAGCTTCATGTATAACTTTGATAAAAATAAAAAAATAAATTTGGAAAGCAAAATCATGTATAAAAACTTTAAGCTAACAATTATAGATTTCCCTCCTTTAGCACGTAAGAGCTAAATGTTTCTATTTTTTTCATAATCAGCTGACTTCTTTGTGCACTTATATTGTTTTTTTTTTTCTAATTCAGTGCTTTTGACACTCAATAGAATGCTTCTTGTTGAGAGGATTTGCAGTATATTTGAGCCAAAATCAAAAAAGGAAGAAAATGTTTAAAAGTTTTAAAACTAAGATTGTTAAATCAAAAGATGAAATAAAATACACTAGCCCAAAACATGTTTAAACGAGACAAAAATATCTTTCCTCCCTTCTTTCTTTTATTCTTTCTTTTCCATCCTTCCTCCCTTCCCTCCTTTCCGCTCCTCTTTCTCTCTTTCTTTCACATTACATTCAATGTGAAGTGGTGAAAACGTGACTAGTGTATATTATTAGCTAAAAAATCAAGATGAGTAACTTATTTTTCAATGTCAATATTCAGTGATTACACTGGTCATGATTTGTTCCATCTTAACTTGAGAATTTTAACAATACTGAGAAACAGAAGACAGAACCTGAAGTAAATACTCATTTCAAAGTATTGAAATTTGAGCTAAGCCCATTTTGGCTTTTCGAAATTCACTTTTTTTACATAATATAATAATTATTGGTGAAATACTGCATATTCACACTGAGTACAATGAGAGGAAATGTCCATTTAACAGGTTATATTTATCAATAATAATACTTTCCAGTCATTTTCTCTTTTTGCTCTTGGCCCTTTGGCAATCTTTCTGCATATTATTTTATGCTAAAGTTATTCTTAAAATGAATAAGCCACAAAACAACTGAATGCAATAATCGTGCAGAATGCATCAGGGGTACAGTATATAAAAAAAAAAAAAATTGCAGCTTAGTCTGTGCCCTGGGAAGAGAAATTTTCCTTGATGTTTCCATAGCTGTGGATGGGATAAGGTAACTAAAGTCTGAAAGAAATTATCCCAAGAACAGAGGAAAAAGATGGAAAAGGATAACCTCTTGATGGAAAAGACCAATGTTCTCCTATGTTTCAATAAGTAATGAAAATATTTTGTTTATTCATATATAAGTGACTTTTTATAATTTATACCATAAGATACAGATTCCAGTAATTTTTGAATAAAGTGGTAACCTTTTCTATCAATTTTTCAAATAATATTTGTGAAAAGTGGTAACCTTTCCTACCAATTTTTCAAACAATATCTGTATTGCTTTCTACCAATATATTGAATAAATTAAATCAGACACCCCAATCTGGTTCTCCTCTCTCATTAGTTTACAGCAGAAATAATACATTGAAGAAAATAACATAAATTTTCCTCTCTCTCTCTCTGCCTCATTGCCTCCTGCCCTTTCAGATTTCTGGACCACTTGAGAATTTTACTGACTGCATAAAAATTTTAGAAATCAATAACTGGAGACCTTTTATCCCATCCAAGGCAGTGAAAAAAATACACATTGACAGCTACAGGTAAGATATTACTAATGATTCTTCAAATAATTGTTCAAATAATCTCACCAAAAGTAACATATCTACTTTGAAATCATCTACTCATTTAATCAATGCTGGTCATAGCAAATACCCTCTTCCAACAACACAAGAGAAGACTCTACACATGGACATCACCAGATGGTCAACACCAAAATCAGATTGATTCTATTCTTTGCAGCCAAAGATGGAGAAGCTCTACACAGTCAACAAAAACAAGACTGGGAACTGACTGTGGCTCAGATCATGAACTCCTTATTGCCAAATTCAGACTTAAATTGAAGAAAATAGGGAAACCCACTAGATCATTCAGGTATGACCTAAATCAAATCCCTTATGATTATACAGTGGAAGGGAGAAATAGATTTAAGGGCCTAGATCTGATGGATAAAGTGCCTGATGAACTATGGAATGAGGTTCATGATACTGTACAGGAGACAGGGATCAAGACCATCCCTATGGAAAAGAAATGCAAAAAAGCAAAATGGCTGTCTGGGGAGGCCTTACAAATAGCTGTGAAAAGAAGAGAGGTGAAAAGCAAAGGAGAAAAGGAAAGATATAAGCATCTGAATGTAGAGTTCCAAAGAAGAGCAAGAAGAGATAAGAAAGCCTTCTTCAGTGATCAATGCAAAGAAATAGAGGAAAACAACAGAATGGGAAAGACTAGAGATATCTTTAAGAAAATTAGAGATACCAAGGGAACATTTCATGCAAAGATGGGCTCGATAAAGGACAGAAATGGTATGGACCTAACAGAAGCAAAAGATATTAAGAAGAGGTGGCAAGAATACATGGGAGAACTGTACAAAAAGGATCTTCACAACCAAGATAATCATGATGATGTGATCACTAATCTAGAGCCAGACGTCTTGGAATGTGAAGTCAAGTGGGCCTTAGAAAACATCACTAAGAACAAAGCTAGTGGAGGGGATGGAATTCCAGTTGAGCTGTTTCAAGTCCTGAGGGATAATGCTGTGAAAGTGCTGCACTCAATATGCCAGCACATTTGGAAAACTCAGCAGTGGCCACAGGACTGGAAAAGGTCAGTTTTCATTCCAATTCCAAAGAAAGGCAATGCCAAAGAATGCTCAAACTACCACACAATTGCACTCATCTCACATGCTAGTAAAGTAATGCTCAAAATTCTCCAAGCCAGGCTTCAGCAATTCGTGAACCGTGAACTCCTTGATGTTCAAGCTGGTTTTAGAAAAGGCAGAGGAACCAGAGATCAAATTGCCAACATCCACTGGATCATGGAAAAAGCAAGAGAGTTCCAGAAAAACATCTATTTCTGCTTTATTAATGATGCCAAAGCCTTTGACTGTGTGGATCACAATAAACTGTGGAAAATTCTGAAAGAGATGGGAATACCAGACCACCTGACCTGCCTCTTGAGAAATCTGTATACAGGTCACGAAGCAACAGTTAGAATTGGACATCGAACAACAGACTGGTTCCAAATAGGAAAAGGAGTCCGTCAAGGCTGTATATTGTCACCCTGCTTATTTAACTTCTATGCAGAGTACATCATGAGAAATGCTGGACTGGAAGAAACACAAGCTGGAATCAAGATTGCCAGAAGAAATATCAATAACCTCAGATATGCAGAAGACACCACCCTTATGGCAGAAAGTGAAGAGGAACTAAAAAGCCTCTTGATGAAAGTGAAAGAGGAGAGTGAAAAGTTGGCTTAAAGCTCAACATTCAGAAAACAAAAGTCATGGCATCTGGTCCCATCACTTCATGGGAAATAGATAAGGAAACAGTGCAAACAGTGTCAGATTTTATTTTTGGGGGGCTCCAGGATCACTGCAGATGGTGACTGCAGCCATGAAATTAAAACACGCTTACTCCTTGGAAGAAAAGTTATGACCAACCTAGATAGCATATTCAAAAGCAGAGACATTACTTTGCCAACTAAGGTCCGTCTAGTCAAGGCTGTGGTTTTTCCTGTGGTCATGTATGGATGTGAGAGTTGGACTGTGAAGAAAGCTGTGCACCAAAGAACTGATGCTTTTGAACTGTGGTGTTGGAGAAGACTCTTAAGAGTCCCTTAGACTGCCAGGAGATCCAACCATTCCATTCTGAAGGAGATCAACCCTGGGATGTCTTTGAAGGGAATGATGCTGAAGCTGAAACTCCAATACTTTGGCCACCTCATGCGGAAGAGTTGACTCATTGGAAAAGCTCTGATGCTGGGAGGGATTGGGGGGAGGAGGAGAAGGGGACGGCAGAGGATGAGATGGCTGGATGGCATCACTGACTCGATGGACGTGAGTCTGAGTAAACTCCGGAAGTTGGTGATGGACAGGGAGGCCTGGTGTGCTGCGATTCATGGGGTTGCAAAGAGTCGGACACGACTGAGCAACTGAGCTGAACTGAAGGTGAATCAACAATCACATGGTGACTGTCTCTAAGGAGTTTATATGGTAGTAGTGGAGATATCCGTGAAATATTTAAATGAAGGTATAAATATGAAGAGTTCTTTAAGAAAAATAAAAAGGAGATGGCTATGAGAACTTTATATATTTGAATGTAATCAAATCTGCTTTGTTCACAGGTAGATAGATACTATGTATATTCAAAAATAAAGGAAACACTTCTGAAAGTAAAAGGATAATTCATTCCTCATTGTTTCCCCTTTGGCTAATATATTTAAATATTTTTGGCACCTACAGTGGTTGAGAGGGTGCTTTTTGATTTGTTTACTTTAAATCAAATGAAAACCTGCAATTCACACTAGATGGATTCTAGAAATTTTAATATAAATTCAACACAAGAAAGTCCTTATATTTTACAGTTAATTCTTAATTTATTTTGAAAGTCAGTATTCATTTTTAATTGATTTACTGTTAGCAGTATTTCCTAATATTTAACTCCAAGATTCCTTGCTCTCTACCTTCTCTGTTAAATACTATGATACATTAACTAATACTTAAATGAACTAAGGACAGTCAGTTCAGTTCTGTCACTCAATCATGTCCAACTCTTTTCAACCCCATGAGTCGCAGCATGCCAGGCCTCCCTGTCCAACAACAACTAGTAAATTCATTGAATAATGATAAAATCCTTTGATAATTTATATAATCATCCTCTAATTTAACAATCTGGTAAAGAAATTTTTTTTTTTTTTAGTTTTACAATGATGTATGGCAAAACCAATACAATATTGTAAAGTAATTAAAAAATAAAGTAAAAGAAAAATAAAATGAAGGACACATTTAGCTTTTGTATGAATAAGTATAAAACAAGAACAAAAATTGCATGATCTCAGATATCTACAATGCAATTAGTAAGTGCCTCGTTTTTTCTTGGCTTCTCTTGTGTGTGTTAGTCACTTAGTTATGTCCAACTCTTTGTGACCCCATGGACTGTAGTCTGCCAGGTTCCTCTGTCCATGAAATTCTCCAGGCAAGAATATTGGAATGGGTTGCCATTTCCTTTTCTAGGGGATCTTCCTGATGCAGGAATCAAACTTGGATCTCCTGAATTGCAGGCAGACTCTTTGTGGTCTGAGCCACCAGGGAAGCCTGGGCTCTATTAGAAGACCTATTTTATCAACTAGCAATGCTATTCAGTCATTTGACCTCCATTTTGTTGTATTGATTCTTCAACGTGAAGTAATATTATCCCTTTTTACAATATCTAACATAGCTGACAACATATAAAAGGCACTTTACTTGTATTTAGACTTAGAGCAAGTGGAGACTGTTACATTTCTCTGAAGATTTACTCAGTTTCCCTCAACATACCACCACTTTATTTAAGATCACTTATCCTAAGAGAAGTATTGGATTGGATTCGTTTGTAACATAGATTTCAATGCCTAATTTTGTGAATTACTAACTGTATGACACTGCTCATGAGTGTATGCTCAGTCATTTCAGTCATGTCCGACTCTTTGTGACCCTATAGACTGTAGCCCAATAGGCTCCTCTGTCCATGGGAGTCTCCAGGCAAGAATACTGGAATAGGTTTACATGTTTTCCTCCAGGTAACCTTCTCAGTCTAGGAACCAAACCTATGTCTCCTGTATAAGGCATATTCTTTACCACTGAGCCACCAGGGAAGCCCATGTATGACACAAAGTAAGGTTTAAAATTTTTCACAGTCCTTAGTCTTCTCTGTAAAGTCAGTAACATTTCCCCCATAGTTCTAAATAAGTTATAATTGGTCTCTTCTCTTTGTTAAAATCTCAGTGACAGTGGCCTTCTTTGCTAAATTCACCACGATCTCCAGAAAGTTGCACCTCTAGTTCTTTCTCCAGAAGCAACTTCTCCATTTCCCAAGCCCTTCTTCACTAGTCCAGCTACTTCCCAAGCTCAACAATGACCTCATTAGGGAGACTCCTAGATCTCGCAAATGGCAGTGACCTCCCACTCATATCTTCTAGTCACTCTTTATTTCCATAATTTGTTTTTTATGCTTACCAGAGATGTCACTTTTTGAATGTATTTCTCTATTTGCTCTTAAGTTTGCTTCATGGCTCACTTCACTATGATTTGAGCTCCTCACAGGAATGGACTCTGCAGGCTTCTTTGATTTCTGTTTACCCAGGGCCTGGAATGCTCAAAAATGCTCAAAGATGTGCTATATAAAATATTTTGTGATTCTACTGTGATTATTTCTTCAAAGAAATTTTTATCTTGAAATTCTTTGAGTCACTCTACTCACTGATTCTCAAACATTTTGGCCATTGTGCTTTTAAAAATTGCTTTGCAAATAACATTTTTAAGTGGAATTATTTATCACTATGTACAGGAGATGGCAAGAGAGAACGTCGATATTATAGGAATCAGTGAACTAAAATGGACTGGAATGGGTGAATTTAACTCAGATGACCATTATACTTACTACTGTGGGCAGGAATCAGTTAGAAGAAATGGAATAGCCATCATGGTCAACAAAAGAGTCAGAAATGCAGTACTTAGATGCAATCTCAAAAACGACAGAATGATCACTGTTCCTTTCCAATGCAAAAAATTCAATATCACCGTAATCCAAGCCTATGGCCCAACCAGTAACCCTGGAGAAGCTGAGGTTGAATGGTTCTATGAAGACCTACAAGACCTTTTAGAACTAACACCCAAAAAAGATGTCCTTTTCATTATAGGGGACTGGAATGCAAAAGTAAGAAGTCAAGAAAAACCTGGAATAACAGGCAAATTTGGCCATGGAGTACAGAATGAAGCAGGGCAAAGGCTGATAGAGTTTTGCCAAGACAACACACTGGTCATAGCAAACATTCTCTTCTAACAACACACGAGAAGACTCTACACATGGACATCACCAGATGGTCAACACCAAAATCAGATGGATTATATTCCTTGCAGCCAAGATGAAGAAGCTCTATACAGTCAACAAAAACAAGATTGGGAGCTGACTGTGGCTCAGATAATGAACTCCTTATTGCCAAATTCAGACTAAATTGAGGAAAATGGGGAAAACAACTAGATCATTCAACTATGATCTAAATCAAACCTCTTATTATTATACAGTGGAAGTGAGAAATAGATTTAAGGGACTAGATCTGATAGACAGAGTGCTTGATGAACTACGGATGGAGGTTCATGACATTATACAGGAGACAGGGATCAAGAACATCCCCATGGAAAAGAAATGCAAAAAAGAAAAATAGCTATCTGAGGAGCCCTTACCAATAGCTGTGAAAAGGAGAGAAGCTAAAGGCAAAGGAGAAAAGGAAAGATATAAGCATCTGAATGAGAGAGTTCCAAAGAATAGCAAGGAGAGATAAGAAAACCTTCCTCAGTGATCAATGCAAAGAAATAGAGGAAAACAACAGAATGGGAAAGACTAGAGATCTCTTCAAGAAAATTATAGATACCAAGGGAACATTTCATGCAAAGATAGGCACTATAAAGGATAGAAATGGTATGGACCTAACAGAAGCAGAAGATATTAAGAAGAGGTGGCAAGAATACACAAAAGAACTGTACAAAAAAGATCTTCATGACCAAGATAGTCACGATGGTGTGATCACTCACCTAGAGCCAGACATCCTGGAATGTGAAGTCAAATGGGCCTTAGAAAGCATCACTAAGAACAAAGCTAGTGGAGGGGATGGAATTTCAGTTGAGCTGTTTCAAATCCTGGAAGATGATGCTGTGAAAGTGCTGCACTCAATATGCCAGCAAATTTGGAAAACTCAGCAGTGGCCACAGGACTGGAAAAGGTCAGTTTTCATTCCAATTCCAAAGAAAGGCAATGCCAAAGAATGCTCAAGCTACCACACAATTGCACTCATCTCACATGCTAGTAAAGTAATGTTCAAAATTCTCCAAGCCAGCCTTCAGCAATACATGAACCATGAACTTCCAGATATTCAAGCTGGTTTTAGAAAAGGCAGAGGAATCAGAGATCAAATTACCAACATTGGCTGTATCATCAAAAAAGCAAGATAGTTCCAGAAAAACGTTTATTTTTGCTTGTTTGACTATGCCAAAGCCTTTGTGTGGATCACAATAAACTGTGGAAAATTCTGAAAGAGATGGGAATAACAGACCACCTGACCTGCCTCTTGAGAAACCTATATGCGGGTCAGGAAGCAACAGTTAGAACTGGACATGGAACAACAGACTGGTTCCAAATAGGAAAAGGAGTATGTCAAGGCTGTACATTGTCACCCTGCTTATTTAACTTACATGCAGAGTACATCATGAGAAAAGCTGGGCTGGAATAAGCACAAGCTGGAATCAAGATTGCCGGGAGAAATATCAATAACCTCAGATATGCAGATGACACCACTCTTATGGCAGAAAGTGAAGAGGAACTAAAAAGCCTCTTGATGAAAGAAGAGAGTGAAGATGTTAGCTTAAATCTCAACATTCAGAAAATGAAGATCATGGCCTCTGGTCCCATCACTTCATGGAAAATATATGTTGAAACAGTGAAAATAGTGTCAGACTTTATTTTGGGGGGCTCCAAAATCACTGCAGATTGTGATTGCAGCCATGAAATTAAAAGACGCTTACTCCTTGGAAAGAAAATTATGACCAACCTAGACAGCATATTGGAAAGCAGAGACATTACTTTGCCAACAAAGGTCCGTCTAGTCAAGGCTATGGTTTTTCCAATAGTCATGTATGGATGTGAGATTTGGACTGTGAAGAAAGATGAGTGCCAAAGAATTGATGCTTTTGAACTGTGGTGTTGGAGAAGACTCTTGAGAGTCCCTTGGACTGCAAGGAGATCCAACCAGTCCATTCCAGAGGAGATCAGTCCTGGTTGTTCTTTGGAAGGACTGATGTTAAAGTTGAAACTCCAATACTTTGGCCACCTCATGTGAAGAGTTGACTCATTGGAAAAGACTCTTATACTGGGAGGAATTGAGGGCAGGAAGAAAAGGGGATGACAGAGAATGAGATGGCTGGATGGCATCACTGACCTGATAGACATGAGTTTGAATAAACTCCGGGAGCTGGTGATGGACAGGGAGGCCTGGCATGCTGCGACTCATATGGTCGCAAAGAGTCTGACACGACTGAGCGACTGCACTGAACTGAACTGAATATATTTTTATGAAAAATAATTGCATTTACCAAATCAGGCAACTAAAAATAATGTTTGGCGGTTTCATATTTTTTTTCAAATATCTTTTATGTCTGGCTTAATGAAGATACTGGATTTCAATATTTACTTCTCCATTCAGCCTGTCCAACAACTCTTTCATTGAGATAGCTAAAGAAGTTCAGTCCTCACATAGATATGCACTTGGAAATAAGACAAGTACTCAAAGAGTCTTTTCCAGCAATTGGGAACATTCCTCTTTGACATTACACCAAAATTTGATGTCATAGATTGTTAAAGTTTAGTTGCAATGTGGATTATAAAATCTAACCATGAATTGAATCATATTCTGTAAATGTAAATCCATTGTCCTATGTTGCATTTTTGGATGAACCTTGTACTACTCATGCATAATTTTGTGCTGTGTCTGGAAAAATATTGGTTTCTTGCATTATCCACATAATCCATATTTCAACACATATCAAGATAAAATATTGAAAAATATTGTTCATGAATATCCATTCCAACCTATAAGCACCATAAAGCTGTCAGGGGCAAAAGAGTGCACAAGATTTTTCCAAAATTCTAATGTTTGCCTTAAAATTTAGTTTTTATTATTAGCAATGAATACTCTTAGTTGTTTTCCTTGAAGTGACAGTCTCATTTTGTTTTTGAGAAATATACACCTGATACCTAAGATTGCATAACCATAGATTGAATACGAATTATTTCAGGTAAAATTACCTGCCATGAAAAGAAGCAGTTTTGTTGTTGTTCAGTCACTAAGTCATGTCTGACTATTTGGGACCCCATGGACTGCAGCATGCCAAGCCCCTCTGTCCGTTACCATCTTCCAGAGTTCACTCAAACTCATGCCCATTGAGTCAGTGATGCCATCCAACCATCTCATCCTCTGTCACCAACTTCTCCTCTTGCTCTCAAAATTTCCCAGCATTAGGGTCTTTTCCAGTGTGTTGAGACCAGCTAACTGCTTTATTATCTTAGTCCAAAAGAAGAAACTAGTTGGTCTCAACACACCAAATATTCATAAAAGCACTTCTTATGGAGAGAACCTTCACACTGCATCATGCAGAAATGTACTTTATGCATACTCCCCTTTTCCTCACACATATTAGTAAAAATTTGTAAGTGTAAAAAATAACAATTTTGCCTCAGCCTCAAATACACTCAGGTGAAATTAGGATTTTTAAACTAAAAATAAACACTATTGTTGTTGCTCACTAAGTCGTGTCTGGCTCTTTGTAACCCCATGGACTGCAGCTTTCCAGGTTCCCCTATCCTTCACTATCTCCAAGAGTTTGTTCAAACTCAGGTACACTGAGTCAATGATGCCATCCAATTATCTCATCCTCTGTTACTCTCTTCTCCTCTTGCCCTTAGTTTCTTCCAGCATAAGGTCTTTTCCAGTAATCCAGCTGTTTGTATCAGGTGACGAAAGTTTTGGAGCTTCAGCATCAGCATCAGACCTTCCAATGAATATTTAAGGTTGATTTCCTTTAGGATTGACTAATTTGATCTCCCTGCTGTCCAAGGTACTCTCAAGAGTCTTCTCAATCACCATAATTCAAAAGCATCAATTCTTTGGCACTCAGCCTTCTTTATGGTCGAACTCGTACATCCATACATGACTACTAGAAAAATTATACTTGTTACTATATAGTATGTACCTTCCCAGGTGGCACTAGTGAAAGAACCCACTTGCCAATGCAGGAGATGTAAAATATGCAAGTTCAATCCCTGGGTAGAGAACATCTCCTGGAGAAGGAAATGGCAATCCACTCCAGCATTCTTGCCTAGAGAATCCCATGGACAGAGAAGCCTGGCAGGGTACATTCCATAGAGGCACAAACAGTGGACATGACTGAAGTGATATAGTATGTAGTATACAGTATATGTGCATGTGTGTATGCTAAGTCACTTCAGTAGTGTCTGACTGCAACCCTATGGACTGTAGTCTGCCAGACATCTCTGCCCATGGATTCTCCTGGCAAGAATACTGGAGTGGGTTGCCATTCCATCCTCCAAAAGATCTTCTAAACTCAGGGATTGAATCCATGTCTTTTACAACTCATGCACTGCAGGTGATTCTTTACTGCTACACCACCAGGGAAGTTGTTATGGTATATAGTAAGCAGTATACCTGTTGGTACTACTATTTTTATTCATCAGTAGTTTTCCCCACCATTGTCCTTAGATCATCAGTGCAAATGTAAACAGTGAAAAAAGTCAAATAATATCTTAGTATCATCATTAAAAATATTTAAACCTCACTGACCATGTGAAAAATCATGGGGTCTCCTAGACTTCATGGTGTCTCCCATGAGAACTGCTGCTCTCCTTTACAATCCCTGATGGTGCTCTGTTTATGTGACTATTAAAACAATGTTTGTCTACAGAGAACTGTTTCTTCAGTGGAAGACTGCATGATTCAGAATTGTATTAGAGGGACTACAGTACTAACATCTGATAATTTTAGCACAAAGTTGCTACTTTTGAGAAGCTGAAACCAAAACTAATACTAATTCTTGTCTTTAATACATAAAGAAAGTGAACATCACCACAATTTTTGGATCTCTGGCTTAATACAATTTCTAATTGACTAAAAGACTCAAATTTTTAGAATATTATGTTCTAGTTCCTCACCTCTTTTTTAGCAATCAGATTTATACTGACGATATAAGAAAATCCAACAGTAACTGGAAATTTCAGCATACCATTGTCAAGAAAATCTATTTACCTGTTATGGTATTTGGAGTTTTCTTTATTTGGTTGTTATTTTTTCCCCATGTTTGTTTACTTGAATTTTTCTAACAAGATATTTTCCAGTGATAGAATTGACAATTACATTTATTTATAGACAAAATTTTTCACCTTTAAATTAATTGTTAGGTTATGTCCTGTCTATTTTAATAGGAGCCTATATTTTCTTCACTGTGTTCTTAATAACTACATAGTATATACTGAAAGCAGGAAATTATCACCATTTACTAGTTTATGTCTTGTGCACACAATGTGAATTTAGTCTTTCATTCAGGCTCTGTGGTCAAGTATCAAGGAAGTATTATGTCAAAACAGCTAAATCATTTACTCCACCTCCAGTTTTCAACCACAGAAAGGCATCCTGATATGATCCAATGACATCCTAATGAGCCATATTAGATACAGTAAAAACTTTTAAAAGGAGGGAGTGATGTTTAAAAGGATGGTAAACATGACAAAATACAAGACTGAATTAAATACTCCTATGTGTCACTGTGGATAGATTTTTTCCTTTGCATTTCATACAAATATGGGAACACTAAAGGACAGAAACATCAAGGACCTAAGAGAAGCAAAAGAGATTAAGAAGAGGGGAAAGGAATACACAGAAAAACTGTACAAAAAAACTCTTAATGACTCCAGATAGCTATGATGGTGTGTTTATTCACCTAGAGCCAGACATCCTGGCAGTGAAATCAAGTGTGTCTTAGGAATCATTACTATGAACAAAACTAGTGGAGGTGATGGAATTTCAGAAGAGCTCTTTCAAATCCTAAAAAGATGATGCTGTTAAAGTGCTTCACTCAATATGCCAGAAAATTTGGAAAACTCAGCAATGGCCACAGGACTGGAAAAGTTTTATTTCCAGTCCTAAAGAAGGGCTACGACAATGTTCAAACTACTACACAATTATGACCATTTCACATGCTAGCAAGGTAATGCTCAAGATCCTTCAAGCTAGGCTTCAACAGTAGTTGAACTGAGAAATTCCATATATAGAAAAGGCAGAGGGGCCAGAGAGCACATCCATAGGATCTTACAAGAAGCAAGAGAATTCCAGGAAAAAAAAAGAATCTAGATCTATTTCATTGACTATGCTAAAGTCTTTGACTATGTGGATCATTAAAAACTGTGAAAATTCTTAAAGAGATAGGAATACCAGACCACTGTACCTGCCTCCTGGAAAACCTGTATTCAGGTCAAGAAGCAACAGTTGGAACCAGACATGGAAATGCGGACTCATTAAAAACTGGGAGAAAAGTACACCAAAGCTGCATATTTTCACCCTGTTATTTAACTTATATGCAAATTAAGTATAAAATGCTGGGGTGAATGAATCATGGGCTGAAATTAAGACTGCAGGGAAAAATATCAGTAACCTCAGATACGCAGATGATACCACCTTGTCAGGAGCCACGTTAGGCATGGCCCTAAACCTCCTCCCTTTTTTCCGTAGGCACAGACCCAGAATGAAGGAGTTAGGCTTTGTGATTCTGACTTGTTTTTTCCTTTCCTAGGCTGAGTTGACTGAAGAGAATATTAAGGTGCTTATTGTTTTTGAGAGGAGCATGAGAAGGAATAAAGCCTTCTGAGCTGGGCTCAAAGAATAACTCATAAAGTTAATCACTGACATTTGTTCAAGGACTTTTAAAAAAGACTGTTCCAGGGTGAGCACACAGGCTTCAGCTTGAAGCCATGGGAGGGATTGCTATCTGAAGCCCATTTGTGAGAAAAGTGTTTATGGCAAAGGAATTTGCTGAATTTAGGACTTAGGAATAATTAAAATAGTTAGAAGCTAAAGATTTAAGGGATGCTATAATGTTAGCATATTCTACTATAGCTTATAGAAATTAGGGACTTTAGAGATATTATTAGCTAGAAGCCCTTTCTAAGAAATAGTGAGCTTAGGATATTAGGGGCAAACAGGACTTAGAAAGATAAGAATTAAACTGAGGAATGTGGTATGCAGCCCAGACATTAGCATGAGTTACAGTGTATTCACAAGGACACATGAGAAAAAGTAGATAAGAGAATCACTGAGGAAGGAACTCCTTTTGAGGGGCAACAATGATTTTTGGAGAAAAATAAAGCTGGGTCAGTGGGAACTAAAAATATAAAACCTCTGACCTAATGCTTTTGTAAAAGTATAAAAGAAAATCATAAGTTTGAAATAAATAGGCAGTCCAAAAAAAAAAAATGAGAGGTTGCCTCAGGTTCTACCAACACCACTCACCCCTTCAGGTTGAATCCTTGCCTGCTGGAGCTGGAATCCGGCACCACCTGAATGGCGGAAAGTGAAGAGGAACTAAAAAGTGTCATGATGAAGATGAATGAGAAGAGTGAAAAAGTTGGCTTAAAGGTCAACATTCAGAAAACTAAGATCATGGCATCTGGTCCCATCACTTCATGGCAAAGAGACAAGAAAACAATGACAGACTTTATTTTCTTGGGCTCCAAAATCACTGAAGATGGTGACTGTAACCATGAATTTAAAAGACACTTACTCCTTGGAAGAAAACCTAGATAGCAAATTAAAAGGCAGAGACATTACTTCGCTGACAAATTCTGTCTAGTCAAAGCTATGGTTTTTCCAGTAGTCATGTATGGATATGAGAATTGGACCATGAAGAAAACTGGGCACCAAAGAATTGATGCTTTTGAACTATGGTGTTGGAGAAGACTCTTGAGAGTTGCATGGACTGCAAGGAGATCAAACCAGTCAATCCTAAAAGAAATCAGTCTTGAATATTCATTGAAAGGACTGATGCTAAAGCTGAAATTCCAAAACTTTAGCCACGTGATGAAAAGAAATGACTCATTGGAAAATACCTTAAGGCTGGGAAAGATTGAAGGCAGGAGGAGAAGTGGACACCAGAAGATGAGACAGTTGGATGGCATCACCAGCTTGATGGACGTGAATTTGAGCAGGCTCTGGGAGCTGGTGGTGAACAGAGAAACCTGACATGCTACAGTCCATAGAGTGGCAAAGAGTTGGACATAACTGAGCAACTGAACTGATGAAACTTAAAAATAAAATCTAAAAGAAAAATTTGATTATTCAGAAATCAGAATTCAAACGTTGATTATTTTATGTTCAATGACATAATAGAATAAAATCTAAAATTAAATGAAATAAGTTACAATATTCTCCAGTATTTTCAGTTTAGTTCAGTTAAGTCACTCAGTTGTGTCCGACTCTTTGCGACCCCATGAATCGCAGCACGCCAGGCCTCCCTGTCCATCACCAACTCCCAGAGTTCACTCAGACTCATGTCCATCGAGTCCGTGATGCCATCCAGCCATCTCATCCTCTGTCTCCCCTTCTCCTCCTGCCCCCAATCCCTCCAAGAATCAGAGTCTTTTCCAATGAGTCAACTCTTTGCATGAGGTGGCCAAAGTATTGGAATTTCAGCTTCAGCATCATTCCCTTCAAAGACATCCCAGGGTTGATCTCCTTCAGAATGGACTGGTTGGATCTCCTTGCAGTCCAAGGGACTCTCAAGAGTCTTCTCCAACACCACAGTTCAAAAGCATCAATTCTTCAGCACTCAGCTTTCTTCGCAGTCTGACTCTCACATCCATACATGACTACTGGAAAAACCATAGCCTTGACTAGACGGACCTTAGTCGGCAAAGTAATGTCTCTGCTTTTCAATATGCTATCTAGGTTGGTCATAAATTTTCTTCCAAGGAGTAAGGGTCTTTTAATTTCATGGCTGCAATCACCATCCGCAATGATTTTGGAGCCTCCTCCAAAAAAAGTCTGACACTGTTTCCACTGTTTCCCCATCTATTTCCCATGAAGTGATGGGACCAGATGCCATGATCTTCGTTTTCTGAATGTTGAGCTTGAAGCCAACTTTTTCACTCTCCTATTTCACTTTCATCAAGAGGCTTTTTACTTCCTCTTCACTTTCTGCCATAAGGGTGGTGTCATCTGCATATCTGAGGTTATTGATATTTCTCCTGGCCATCTTGATTCCAGCTTGTGTTTCTTCCAGCCCAGCGTTTCTCATGATATAATCTGCCTATATGTTAAATAAGCAGGGTGACAATATACAGCCTTGACGTACTCCTTTACCTATTTGGAACCAGTCTGTTGTTTGATGTCCAGTTCTAACTGTTGCTTCCTCACCTGCATACACGTTTCTGAAGAGGCAGGTCAGGTGTTCTGGTATTCCCATCTCTTTCAGAATTTTCCAGTTTATTGTGATCCACACAAAGGCTTTGGCATAGTCAATAAAGCAGAAATAGATGTTTTTCTGGAACTCTCTTGCTTTTTCCATGATCCAGTGGATGCTGGTAATTTGATCTCTGGTTCCTCTGTCTTTTCTAAGACCAGCTTGAATATCAGGAAGTTCACGGTTCACGTATTGCTGAAGCCTGGCTTGGAGAATTTAAAGCATTATTTTACTAGCGTGTGAGATGAGTGCATTTGTGCTGTAGTTTGAGCATTCTTTGTCATTGCCTTTCTTTGGGATTGGAATGAAAACTGACCTTTTGCAGTCCTGTATCCACTGCTGAGTTTTCCAAATTTGCTGACATACTGAGTACAGCACTTACACAGCATCATCTTTCAGGATTTGAAATAGCTCAACTGGAATTCTATCACCTCCACTAGCTTTGTTCATAGTGTTGTTTTCTAAGGCCCACTTGACTTCATGTTCCAGGATTTCTGGCTCTAGGTGATGATCACACCATTGGGATTATCTTGGTCATGAAGTTCTTTTTTACACAGTTCTTCTGTGTAATCTTGTCACCTCTTCTTAAAATCTGCTTCTGTTCAGTTCATACCATTTCTGTCCTTTATGATGCTCATCTTTGCATGAAATGTTCCCTTGTTATCTCTAATTTTCTTGAAGAGATCTCTAGTTTTTCCCATTCTGTTGTTTTCCTCCATTTCCTTGCATTGATCACTGAAGTCCCTAAATCTATTTCTCATTTCCACTGTATAATCATAAAAGATTTGAATTAGGTCATACCTGAATCGTCTAGTGGTTTTCCCTACTTTCTTGAATTTAAGTCTTAATTTGGCAATAAGGAGTTAGTGATCTGAGCCATAGTTAGCTCTTGGTCTTGTTTTTACTTACTGTATAGAGCTTCTCCATCTTTGGCTGCAAAGAATATGATCAATCTGATTTTGGTGTTGACCATCTGGTGATGTCCTTGTGTAGAGTCTTATCTTGTTTTGTTGGAAGAGAGTGTTTGCTATGACCAGTGCATTATCTTGCAAAACTCTATTAGCCTTTTCTTTTATACAGTGTGGTCCACTGGAGAAGGGAATGGCAAACCACTTCAGTATTCTTGCCTTGAGAACCCCATAAACAGTATTAAAATGAAAAATCATAAGATACTGAAAGAGGAACTACCTCTGGTTGGTAGGTTCCCAATGTGCTATTAGAGATCAGTGGAGAAATAACTCCAGAATGAATGAAAGTATGGAGCCAAAGCAAAAACAATACCCAGTTGTGGATATGACTGGTGATAGAAGCATGGTCCAATACTGTAAAGAGCAATATTTCATAGGTCCATGAATCAAGGCAAATTGGAACCAGTCAAACAGGAGATGGCAAGAGTGAACATCAACATTCTAGGAATCAGCAAACTAAAATGGACTGGAATGAGTGAATTTAACTCAGATGACCATTATATCTACTACTGTGGGCAGGAATTCCTTAGGAGAAATAAAGTAGCCATCATAGTCAACAAAAGAGTCAGAAATGCAGTACTTGGATGCAATCTCAAAAATGACAGAATGATCTCTGCTCGTTTCCAAGGCAAACCATTCAATATCACGGTCATCTAAGCCTATGCCTCAACCAGTAATGCTGAAGAAACTGAAGTTGAACAGTTCTATGAAGACCTACAAGACCTTTTAGAACTAATCACCAAAAAAGATGTTATTTTCCTTATAGGGGAGTGGACTGCAAAAGTGGAAGTCAAGAAACACCTGGGGTAACAGGCAAATTTGGCCTTGGAATACAGAATGAAGCAGGGTAAAGGCTAATAGAGTTTTGCCAGGAGAACGTACTCATCAGAGCAAACACCCTCTTCTCGTGTTTTAGAGTGTCCCATACTTCTCTCACTGAAATGTGCTATGATTTCTTTTACTCGTGGTTTCCTAGAGATATGATTATCATTTAAAAGTAAAAACTAGATGATAGAGAAGAGTTGAAATTGATAATTAGTATTAACTATGTATTTATACATCTGGGTCTGAAGAGAAGAAAGTTGTCATGTCAAGCTGAGTTTATCACATTAGGTTTTGAATATGTCTGCCCTGACTTGACTGCCTTTCATGACTATCAGCTTAGTATAATGGTTTCAAAGAGCTGAACTGTGTCACGAGTTGCTGATTCCCATGGTGATCAGAGTAGGATAAGGGAATTTTAGTATTTGTAATGCCATTTGATAACAAATGACTAAAGTCAATAATGCTGCACTGAACACTGGAAATCTGCAGGAGATTTCAGGTGTTCTCACCATAAAAGCTGTGGTAATAATGTGAGGAGATGAGTGTGTTAGTTAGCATGACTATAATAAACATTTTACTATGTATATATTTATCAAATCATTTGTACTTTTACAATATGTAGTTTTCATTAGAAATCACAATGAGTGAAGTAAGCCAGAAAGAAAAACACCAATACAGTATAATAATGCATATATATGGAATTTAGAAAGATGGTAATGATAACCCTGTATGCGAGACAGCAAAAGAGACACAGATGTATAGAACAGTCTTTTGGACTCTGTGGGAGAGGGCGAGGGTGGGATGACTTGGGAGAATGGCATTGAAACATGTATAATATCATATATGAAACGAATAGCCACTCCAGGTTCGATGCATGATACTGGATGCTTGGGGCTGGTGCACTAAGACGACCCAGAGAGATGGTATGGGGAGGGAGGAGGGAGAGGGGTTCAGGATGGGGAACACGTGTATACATGTGGCAGATTCATGTTGAGGTATGGCAAAACCAATACAATATTGTAAGGTAATTAACCTCCAATTGAAATAAATAAATTTATATTTTAAAAAATAAATAAGTAAAAGAAAAGAAATCAAAATAATAAACTTCAAAGGGAGCACCTGAAATCTATATTATTATTAACTATAGTCATCATTTTGTACATTAAATCTCGAGTATATAGTGTATACATATTACATATATATGAGAGTTGGACTGTGAAGAAGGCTGAGCGCCGAAGAATTGATGCTTTTGTGCTGTGGTGTTGGAGAAGACTCTTGAGAGTCCCTTGGACTGCAAGGAGATCCAGCCAGTCCATTCTGAAGGAGATCAAACCTGGGATTTCTTTGGAAGGAATGATGCTAAAGCTGAAACTCCAGTGCTTTGGCCACCTCATGTGAAGAGTTGACTCATTGGAAAAGACTCTGATGCTGGGAGGGATTGGGGGCAGGAGGAGAAAGGGACGACCGAGGATGAGATGGCTGGATGGCATCACGGACTCGATGGACGTGAGTCTGAGTGAACTCCGGGAAACAGTGATGGACAGGGAGGCCTGGTGTGCTGCGATTCATGGGGTCGCAAAGAGTTGGACACGACTGAGAGACTGAACTGAATTCTTTTCAGATTCTTTTCCATTAAAAGTTACTAAGAGATACAGAGTATAGGTCCTTGTGGTATGCAATAGGTAAACAGTAGATTGCCTATGGTAGCTTGTATGTTTATTCCAAACTCCTGATTTAAAACGTTTAAAAAATATTGATGGAATTTGTAGTAAAATGTGTTCTGCCTACGTTTCCCTCAGATACTTTTATAGTATCCAGTCTTACACTTCAGTTCAGTTCAGTCGCTTAGTCGGCAAAGTAATGTCTCTGCTTTTCAATATGCTATCTAAGTTGGTCGTAACTTTTCTTCCAAGGAGTAAGGGTCTTTTAATTTCATGGCTGTAATCACCATCCGCAGTGATTTTGGAGCCCTCCCCAAAAAAGTCTGACAATGTTTCCCCATCTATTTCCCATGACGTGATGGGACCAGGTGCCATGATCTTCGTTTTTTGAATGTTGAGCTTTAAACCAACTTTTTCACTCTCCACTTTCACTTTCATCAAGAGGCTTTTTAGTCTTACACTTAGAACTTTAAAAAAATATTTTAATTAATTACAGTTGATTTAGTTGTGTTTCATGTGTACAGCGAAGTGAATCAGCTCTACATATACATATGTCTACCCTTTTCTTAGATTATATTCCAATACAAGACATTACAGAATATTTAATTGAATTCCTGTGTTATACTGTAGGTTCCTTTTAGCTATTTTATATGTAGTAGGTAGCAGCAGCAGGAGCAGTGTGTATACATCAACCCCAATCTCCCAATTTACCCTTCCCCACCACCTTATTGCCTGGTAATCGTAAGTTGTTGTTGTTGGTTTCCTACAAATGTGACTACTATTTTGTAAATAAGTTCATTTGTGCCTTTTTTTTTTATATAGATTCCACATACAAGAGATATTATATATCTGTTTTTCTTTGTCTTACTTAACTTCACTCAGATCTACATCTAGTTTTATTTCTTTTCTTTTTTCTTTTGACTGTGGTGTTAGACAATGTTCTAATTTCATTTTTCTACATGCAGCTGTCCAGGTTTACCATGACCAGTTATTGAAGTGACTGTCTTTTCTCGATTGTATATTCTTGCCCCTTTGTTGATGATTGACTGTAAGGATGTGAGTCTATTTATGTCCTGTTCCATTGTTCTATATTTCTGTTCTTGTGTCAGTACTGTACTATTTTGATTCCTGTAGCTTGGTAGTATAGGGAAGTCTGAAATTGGGAACTGTGATTCCTCTAACTCCCTTCTTCTTTCTCAATATTCTTTTGGTTATTTGATGCCTTTTGTGTTCTCATTCACATTTTACATTTTTGTTCTAGCTTGTGAAAAATGTCACTGATTATTTGATAGGAACTGTATTGATCAGTATACTGCCTGGGGTGTTGTTGTTTAGTCACTAAGTTGGGTCTGACTCTTCACAACCACATGGACTGCAGTACACCAGGCTTCCCTGTCCTTCACTATCTCCCAAAGTTTGCTCAGATTCATGTTCATTGAGTCCATGATGCTATCTAACCATTCAATCCTCTGCCTCCTTCTTCTCCTTTTGCTTTCAATCTTTCCCATCATCAGGGTATTTTGCAATGACTCAGCTCTTCACATCAGGTGGCCAAAATATTAGAGTTTCAGCTTCAGCATTAGTCCCTCCAATGAACATTCAGGATTTATTTCCTTTAGGATTGACTTATTTGCTCTCCTTGTCATACAAGAGACTCTCAAGTCTTCTCCAGCACCACAGTTTAAGGGCATCAGTTCTTTGGTGCTCAGCCTTTTTTATGGGTTGTTGTTCAGTTGTTCAATCGTTCAGTCTTGTTTGACTCTTTGCAACTCCATGGACTGCTGCACACCAGGCTTCCCTGTCCTTCACTATCTCCCAGAGTGCCCCAAATCATGAACACTGGGTCAGTGATGCCATCCAAACATCTCATCCTCTGTCACCCCTTTCACCTCCTTCCCTCAATCTTTCCTAACATCAGAGTCTTTTCCAATGAGTTGGCTCTTTGCATCAGGTGGCCAAAGTATTAGAGCTTCAATTTCAGAATCAGCCCTTCCAATGAATATTCAGGATTGTTTTCCTTTAGGAATGACTGAGTTGATCTCCTTGCTGTCTAAAGGACTCTCAAGAATTTCCTCTAGCATCACATTTCAAAATCATACTATGGAAAGTGCTTTAGCTATATTTTAATCAGTTTGTATAGTTCTACAAAAAAATGCAAAGACAATCTACTACACATGGAAAAAATATTTTTCATATAGCTATACTTCCTCCAATTTATCAATTTTTTGTTTTTATTTTTAATTTTGTATATATCTGACAAGTTTTGTAATAAAAGGACACATGTGTATATATTTGGAAATAAGTTTCTTTTTTAATTTCTGGACACTACAAATCCAAAATAGATAAACCCAGCAGTCTTAATAATAAATGAAATTTTGAAAATGCATAGTTAGTATATCTATAAGTGAAACTCTTATTATTTGTACTCTTTTGTGATATTTTGGTATCTTTAGTTTCCTTCACAATATGTTTAAATGATTTCTACTCTAGAATACCATAATGGATTTGATCATATATTCCGAATTGTTTTGCTTTGAGAATGGCAAAATAGCTTTAATGTGTATGAACAGAAGTTTTTTAAGAGTACACAGGTATGTGAGTTATCTGATGACTAGACAGGCAGTTGTGTCTAAAGCTACATGAGAATAGAGCTTGTAAGTGCATAATTAAAGTCTTTAAAAATCTAGGCTTTATTACCAGCTTAGATACTTAATTGTATATTTTTGCAAGTATTTGCATTACTTGGCAACTCCTCAGATCAGAAATGGAGTGACCATTGTGAAATCACAATTTCCTTTAATGTATCTAAAATTGACTTGATTCCCACGTATGTATAAGTTCTGTTCTCCCAATGGTCACTAGGGAATTTAATACACAAATGCATAGATTTTGTCACACTCTCTCTATTTATATTTTCTCTGATTCTAAGGTGCAGAGCAATCCAGTGGTAAGGTGAGAACAGTGACTCAGGAACCATGAATTTGTTGGTTTTGCATGATATCATCGTGTAATTTAGTGCTTCCTTTACAAAATGCATGGTTAAGTGTACATTTAAAAACAATTCCTAAAATGGTACCAAATACCTAGGAAGCACTTATCATTATTAGCTACTATTTTCAATATAGTCATTGTTTCTCCTTTGTCCTTTCTCAAATTAAGACTCAACATAATCCTTTTTTCTTAGATTTTTCCAGGGAACACCTGGAAACCTCAGGTGATGGAAGCTAGGAAAAGGGGTCAATTATTTCAGAGAACAGCAAAACAAGGCAAAAATAAGGAACACTGAATATTATCCATCTTTGTTTTCAGAAACCCCTTGACCATTCCAACCTCAAGTACTAAGATCCCTCTGAGCCTCAGTACCAGTATTCCCACCCCAGAGCCTATGCTCATTTTATAATTCTAGGAATCCTTAATCCTTCACACTCTAGAAACTCAATTAATTTTTTCTATCATATTAAGAAGAGCAGTTGACTTTCATAATGACATTTTTTTTTTTACTTCTCCGCTATACCTTAGGCAAATAAATGGTCTACCATAATATTTCTCAAATGAAGGAAAATCTTTCCATAAAAGGAATGGAAAATGTTTTTGTTCTTATTTCACAGATTTGATCACAAAATATGGTTAATATGTGACAGCTCCAGAAGAATTGCCTCTGCTGTGTTACTCAGATGAGGACTAGAGAAACGTTTAGCTGCTAGTTAATTAGCTGGTTTTGTGAAACATGACTGTGATTCAAGTTGCATTTCTGTGGCAGAGAGTCAGAGTCCGATCTGTATCAAATTTCAGGTTCAGCTGTCTTGCTTCCTATAGACATAATCTTGGCAAAAGAACCTCTGAATTTCAGTGTCCTTATCTTTAAAATAAGGACAGTAATAAAGGCTGACATGAGGACCAAATGACATTGTATTCAAAAAAGCAAGAGAGTTCCAGAAAAACATCTATTTCTGCTTTATTGACTATGCCAAACGCTTTGACTGTGTGGATCACTATAAACTGTGGAAAATCCTGAAAGAGATGGGAATACCAGACCACCTGACCTGCCTCTTGAGAAATCTGTATGCAGGTCAGGAAGCAACAGTTAGAACTGGACATGGAACAACAGACTGGTTCCAAATAGGAAAAGGAGTGCGTCAAGGCTGTATATTGTCACCCTGCTTAACTTCTATGCAGAGTACATCATGAGAAACACTGGACAGGAAAAAACACAAGCTGGAATCAAGATTGCCGGGAGAAATATCAATAACCTCAGATATGCAGATGACACCACCCTTATGGCAGAAAGTGAAGAGGACCTAAAAAGCCTCTTGATGAAAGTGAAAGAGGAGAGTGAAAAAGTTGGCTTAAAGCTCAACATTCAGAAAACGAAAATCATGGCAGCCGATCCCATCACTTCATGGGAAATAGATGGGGAAACAGTGAAAACAGTGTCAGACTTTATTTTGGGGGGCTCCCAAATCACTGCAGATGGTGACTGCAGCCATGAAATTAAAAGATGCTTGCTGCTTGGAAGAAAAGTTATGACCAACCTAGATAGTATATTGAAAAGCAGAGACATTACTTTGCCAACTAAGGTCCGTCTAGTCAAGGCTATGGTTTTTCCTGTGGTCATGTATGGATGTGAGTGTTGGACTGTGAAGAAGGCTGAGTGCCAAAGAATTGATGCTTTTGAACTGTGGTGTTGGAGAAGACTCTTGAGAGTCCCTTGGACTGCAAGGAGATCCAACTAGTCCATTCTGAAGGAGATCAGCCCTGGGATTTCTTTGGAAGGAATGATGCTAAAGCTGAAACTCCAATACTTTGGCCACCTCATGTGAAGAGTTGACTCAATGGAAAAGACTCTGATGCTGGGAGGGATTGGGGGCAGGAGGAGAAGGGGACGACAGAGGATGAGATGGCTGGATGGCATCACTGACTCGATGGAGGTGAGTCTGAGTAAACTCTGGGAGTTGGTGATGGACAGGGAGGCCTGGCGTGCTGCAATTCATGGGGTCTCAAAGAGTTGGACACGACTGAGCGACTGAACTGAACTGAACTGAATGCACTTAACACTATGCTTAGACATGGGAAAGACTCCATTTTGGTAACTATTATGATAAGATTGGCCATCTTCACATATGTTTATTTGACCCCAATTACAATCAAGTAGTATAATAGTCATCTAAGAAGAATAGCAATTTCCATGAGAAGTTCAAATGTGCTACCTTTACTTTTTAACTATCTAGTTTTTTTCTGGGGCAAAATGAAAATGAGTACAATAAAGTAAATAAGAAGAAATGAATGCAAAGATTTTTAAGAGAAGAGTACAAACAGGAAATATTTAAGTTTTGTTAAACTATAAATTGGGTTCATATCAATTCCAATTTAGCTTTTTCATTTTGCATAAATTTTTTAATCTAAATTTATTTTCCTTTTCCTACATTGCAGAAACTTTCCAAAATTCTATTTCTATCTCATTCAGATCTTTGTGCATTGTATACTTTCCTTGACAATTGAAAGATATCAATATTTGTATTTTAAATTCTATTTTAATACTTAGGAAATGAAATGTTCAGGAAAAAGAAACTATTTTAGTTTTGCAATGAAGTGGATATAGATAACTTTTATTTATACAAATATAATTATATCTGGTAGAATTTACTATGAATATTTTTCAAATGTTACTATTTGAGGGCCTGGTATATATAACTAGCTTTATAATTATGAAAAATAGAAGCCTTGTTTATTTTGGAATGACAGTCCCCATGGTAGTGTTCACGATTAATGATAGCTCTGAAAAAAAATTGTCTCCTATGTTCAAAACAGTGATGAGCTTGTGAGCTACATATATCTTGGGGCCTTTGGGCTTTGGTATACTGCATTACCCTTTACAAATATTTTCATTTTCTACGTTTGGTTTTAATTGATGCCAGTCTTCTAAATGCTTACCATTACTTTCAGAATAAGAGATAAATTCACTACCACTTTGCAACAGAACAGTTCTTGACCCCCTCTATAAAAGAGAAGTGCCCCTCAGAAATAGTTACACAACCAAGAACACATTTTCCCAATCCCCTCCCTCACCCACAACCCAATTTCTTGCATCTGTTTAGTGTACAAAGCTAGTTCTCACCCATAGGTATGAATTGACCTCTGGCTTGTAATGTTCAGGAAATGCATTTGTCATTTTCTAGGTGAAGAGAACTTTAAAGATCTAACATATGATTGAAAGTTCTAGAGTTTAGAAAAGTTGACTATTTCTAGAACCCCATCCTTCAAAAGAATAAGAATATATAATGCCAAAATCAACACATAGAACCCCTCCCCAAAAAAGAATTAAGAATAATAATGCCAAGAGCAACACAGAATATATAATGCCAATAAGTTTAATAAGCTCATTAAGATCTATTTTGTATGCATAAGAACTAAGCCATGCAGCAAAGATCAATTCAAAGTATGCTCCATCTTCTTCAAGCATATTGTTCAGATAACCTCAAATTAGCTGTTGTTGAGAGATAAAGATGTAAAAGGAGAAGAAAACCAAAACTAAGATCAACTTGAGAATTGGAACAAAAAGAGAATGTTGCAGGTTGACACTAACATTGACCAGACTAGATGCAAATAGAGCAGTGCTTCCACACTGTTAACATTTCTCCAAGAAACCAAAACCTTGTTTCAAAAAAAAAATTTTTTTTTGCAAATATAACATGTCTTTCAGTTCAGTTCATTCACTCAGTTGTGTCCGACTCTTTCCAACCCCATGAATTGCAACACACCAGACGTCCTTGTCCATCACCAACTCGCGGAGTTCACTCAAACTCATGTCCATCAAGTCGGTGATGACATCCAGCCATCTCATCTTCAGTTGTCCCCTTCTCCTCCTGCCTCCAATCCCTCCCAGCATCAGAGTTTTTCCAATGAGTCAACTCTTCTCATGACATGGCCAAAGTATCACAATTTCAGCTTTATCATCAGTCCTTCCAATGAACACTCAGGACTGGTCTCCTTTAGGATGGACTGGTTGGACCTCCTTGCAGTCCAAGGGACTCCCAAGAGTCTTCTCCAACAGCACAGTTCAAAAGCATCAATTATTTGGCGCTCAGCTTTCTTCACAGTCCAACATTCACATCCATACATGACTACCGGAAACACCATAGCCTTGACTAGATGGACATTTGTTAGCAAAGTAATGTTTCTGCTTTTGAATATGCTATCTAGGTTGGGCATAACTTTCCTTCCAAGGAGTAAGCCTCTTTTAATTTAATGGTTGCAATCACCATATGCAGTGATTTTGGAGCCCAAAAATTTAAAATCTGACACTGTTTCCACTGTTTCCTCATCTATTTCCGATGAAGTGATGGGACCAGATGCCATGACCTTCGTTTTCTGAATATTGAGCTTTAAGCCAACTTTTTCACTCTCTTCTTTCACTTTCAACAAGAGGCTTTTTAGTTTCTCTTCACTTTCTGCCATAAGGGTGGTGTCATCTGCATATCTGAGGTTATTGATATTTTCCCAGCAATCTTGATTCCAGCTTGTGTTTCTTCCAGCCCAGCATTTCTCATGATGTACTCTGCATATATAAGTTAAATAAGCAGGGTGACAATATACAGCCTTGATGGACTCCTTTTCCTACTTGGAACCAGTCTGTTGTTCCATGTCCAGTTCTAACTGTTGCTTCCTAACCTGCATATAGCTTTCTCAAGAGGCAGGTCAGGTGGTCTGGTATTCCCATCTCTTTCAGAATTTTCCAGTTTATTGTGATCCACAGTAAACTGTCAAAGTCAAAGGCTTTGGCATAGTCAATAAAGCAGAAATAGATGTCTTTCTGGAACTTTCTTTCTTTTTCAGTGATCCAGCGGATGTTGGCAACTTGATCTCTGGTTCCTCTGCCTTTTCTAAAACCAGCTTGAACATCAGGGAGCTCACAGTTCACGTACTGCTGAAGCCTGGCTTGGAGAATTTTGAGCATTACTTTACTAGCATGTGAAATGAGTGCAATTGTGCTGTAGTTTGAGCATTCTTTTGCATTGCCTTTCTTTGGGATTGGAATGAAAACTGACCTTTTCCAGTCCTGTGTCCACTGCTGAGTTTTCCAAATTTGCTGGTATGTTGAGTGCAGCACTTACACAGCATTATCTTTCAGGATTTGAAACACCTCAACTGGAATCCCATCACCTCCACTAGCTTTGTTCATAGTATGCTTTCTAATGGCCACTTGACTTCACATTCCAGGATGTCTGGCTCTAGGTGAGTGATCACACCATTGTGACTATCTTGGTCATGAAGATCTTTTTGTACAGTTCTTCTGTGTATTCTTGCCACCTCTTTTTAATATCTTCTGCTTCTGTTAGGTCCGTACCATTGCTATCCTTTATCGAGCCCATCTGTGCATGAAATATTCCCTTGGTATCTCTAATTTTCTTGAAGAGATCTCTAGTCTTTCCCATTCTGTTCTTTTCCTCCATTTCTTCGCATTGTTCACTGAGGAAGGCTTTCTTATCTCTTCTTGCTATTCTTTGGAACTCTGCATTCAGATGCTTATATCTTTCCTTTTCTCCTTTGCCTTTAGCTTCTCTTCTTTTCTCAGCTATTTGTAAGACCTCCTCAGAGAGCCATTTTTCTTTTTTAGCTTTTTTTTTTTTTTTTTTATCTTGGGGATGGTCTTTATCCCTGTCTCCTGTACAATGTCATGAACCTCCGTCCATAGTTCATCAGGCACTCTGTCTATCAGATCTAGTCCCTTAAATTTATTTCTCACTTACACTGTATAATCATAAGGGATTTGATTTAGGTCATACCTGAATGGTCTAGTGGCTTTCCCTACTTTCTTAAATTTAAGTCTGAATTTGGTAATAAGGAGTTCATGATCTGAGCCACAGTCAGCTCCTGGTCTTGTTTTTGCTGACTGTATAGAGCTTCTCCATCTTGGCTGCAAAGAATATAATCAATCTGATTTTGGTGTTGACCATCTGATGATTTCCATGTGTAGAGTCTTCTCTTGTGTTGTTGGAAGAGGGTGTTTGCTATGACCAGTGTGTTCTCTTGGCAAAACTCTGTTAGCCTTTGCCCTGCTTCATTCCATACTCCAAGGCCAAATTTGCCTGTTACTCCAAGTGTTTCTTGACTTCCTCCTTTTGCATTCCAGTCCCCTGTAATGACAAGGACAACTTTGTTGGGTGTTAATTCTAAAAGGTCTTGTTGGTTTTCATAGAACCATTCAACTTCAGCTTCTTCAGTGTTACTGGTTGGGGCATAGGCCTCGATTACCGTGGTACTGAATGGTTTGCCTTGGAAAAGAGTAGAGATCATTCTGTCATTTTTGAGATTGCATCCAAGTACTACATTTTGGACTCTTCTGTTGACCATGATGGTTACTCCGTTTCTCGTAAGGAATTCCTGCCCACCGTAGTAGATATAATGGTCATCTGAGTTAAATTCACCCAATCCAGTCCATTTTAGTTCTCTGATTCCTAGAATGTTGACATTCACTCTTGCCATCTCCTGTTCTACCACTTCCAATTTGCCTTGATTCACAGAGCTAACCTTCCAAACTCCTATGAAATATTGCTCTTTACCGTATTGGACCATGCTTCTATTACCAGTCACATCCACCACTGGGTATTGTTTTTGCTTTGGCTCATCCCTTCATTCTTTTTGGGGTTTTTTTCTCCACTGATCTCCAGTAACATATTGGGCACCTACCGACCTGGGGAGTACCTCTTCCAGTATCCTATCATTTTGCCTTTTCATACTGTTCATGGGATTTTCAAGGCAAGAATACTGAAGTGGTTTGCCATTCCCTTCTCCCGTGGAGCACATTCTATCAGACCTCTTCACCATGACCTGTCCATCTTGGGTGGCCCCACAGAGCATGGCTTAGTTTTTTGAATTAGCCAAGGCTGTGGTCTGTGTGATCAGATTGGCTAGTTTTCTGTGATTATGGTTTCAATCTGTCTTATCTCTGATGCCCTCTCACAAGACCTACCGTCTTACTTTGGTTTCTCTTACCCTGGACATGGGGAACCTCTTCACGGCTGCTCCAGCAAAGCACAGCCACTGTTCCTTACCTTGGACAAGGGGTATCTCCTCAAGACTGCCCCTCTTGACCTTGAACGTGGAGTAGCTCCTCCTGGCCCTCCAGTGCTCGTGTGCAGCTGCTGCTCCTTGGACATGAGGTTGCTCCTCTCTGCCACCACCCTGACCTCGGACGTGGAGTACCTCCTCTCATCTGCTCCTGTACCATGTCAGCCTGGCACTCTCTATTGCCACCCCTGACCTTGGTCAAGGGGTAGCTCCTCTCGGCCACACTTCTGCAAGGTCCATTGCAGCCGGTGTGCTTCTGCACTGTCCCCAAATTCACAGCAGCATGAAACACTGTGTTCTGCCTTTCATGAGAGGCACATGCTACCCAGAGTCCATTTCAGATGTGACCGGAGAGGTGATCCAGGCACTGTGGACAGGAGATCAGTCTAACATAAGAACTAACTCACTGTAGGGTGAGGCAGAGGTGTCACAGGGGATAACTTCCTGCTTTGCCTCTTAGCTATGTGTTCCCAGACTTCCCTGATAGATTAGTTCGTAAAGAATCCGCCTGCAATGTGGGATACCTGGGTACAATCCTTGGGTTGGGTAGATCCCCTGGAGCAGGGAAAGTCTACCCACTCCAGTATTCTGGCCTGGAGAATTCCATGAACTGTATAGTCCATGGGGTCACAAAGAGTTGGACATGACTGAGCGACTTTCACTTCACACTATATTCCCAACCTTCCCTTTCGACATTCAGTGTAAGAATCCTGTCCTTGATTCATTTGTCTAGATTAAAGGTGGCGATTGTTTTTGAGTCTGTAAAAGCCAGATCTAATGGGAAGGTTTGGACTTCACCCAGAAACTCTTAACTTTGAGCTGGATGTAGTATCTGTATGAGAATGTGTGCTGTGACTCTTAGGAAGGGACTGGGTATCTTCTATATGGGAGAAAGTGTTGTGTATGGATATTTAAGTAGCCAGAGGCACAGACTAAGGGAACACCATTAACTATCAGTCAGCATTTACTAAAGGCAGCTGCTGAGAGAGGAGCAACTTTTTCCAAGCACTCTGTCTCCAGGTTCAGGGTCAGCAAGTTGATGCCACAAGCTAAGTTCAGCCTACTACTTACCTATCCTCACAAGGCTTAAGGACAGAGAAAGCATTTTACATTTTAGAATAGTTGGGAAAATATTTTTAAATAATGTTCTGTGAAATTTATTAAATTAAAATAAATTAGATAAAATTAAATAAAATTCAAATTTCAGTGCCCGTAAATAGAGTTGCACTGGAACACAGCCATGTCCAATCATGTTATATTATCTTTGGCTGCTTTCAGACTAAAATCATAGTGATGAGTAATTGTGACAGAGATGAATGGGCTAGAAAAGCTTAAAGCATTTACTCTTTACCTCTACAGAAAAGAAGTTTTCCTATAGCTTATATAGAGGATCCCACTGAACTAATGAGAATGAGTTCAGGCCAGCTTTTTCTGCACTTTCTCCTGTCACCTTCTGACTGTATGTAGAGGCTTCTAAGACACTGGTTAGCAGTTGGAGCAGATGACAGAAGGAGCCTAAGGTCTTGCATTATTGTATGGAGAAATCTCACCCTCTTAGTCCCACTGAATAGAGATACTTCTATTAGCAGCTAATCGAGAAAGATGAATGGTCATTAAGCTCCTGAAATGTCGTGGTTACTGGTTATAGCAGTAAAGATTCAAAAAACTAAGATAGACTGCGAAATTGTTAACCCATCAGAGTGCCAGAGAATTTCTAATTAGTCTTGTACATCCTACTCATCTTGTTTCTACTCTTTCCACCCAGTTCCTGTCTTACCATTCCTCCATCCTCTCGTAAAGGTTCTTCCATTTTACAATGTCTTAAACTCCTGATATGCTGTGGATTATTGAGATAAATAAAGTCACTTAGAGGGTGAGGATGTGACTAATAGCACACAGTCACCTTAGTGGGCAAAGGACTAGTCAGAGAGATACTACACTGGCTCTTAATTACCAAAAAAAAGTTACTGTGTAGAAGCAGATGCTACTGGGTGTGGTGGATAAGTCCCTTTAGGCTTTTAAAGAAACTCTTTGATTACCAGAGTCAGGTTCCTTCCTTTGGAACCTTTCTGACAATGTGGTTACCCACTGAGCAGGTGTATGTAATTGGTAACCTTGGAAAGTCAATCCCATGCGCTTACTATGAGACTATACAAATTAAGCTTCTTAAGAATACTGTTTGACCAAAACTTATTCTGACCTCAGATGTGCCTATAATATTCATTCATACTTTATCTATTGAGTAAATATGTATTGACTTCTTAGTTGATGGTTGGATTCTTTTCAAGGTATTGAGATATTGTTGTTCAGTCACTCAGTGTGTTCGACTGTTTGCAATTCCACGGACTGCAGCACAGCAGCACAGCAGGCTTCCCTGTCTTTCGCTATCTCCCAGAGTTTGCTCAAACTCATGTTCTTTGACCTGCCATCCAACCATCCCATTCTCTGTCGCCCCTTCTCCTCCTGATCTCAATCTTTTCCAGCATCAGGGTCTTTTACAGTGAGCTGGCTCTTTGCATCAGATGGTCAGAATATTGGAGCTTCAGTTTCAGTATCAGTCCTTCCAATGAATATTCAGGGTTGATTTTCTTTAGAATTCACTGGTTTGCTCTCATTTGCTGTCCAAGGGACTCTCAAAAGTCTTCTCCAGCACCACAATCTGAAAGCATCAATTCTTCGGCATGCTTTATGGTCCATCTCTCACATCTCTACATAACTACTGGACAAACTATAGTTTTGCTTTTTAATATACTGTCTATGTTGGCCATAGCTTTTCTTCCAAGGAGCAAGCATCTTTTAATTTCATGTCTGCAGTCACCTTCTGCAGTGATTTTGGAGCCCAAGAAAATAAAATCTGTCACTGTTTCCATTGTTTCCTTGTCTATTTGCCATGGAATGATGGGACTGGATGTCATGATCTTGGTTTTTTGAATGTTGAGTTTTAAGTCAGCTTTTTCTCTCTCCTCCTTCACATTCATCAAGAGGCTCTTTAGTTCTTCACTTTCTGCCATAAGGGTGGTGTCATCTGCATATCTGATGTTATTAATATTTCTTCCAGCAATTTTGATTCCAGCTTATGCTTCATCCAGTCCAGCATTTTGCATGATGTACTCTGCATAGAAGTTACACAAGCAGGGTGACAATATACAGCCTTGATATACTCCTTTCCCGATTTGTAACCAGTCTGTTGTTCCATGTCTCATTCTAAGTGTTGCTTCTTGACATGCATACAAGTTTCTCAGGAGAGATATTGAGATATAAAGACACACAAAGCAGACCCTATCTGCCCCTCAGGGAGTATGCTAAGTCACTTCGGTCGTGTTTGACACTGTGCGACCCCATAGACGGCAGCCCACCGGGCTCCCCCGTCCCTGGGACTCTCCAGGCAAGAACACTGGAGTGGGTTGCCATTTCCTTCTCCAATGCATGAAAGTGAAAAGTGAAAGTGAAGTCACTCAGTCGTGTCCAACTGTCAACCACCCCATGGACTGCAGCCTTCCAGGCTCCTCCTTCCATGGGGTTTTCTAGGCAAGAGTACTGGAGTGGGGTGCCATTGCCTTCTCCACAGGGAGTATAATCTGGTGTATTTTCAGGAGAAATGGGTGTAGGGGAAGCAAAAGAGCAAAATCCTGTCAGAGCAGGCATCTCAGAATCAGACACTTTACCTGGTCCCTCTCTTTCAGAGTCTGAAACAGCTTTCAAGTATTGGGAAGACATAGATGCTCCCCATACCAAAAGCATCCCTGCCATAGTGGTGAATGTCATAGCCAACAAGGCTATGTGACACAAGAAAACAAAACCAAGAGTCATTCTCTTGATGGATTTATAAATACCATAAAGAATCTTATGTTGCACAGAAGAAAGGTGTCTATCTCAGCTTGGGGTAGGGTGGATATGATTTAAGAAGAAAATTATGTCTGATCTTGGTTATAAACTCAGAGTTTACCAGAAGAGGAGGGAAAATTTTCTAGACAAAGAGACAGACATTTTTAATGGCTTGTTTTGTGTTTTGGGAGTGAAATTACAAGACAGGAAGACACAAGAGACCACCCTTAAAATGTAAGCTCTGATCGGACAATGAAATTTGGTAGGTGATGGGTTTTGAGCGATGAGAGTGTGTTCAGACCCGTTTTAGGTGAATCAGCTGGACTTCGGTATGTTGTTTGGAGACTAAATGTCAAGATATTAGACTAGACTCAGAAGACCAGACAGAAAGCTATTCCAATAATCTAAGGAAAAGTGAGTGCCTGACACAAATCAGTATTGGCAGAAATAGTGAGGGATGAATGAATCTTTTATTTAGAATCAGCAATGGCTAGTGTCCAGCAGATTAAGAAGAAAAGAAGGGAGGAATGACTCCTATGTTTTTTGCTGAAGTTTCAGTGTACAGGGCAGGACACCAGCAAGTACTACCAGAGGAGACACAGATGTTGGTGGTGTGTCAGCCTGGGCTCCTCTGTGCTATTTCTTTGTGGAAAAAAAAAAAAAAAAGTAATCCCAGGGATTGGGAGAGACAAAAGGCAAGAATAATGTAGAATTTACAAGAGGAAGTGCTCTCCTGCAAGGAACTGCCTGACCATAGATAGGACTGAGAGCTCAGTCTCACTGAACTCCCCTAGAGGCAGCATAAATGACTGCCTCTCAGGAAGAAGGGAAACCCTGCTGAACAGCAGCTAAGGCTGGGTGGAGAGACCCAACTCTCTAGAAATGCTGAAGCTCAGAGGATATGAAGGGTTATGTTTAAGATTCTGATATAAATAGGTACATACAAACTTCTATTTTGAATATGTATAATAGATTTGAACTTTTTTTTTTAAGTTTGGAGTATAGTTGAATAACATTATTGTGTTAGTTTCAAGTGTACAGTAAAGTGATTCAGTTATACATATACATGTCTTCACTCTTTTTCAATATTTTTTTTTTCCCCATTTAGGTTATTACAAGCAGAGAACTCTGTTCAACACTCTGTAGATTTGGACTCAGGTGGGAATAAGCCTCTGGTTAGATATGTACAGCAGATAGATTTATATTAGGGAGTCTGTGGCTTAAAATAATGATATGAATTAAAAATATGTTTAGGAATGTTAGATATAAAAATAGCAGCTAAAACTATGAAAGTGAACAAAAGCATCCAAGGACCATTTGTAGAGTGAGAAGAGCAGGGGACCAATTGCAAACATCTGAGCACTATTTACTTCTTACAGCTGTCAGTCCATAAAGCACATAGAAAACACAGCTCTTTGGAGGATCTGCAACTCTGTTCACATATCTTCTTGTAGCAGAGTTTCAAATACAAGTGACTCTAATGTTCTTCAAAGGTGTTCTGTCTATCTGGAATGCTTTGTCATTTAACTGTCTCATTTGAGAACACATCAGTTCACTGATTCAATTATTCAAAAATTTGCATAAGAGCCCGTGCTAAGTGTTTGGGACTGAAGGTTTGGATCCCAGGTTTGGATCCTGAGTGCATGGAACATTTGGTAAGGTTGCTTCATACCAACAACTGAGACTCCAAGAGTTCACTATTAGGCACGTTATGAAAATATGGTAATGTCTGAAGTCTATTATTAAGCATGAGATATACTTCTCAGACTATGGAGGGAAATCAAGATATCTTGTTCCTTTCAAATAAAAATGAGGTCATGATGTCCACTCTAAAGATGAGATTGGCGTTTGTAGAGGTATGTACATCACCAATGCATAAATGCTCCTGGTCTTATTGTTTCCTGACACCCAAGAAAGGCCAGACCCTTCACATAGATTTATTGCTGATTTTGCAAAGATTGAAACTTCCAAAGACAATCCACTTGTTGCATATGTGCTCTTTAGTTTTTGTGATGAGTATCAGTTCATTTCAGTCACTAGGTCATGTGCGACTACTTGCGACTCCATTGACTGCAGCATACCAAGCTTCCCTGTCTATCACCAGCTCCCAGAGGTTGGTCAAATGCATGTCCATTGAGTCGATCATGCCATCCAACCATCCTGTACTTTGTTGTCCCCTTCTCCTTCCGTCTTCAATATTTCTCAACATCAGGGTCTTTTCTAATCAGTGAGTTCTTCCCATAAGGTGGCCAAAGTATTAGAACTTCAGTTTCAGCGTCAGTCCTTCCAATGAATATTCAGGAATGATTTCCTTTAAGATTGACTGGTTTGATCTCCTTGCAGTCCACGAGACTCTCACGAGTCTTTTCTAACACCACAGTTCAAAGCTATCAATTCTTCAGTGCTCAGCTTTCTTTGCAATCCAACTCTCACATCCATTTATGACTCCTGGAAAACCATAGCAATTTGACTAAACAGACCTCTATTGGCAAAGTAATATCTCTGTTTTTTAATATGCTGTCTAGTTTGGCTATAACTTTTCTTCCAAGGAGCAAGAGTCTTTTAATTTCATGGCTACAGTCACCATTGCAGTGATTTTAGAGCCCAAGAAAATTAAGTTGTCACTGTTTCCAATGTTTCCCCATCTATTTGCCATAAAGTGATGGGACTGGATGCCATAATCTTAGTTTTTTGAATGTTGAGTTTTAAGCCAGCCTTTTCACTCTCCTCTTTCACTTTCATCAAGAGGCTCTTTAGTTCTTCTTCACTTTCTGCCATAAGGGTGGTGTCATCTGTGTATCTCGGGTTATTTATATTTCTCCCAACAATCTTGATTCCAGCTTGTGCTTCATCCAGCCTGGCATTTCGCATGATAAAGTCTGCATATAAGTTAAATAAGCAGGGTGACAATATATAGCCTTGATGTACTCCTTTCCCTATTTGCAACCAGTCTGTTGTTCCATGTCTGGTTCTAACTGTTGCTTCTTGACCGGCATACAGATTTCTCAAGAGGCAACTTGCTGAGGCAACTTTCTCAGGAACTCTCAGGCAACTTGCTGAGGCAACTTTCTCAGGAACTCTCTTGCTTTTTCAATGATCCAGCAGATGTTGACAATTTGATCTCTTGTTCCTCTGCCTTTCTGGCTTGGAGAATTTTGAGCATTATTTTGCTAGTGTGTGAGATGAGTGCAATCATGTGGTAGTTTAAACATTCTTTGACATTGCCTTTCTTTGGGATTGGAATGAAAACTGACCTTTTCCAGTCCTGTGGCCACTTCTGAGTTTTTCAAATTTGCTGGCCTATTGAATGCAGCACTTTAACAGCATCATCTTTTAAGATTTAAAATAGTTCAACTGGAATTTCATCACCTCCACTAGCTTTCTTCATAGCATTGTTTGCTTGCACAAGTTTTTGTTTTATCCCTCCAAGCATCTCTGGGGGATACAGGGTTTGATTCTAAAGGCAATTTCGCCCCTCCTACCATCTTGCGGAGGCTTCTTCTTTTCCCTTGAATGTGGGGTAACCTTTTTTAGTGGAAACAAACATTTTCCTGTCAATGGTTGTTCAGCAGCAAGTTGTTGTTTTGGAATTCTCACAGAAGATGAGTGCATGTCCTTCTACTCCACTATCCTGTGAAATCTATGTGATGAGCATACTGAGATATAAGTTAACTTTATTCATTACATTAGTTAGTAAGAATATACAGCATTTAATCCTTTTAATTACACTATATGTTAATTTCACATTTATTTTCACATTTCCGAAGGCAATGTTTAAAATTAATATAACATAATGTTAATATTTTATAAATATATATGTATAAAATCATAACTCATGAACATAGTTATCAACTTCTGAATGGCACATGAATTATTTTGTGACAGTTATTGGATAATTGTCCATCTTAATAGTCCCTTTTTAGCTGTCATTGGAAGAGTAGCTAAAGTGATTAACTTAAAGTCAATAGAGTGAAAAACAACAAACGTTCAATGTTACTTTTTGTGTATGTAGTTTTAATATCTAGTAAACCACTGAGATTTGACACTTTTTTAAATATACATTTATTTCTTTTAATTGGAGGTTAATTACTTTTCTTCCATGTCCTGGCTATTATAAACAGTGCTGCAATGAACACTGAGGTACAAGTGTCTCTTTCAGTTCTCCTCTAAACTACCTAAGAAATACAGAGGGTTCTTCCAGGATGTTTATCCTAATCTGTCTCCAAACTTCATCCTGGAGACCTAACTATATAACAGATAGTGTTCACTGTGCATCTAGGCTCTGGGAACACAGTGTGAACTAAATGAAGTTCCTGTCATCAAATAACTGATATTTTGGTAGAGAAAGTAAACAATGGACTGATAAATGAATAATTATATGTATGGCCCAACTGTTAGAGATAAGTAATATATAAAAGGTAAAATAAGGAATCAGAGAATATTGATACTTCTCTCACTTAAGTAACCAGTTTAGTTAGACTGGGAAAGAAAGGCATCTCCATAGGGGTGATGATTGAGAAAACACATGACCAAATGGAGGACCTAGCCAGAAAAATATTTGGGGGGTTATATTTCAGACAAAGAACCTGTCAGCACAAAAATCGTTAAGTGAGGGTAAGGTTGATGTATACAAATAATACTCTCTTAAGAAGAACTGGACAAGGACATATGAGGTAAGACATTAGGTGAAAAAGATTCCTGTGGAGTTGATAGTCCATATTAGAAACTTCAAATTTCCATTTCAGTGTGACTGGGAAATAATAAGAGTTTAGAGCAGCAAAAAGACATGATATGATGCATTTATTAAATATATGTGATTCTGGCTACTGTGTGGTAAACACATTCTGAGGGATGCAAGAGAAATTAGGGAAACAATTTTGGTAACCATGAAGATGGTGAGAAATGATTGGATTTTTTATTTTTTGTGTAGAAGCAATAGACTTGTTGATGGATTGAATTGCAGTGGAACGGATTGAAAGAAACTTTTCACTAGCTCAGGCATAACGTGATAGTGTCTAACCCTGGAGAGGTGCTCCAGTTAATGTTAGTAACAAATCACCCCAAGATCCACTAGTGTGAAACAATTATTTATTATGTTTATGAATTTCATGAGCCAGAAATTCCAACAGAACACAAAATGATTAGCTGTTCCTCCTCACAATGTTTAGAAAGAACTTCAGCTTGAAGACTTGAAGCCTGGCATCTGGAGTCAGAGAATGATTCTAAATTGATTGAAGTCAATTTCTTTATATTGAAATTAATGATTATTGAAAATATAAAATGATTTAGCTTTTTCTTCACTTTGTTTCAAGTGGCCTTCAAGTTGGACTTTGTGAGAATACACAAGATTTCCTCTAATTTGGAAGCATCAGACTTGGAAAAGAGAGCTTATTGCAGAATTGCACTTGAGCATCTTTGTTGAACTCTGTTCCAAAATCTTTGCAGCTAAGCATGTATTAGTTTATTACCCTCAGAGTAATAAATGTCCACGTGTATATATGGACAACTTCAAGTTATCTGTCTATGGGTTAATTGAGAAAAACTGACTGAGACTATTAGATATGATGTATTTATTTCATATTGCACACTAGTGATTTTAGAAGTATATGTTTGTTGCCAACCAAGATATCAAGATAGAAACATGTGTCTTAGTTAATGCCTCCACTGTCATATACAATCAGAGTCAATCCATTCTTCCATCACCTGCCCTTTCATGCAGTTAGCAATTTCTATCACTGTATCTCCTAGATATATCTCAAAAATTTCCCTCCATTCCATATTCAGGGACAGTACCTTGAATCCTTAGATCAGGATTATAGTGCAAAGTCCTCCAAAATTCTGTATTCGCCCCAAGAATTCCTCTTTCTTGTATATCACAATATACAAAAATTAGAGTAAGCAATCTAAACTGACAATCATGCCATATATACACAGTGATTAATTAGTAAATCTAACATTATATAATATATATATATATATGATGGTGAATTATGCCTTTTATGATCTATCCATGAGCGAGATACCAATGAAATGTTACACTAATACAAATAGAATTCCTATTTTAATTCAGAGAATTTTGTGTCCTTTAAGCTACCATGGTTAAACTTGAAAATGTTAAATTAACTCTTCTTAGTGCTTTACCAGTGAATAATAGTTGAGTTAATCTTGCATATATGTTAAAAAAAGTTCTATCATTCTTCAACACAAATACTTGTGTACCCTGATTTGGGCTTTTAATTTACAGATTTTGTTAAGTATTCATAATCCATAAATAACAGATTTAACTGAAATAATTCAATATTTCAAGATTTTTTTTTAATATGCTTTAAAACATATGAGACTTCGATCTTGATTTCTGTATTTGGCTCTCAAGTTGACAGTCCTTTCTCACAGTTTAATAGTATACATCTTGTTACTTACCTTTGGGATTACTTTGAACTACCATTGTTTCTGAACTTGTTTATTTTTAAAAGATGTCATAAGTCAGAGAGTTTATATAATTATTCAGAGCCTTCTGGTTAGAGATTAAGCATAGCAATGGCAAAACCAATTAAAAGATTCAGGAAACATCTATGCTATTTCTGTTTTTATTTTTGAATTTTAAGTCAGAATGCTTTATATAATTCCATACCAGTAATGCATATTGTCCTTCATGAGACCTTGACTGGAAAAGTTAATAAAAACATTCCTATCTGCAACCGATTTACTTGCTGCAGAAAGACAGATATTCTTACCAACAAAAGAAACATTCATTTCCAAAAACTATATATAAATATTTTACACA
Source organism: Oryx dammah (assembly GCF_014754425.2). Classification (NCBI taxonomy): domain Eukaryota; kingdom Metazoa; phylum Chordata; class Mammalia; order Artiodactyla; family Bovidae; genus Oryx; species Oryx dammah. The sequence continues at coordinate 11,905,060 of NW_024070203.1, forward strand.
GTTATCTAGTTTTCTCAAAGTTTGAATTGATTATAAATAGTTTATGTGCTCTTTCTGTATCAGAAACCTGCAGAATTCTTTAATGAAACCTAGATTAAACCTCTGTCCAGAAATCCAACTTGATACACAGTACAGCAGTGCCCTCTAGAGCCCGATAGATTACAAATCAACCTTTTCCAACAGCTTTGATTAGGACTTCAGAAGCAGGGATTAATGTTCTCAAGCATTGTTTCCTGTAATCTAGAGAATAATGCAATGATAACCAGAGAACTTATTCAGAGTTCAAGGGATTTGATTTTATTTAAAATGTCTTTCCATTGCTCTATTGTACAATATTGTGTTATGAGCATACATAGTCTTCCTTGAAGTATATGAAGTGAAGTGAAAAGTCGCTCAGTTGTGTCTGACTCTTTATGACCCCATGGATTGTAGCCTACCGGGTTCCTCCATCATGGGATTTCCCAGTCAAGAGTACTGGAGTGGGTTGCCATTTCCTTCTCCAGAGGATCTTCCCGACCCAGGGATCGAACCCGGGTCTCCCACATTACAGGCAGATGCTATATTGTCTAAGCCAGAAGTAAGAAAAATTCATATTTTTCTTCATTCCCATTGATGAAGTGACACAGTTACAAGGTTGACTTGAATGGTGTTAAAAGGCACTATTATATTTTTAAGCTATATTAAAAATATCTTGTATATAGTCTGTTCCTGAAGTCAATAAGTATAAGAGAAATTTTAAGCTGGAAAATATCCCAGAAATCAAGCAAATGTGCTCACTTTTTCATCTGAATAAGGATAAATCACCTGCCTGCAGTTACAGAATCTTGGTCACAACAATTCAAAGCAGGATATGTATGCATGGGATAATTACTAATTAAAAATGTTGATACCAATCTTGCACTTGATAATACAGTCATTTATATCAATCATCATATATATCTTCCTAATTTCTTGGAGTTTTTTCATTATTTAAGAATAAGCCCTCGGGGCTTCTCTTCTCTTCACATCTTTTGGGTCGACCTACCCTCATGTATCAAGAATGTATTTTCCTTCACTATCTAAATAAAACTGAGCAGTAACAGGGAGCTGTAACACTTCAAATTTTTGTTGTGGTGAGACAGAACCAAGAAAATTGCAAACTCCCCCAACATATATGGTGCCATGTCTCAGATTTGACCTGGCTGAAACAACTTCTGCTCAGCCCCCATGAGGTGGAGGCCAAGCACAGTAGAAGCCCAACTCAGCGAAAGTGCTTATGTTAGAAGTTGAACACAAAGAAAACCCAGTGCAGTGGAAGTAACAAGTAGCCCAACATGTTGGAAACCTGGACAGCAGAAACAAACTCAGATGATGGACTTTCTGACTAGCATGAAATGATACCTCATTGTGGTTTTGATTTGCATTTCTCTGATAATGAGTGATGTTGAGCATCTTCTCATGTGTTTGTTAGCCATTTGTATGTCTTCTTTGGAGAAATGTCTGTTTAGTTCTTTGGCCCATTTTTTTATTGGGTCATTTATTGTTCTGGAATTGAGCTGCAGGAGTTGCTTGTATATTTTTGAGATTAGTTGTTTGTCTGTTGCTTCATTTGCTATTATTTTCTCCGATTCTGAATGCTGTCTTTTCACCTTGCTTATAGTTTCCTTTGTTGTGCAGAAGCTTTTAACTTTAATTAGGTCCCATTTGTTTAATTTTGCTTTTATTTCCAATATTCTGGGAGATAGGTCATAGAGGATCCTGCTGTGATTTATGTCAGAGAGTGTTTTGCCTATGTTCTCCTCTAGGAGTTTTATAGATTCTGGTCTTACATTTAGATCTTTAATCAATTTTGAGTTTATTTTTGTGTATGGTGTTAGAAAGCTCCAAAAGTCTACAAGCAATAAATGCTGGAAAGGGTGTGGAGAAAAGGGAACCCTCTTACACTGTTGGTGGAAATGCAAACTAGTACAGCCACTATGGAGAACAGTGTGGAGATTCCTTAAAAAACTGGAAATAGAACTGCCTTATGACCCAGCAATCCCACTTCTGGGCATACACACCGAGGAAACCAGAATTGAAAGAGACACGTGTACCCCAATGTTTATTGCAGCACTGTTTATAATAGCCAGGACATGGAAGCAACCTAGATGTCCATCAGCAGATGAATGGATAAGAAAGCTGTGGTACATATACACAATGGAGTATTACTCAGCCATTAAAAGTATATTTGAATCAGTTCCAATGAGGTGGATAAAACTGGAGCCTATTATACAGAATGAAGTAAGCCAGAAAGAAAAACATCAATACAGTATACTAACACATATATATGGAATTTTGAAAAATAGTAATGATGACTCTGTATGTGAGACAGCAAAAGAGACACAGATGTATAGAACAGTCTTTTGGACTCTGTGGGAGAGGGAGAGGGTGGGATGATTTGGGAGAATGGCATTGAAACATGTATAATATCATACAGGAAACGAATCGCCAGTCCAGATTCGATACATGATACAGGATGCTTGGGGCTGGTGCACTGGGATGACCCAGAGGGATGGTATGGGGAGGGAGGAGGGAGGGAGGTTCAGGATGGGGAACACGTGTATACCGGTGGCAGATTCATGTTGAGGTATGGCAAAACCAATACAATATTGTAATGTAATTAACCTCCAATTAAAATAAACAAATTTATATTAAAAACAAACAAACAAAAAAAGATCAGATATAAATTAGTACAACAACCCAGCAGAAAAACTGAACAAAAGAGATATGAAAAGATACAAATTAAGGTCACAATTAGGTCTGTCAAACACATACTAGGTAGGCAGAATTTTTTGAGTTAGCAATAATAGTAACAAGTATCAACAAAATAAAAGAACCTATTTATTGAATAAGGTTGCATACAACTCTATTCTAGGCACAGAAATCCTACTTCATGTTCCTGTATATAATCTCTAGGAAGTACATATAACAGTGTTTCTAAAATCATTGTTCCTGACTCAAAACTGAAACCTGCATTTCTGTCAACAATAGAGAAAAATACTCCATTAACACAATGAAAGTGAAAAGTGAAGGTGAAAGTGTTAATCATTGTCTTGTCAGACTCTCGGCAACACTGGACTGTCACCCATCAGGCTCCTCTGTCCATAGGATTTCCCATGCAAGAATACTGGAATGGGTTGCCATTTCCTTCTCCAGGGGATCTTTCTGACCCAGGAATTGAGCCTGGGTCTCCTACATTGGAGGCAGACTCTTTGCCATCTGAGCCACTGGGGAAGACCCTGAGCTACCATTCTGGTATTTAATTCAATTATACAGATTTGATTAACCATTCATTTATTCACACTTTAAATTTTAAAATTAGTCAGTTAGAGTAGGTATATGTCTTTCCTCATACCTCTCAGTGCTCTAAATAATATTGAAGTTGTAACGTGCACAGGAGCAAAAGTTGTCTCCATCTTTGCCATTATCTCCTCCTTACCCAGTACAAGGATTGGTGCTGTATTTCAAAAAGCTATGTGCACACACATGATGTATTTCATGTGCAAGCTACTCTCTTGAATAGAACTCACAACTGCCCCAAATGAAAACCATAAAGCAAAGTGTTCACTTTCTGTAGTCGACCAAACACATAGAGTAGCCTATAGGAAACTGCACTGTTATTCCCTTCAGAAATGACCAAATTTGAGATTAAAACTGTAAAGATATATCTAACCCCAAAGTATAATGAATATATGTAATAATATTATATAATATAAAAATCTATATATGTACTATAATATATAATATATAAATACATAATGTGACTTTAATGAATATATACTATATATAATAAATGCTTAGACTATATTTGGTGTTCTTGAATCACTATTCAGCCAGTAAACAAGATAAATAAGGATACTAATTTAAATTAATTGTCTGGGAATAATTTTACTCAAAGTAGATTAATGTCATTCCATACAGTAAGCTTTATTTTAATCCATTGTAATGATTTATAACAGATTTCTAATAGAAATTATTTCTATTTTTCATTACAAAAGCATGTCTTTATATATCATGTATATGCTTTTAAAGGTACTAAACACTTGATAATGTTAAAATATAAAAGATAGAAATTGTTTACAGAATGTAAAGAAAAAAACAGTACAGTTTTAGAATCTAAGGTAGCAAGAAGTTAAATGAAGTAATGCCATGGCATAAATTATCTGTTGACTGACAATGAAGGTACATCTTGTCTGAAATCTTGTATATCAACTTGGTATCTCTAACTTGACACCTCTACTTGTATGTTTATTATTAGCAGGAATAAAATTTAAATTAGGACAGTTTCTGAATTCATTTTCTTGCTTATTTCTATTTATTTCATTGCTTTGTTTCAACTATTCTGCAAAGCTGAGGGATTACTTTGTTTTTCACTTTCAGACCTTAAAACATTCATTCGCTCCCTTTAAGGCAGTAAAATAGCATGAATCAGTTTAGACTAGAATTTTTCAGCACATTTCCTTTATTTTCTTCTATTTTATGCTATAAAATAATCCAATATAATTTGATTTGCTCTAGTTTCACAAGCCCCATGACCCCTATGGTTTTTATTTGACTTCAATTTTCTATTATAATGTGAAATCATTCCTTCTTAGATGGGGAAAGCAGTGCACTTTCCTTGGTCAAGCTGTAAAGTTAGCTGGTACCTGCTTCAAAGAGAAGTGGTTTCTCTTGATAGCCATGATCCCACTTCCATAGCCCAGTTGACTAACTGTGATGAAGACAATTGGATACAAGGAACATCATGTTGAATACCTTAAATACACACAACTTTTGTGTGTCAATCACATTTTAATAAAACTAGGAGAAATCAAATAGAATATTTTTTATTATTTTAAAGCACTGAGAGAAATTACCAGTTCTGTCATAGAAACTTCACATGATAAAATCCATATTTTTTTTTCAGCCAAAGGAAGATATATAAATACTCATTTCCTTTTTGTTAAATCATATCTAAATTAACTTCTGGAAATAATATCATTCTGTCTCAGAGCATGAAGTACCTCCTGAAAGAGGCTATGAAGAACATTTACCAATTCCTTCTCTTCCCGAGAGAAGGGAGAACTAAATCATGCAAATCTCTGAATACAATCTCCTCAGCCTCAACGTAGGATTGTCTAAGCATCTCCTATAATCCTGCCCCTCACACTTCTCCCATGGTTGTAATCAGCACTCCAGTTTATTCAACTGCCTGGGTCAAAACCCTAAACCAATTTGCAATTCCTCTCTTCCTTGTCACCAAAATTCTATCTATCAGCAAGTGCTATGTGTCTACCACTAATATGGACCTCTAACCCATTCATTTTTCTTCCTGTTTTCTCCCTAGTCTGTTGAACCATCCTCTCTGCTTGATGCACTCATTCCCCAGGCTTCTGCACCTGTCCTGCTTTCTCCAGTGTGTTCCCCACAAAACAGCCAGAGTCATCTTCAGATTGCTCTTTTACCATTATAAAGACAATGTATATAAGAAATTTAAATTTCCCAAAAGAGTATGTATTGAGTGATTTTCTTTCCTACCCAATATTTTTATTTCTATTTCCCAGAATTCTTTCTCCTGAAACTGTCCTCTTATGCATATACTTATTTATATGTGCAACATACATATATAATATGTATATGAATATATGTATGCATTTAAGAATGTATGCATATATATATGTATGCATGTATTTAAGAATGTATGCATATATATTATTTTTCCATGACTGAAGGTACACTGTAAACATTATTCTGTTTGGTTTGCACCAGATCTTAATTTATGAAAGTGACAGAATGACATCGTGGAGAGGACGACACCATTGAGAGGAAAGTTAAGTGTACTCACAGTTCCCCTAGATTCGAGGCACAGCTTATGATCACACAGGGTCCCCGGAGGAACAGCAGGTTTGGAGACAGGAGAGAAGGGAACACTCAGATCACTGTCTATTGGAATTTTCTCAAGAAAGGGCAGGTAAAGCAGGGTAAATAGTTTAGGTTTGACTGGCTTGAATAATTTCAGTGGACTTTGGGTTATAGGGTGGTCTCTAGCTGCCTGGTACCTGCCTTGGAATGATTAAGGCAAAGGAATATTTCTCCCTGGGGTGCACACAGGTCAGATATGGGAGGTAAGTTTCTGAATTGATTAGTTTGCTTGTTAAAGGCCTACTTCTGGCTAAGTCTTGTTGTCTCTCTGAGCTGTAAAACCATCTGGTTCTGGGCTTTTGTTTGTTGGAAAACTTTTGACTATGCTTTCGATTTCTGTGTTTATGATTGGTCTGTTCAAATTTTTTATTTCTTCCTGGATGAGTTTTGGAAGGTTATACTTTTCTAAGAATTTATCCATTTCTTCCAAATTGTCCACTTTATTGGCATATCGTTGCTCATAGTAGTCTCATGATCATTTGTATTTCTGTTGCAATTTCTCCATTCTCATTTCTAATTTTATTGATGGTGATCTACTTTTTTTATGATATGACTAATGGCTTGTCTATTTTATTTATCTTCTGAAAGAACCAATTTTTAATTTTAATGATCGTTGCTACAGCCTTCATTTCTTTTTCAGTTATGTCTGCTCTATTTTTTATGATTTCTTTTGTTTTACTAACTTTGGGTTTTTTTGTTATTTTTTTTTTCTTCTAGTTGCTTTAGATGTAAGGTTAGGTTGTTTATTTGATCTTTCTCTTATTTCTTGAGGTAGGATTGTATTGCTATGAATTTCTCTCTTAGCACTGCTTTTACTGAATTCCATAGATTCTGGGTTGTTGCATTTTTGTTGTCATTTGTTTTTATGCATATTTTTATTTCCTTTTTAATACCTTAAGTGATCTTCATTATCATTCATTTCTATGCATATTTTGATTTCTTTTTTGATTTATTCAATGATATGTTTATGTTTTTTATAGTTCTTTCTTTTTCCCCTCTAGTCTTATAGCATGGTGTCAGAAAAGATGCTTGAAATGATTTCAGTTTTTAAAAAATTCACCAAGGCTTGATTTGTGGCCCAGGATGTGATTTATCCTGGATAACGTTCCATGTACACTTGAGGTAAAGGTGAAATCCATTGTTCTGGCAAGAAATTCCCTGTAGATATCAATTAGGTCTAACTAGTCCAATGTATCATTTAAAGTTTGTGTTTCCTTGCTAATTTTCTGTCTGGATGATCTGTCCATTGGTGTGAATGGGGTATTAAAGACTCTCACTATTATTCTGTTACTGTTGATTTCCCCTTTAAGAGTTGTTAGCATTTGTCTTATGTATTGAGGTGCTCACATGTTGGGTTTGTATCTGTTTATAATTGTAATATTTATTCTTGGATTGATCCCTTGATCATTATGTAGTATCCTTCTTTATCTTTTACCATCATCTTTATTTCAAAGGCTATTTTATCTGATATGAGTATTGCTACTCCCATTTTCTTTTGGTCTCCATTTGCATGAGATATCTTTCTCAGACCCCTCACTTTCAGTCTGTATGTGTCCCTAGATTTGAGGTGGGTCTCTTTTAGAGACTTGTTTTCATATCCATTTGGCCAGTCTATGTCTTTCAGTTGGAGAATTTAACCCCCAGTTTTAGATAATTATTGATAGGTATGCTCCTGTTACCATCTACTTTATTGTTTTGGGTTTGTTTTTATATACCTTTTCTGTGTTTTCTATCTAGTGAAGATACTTTCGCATTTGTTCAAGAGATGGTTTGGTGGTGTTAAATGCTCTCAGCTTTTTCTTGTCTGTAGAGCTTTTGATTTCTCCTTCAAATCTGAATGAGATCCTTGCTGGGTAGAGTAATCTTGGTTGTAGTTTTTTTTTTTTTTTTTTTTTTCCTTTTTCATCACTTTAATTATATCCTTCCATTTGCTTCTGACCAGCCAAGTTTCTGGTGAAAGATCAGCTATTATCCTTATGGCATTCCCTTGTAGGTTGTTTCTTTCCTCTTGCTGCTTTTAATATTTGTTTTTTTGTGCTTAATTTTTGTTGATTTGATTAATATGCATCTTGCCATGTTTCTTTTTGGATTTATTCTGTATGTGACTCTCTGGGTTTCTCGGACTTGGGTGGCTATTTCCTTTCCCATTTTAGGCAGGTTTTCAGCTATTATCTTCTCAAATATTTTCTCAGGCCCTTTCCTTTTGTATTCTTCTTCTAGCACACTTATGATTCAAATGTTGAGGTGCTTAATATTGTCCAAGAGGTCTCTGAGGCTGTCCTCTTTCCTTTTATTTTGTTTTATCCACTCTGTTTCATTTATTTCCACCATGCTGTCTTCCAGCTCCCTTATCCTACCTTATGTTTCAGTTACTGTACAGTTGGATCCCTCCAGAGTGTTTTAAATCTAAGTTATTGTATTGTTCATTACTGATAGACTATCCTTTATTTCTTTTAGGTACTTATTAAACATTTCTTGCATCTTTTCAATACGTGTCTCTAGTCCTTTTATCTGTATCTCCATTTTGTTTTCAAGAATTTGGATCATCTTTACTAATTCTAATCTAATAATCTAATAATTCTGAATTATTTTCATCTAATAATTCTGAATTATTTTCATCTAATAATTCTGAATTATTTTCAGGTAGACTCCCTATTTATTCTTTCATTTGGTTTGATAGGTCTTTATCATGTTCCTTCACCTGCTGGCTATTTCTCTGCCTTTTCACTTGGTTTAGTTTGCTGTATTTGAGGTCTCCTTTCTGAAGACTGGAGGGTCATAGTTCCTCTTAATTGTGGAATCTGCTCCCTGTGGGTGGGGCTAAACCTGCAGCTTTTGAAAGTTTTCTGATTGGGGGAACTTGTGTTCTGGTGGATGGGACTGGATCTTCTCATTTTGGAGTGCAGTGTGGTGTCTAGTGGTTAGTTTTGGGTATCTGTGTGTTTGGTATTGCTTTGGGCAGCCTGTCTTTTAATGTTTAGGATTGCATTCCTGTTTTGCTGGAGCTTTTTTTTTTTTCCCCTTTTACTTTAGGGTGTCTTGCACTGGAACTGCTGGTTCTTGGGTGGAACTTGGTCTCAGTGTAGGTATGGAGGCTGCTTTTGGGAAGGCTCTCATCTATTAATGTCCCCTTGGGTAAGAAGTTCTATGATGGTCTAAATTTCTGGAGTTGAGCCTCCTGCATCTGGGTTTCAGTCCCAACCTCTTACCATAGCATCAAGACTTCTTCATTCACACAGCAGAGAAGACAAAACCCCTAGGTCAATGGTTAAGCAACTCTCTACAGCCAGGAATATCCAAAGTGATTCACAGAGCTATATAAAGAAGAGAAGAGAAAGGAAAGAGACAGAAGTGACCAGGATGAGAGAAAGGAGAGTCAAAAGGGAAAACAGCAATCAAGTCAGTAATCAAATCTGTAAGTGAAAGTGGATACTAAAAATTAGACTCCTCAGTTCAGTCAGTTCAGTGCAGTCTCTCAGACGTGTCCGACACTTTGCAACCCCATGAATCACAGCACGCCAGGCCTCCCTGTCCATCACCATTTCCTAGAGTTCACTCAAATTCACGTCCATCCAGTCAGTGATGCCATCCAGCCATCTCATCCTCTGTCGTCCCCTTCTCCTCCTGCCCCCAATCCCTCCCACATCAGAGTCTTTTCCAGTGAGTCAACTTTTCACATGCGGTGACCAAAGTACTGGAGTTTCAGCTTTAGCATCATTCCTTCCAAAGAACACCCAGGACTGATCTCCTTCAGAATGGACTGGTTGGATCTCCTTGCAGTCCAAGGGACTCTCAAGAGTCTTCTCCAACACCACAGTTCAAAAGCATCAATTCTTCAGTGCTTAGCTTTCTTCACAGTCCAACTCTCACATCCATACATAACTACTGGAAAAACCACAGTCTTGACTAGACAGACCTTAAAGATATATAATTAATAACTAAAGATCAAAATGCAAAAATAAAAGCGTAGAATAAAATTAGACTCTCAAAAGTATTAATTAAAAAGTCAAATTCAAAAATTAAAAAAATGGAATTTATTTTTATTTTTTATTTATTTATTTATTTATTATTTTACTTTACAATTCTGTATTGGTTTTGCCATACATTGATATGTCTTCTTTTTTAGAAATATAAAAGTAGGCTATAAAAAAAGATAAAAGTTAAAGGAGTAATACAGAACCATGTTAGGACAGTATAAGGGAATAAAGAAAATAAGAAGGGGAGGAAAGGGAAAAAAGAGAGAAATAAGAATAAAAAATTAAAGAAATTTTTTAAATATTTCTTAATTTAAAAATAATATTAATAAAGAAAAATATATCTAGGGATTTTTTTGGAGCCGTTATGGGCTGTGTGGAATCAGTTCAGTGCCAGTTATTCTCTTGTTCCAGCTTGTTATCAAAGTTTACAGTTGCCCCTCAAATGCACAGTCTCAGCTTAGGTGCAGGATTTTAATCTGTTGCACCTGCCACTTGTGGGGCAGTTCCCCCTTCTTTTCTGTACTTAGGTTTACCTCCTCTGCTTCCAAGTCTCTTCAGTGACTTATCTTTGCCCTGACGAGGCGGTGAAAGTGGCCACTCATTCAGGCTCACTTGCTCAGTTGTGCTGTGGAGAGGGAAGGACACTGCAAACAAATGCCGCTGGTGTGTGTGGGGACCACTCATAACAAATTACCACATGGAGGTTTACACAGTCCAAGATGGCACACACCTCCCAAGCTGTTCAGGCTCCCAGGTGCACCAGGAGGGAACAGTCTCAGGTGGGCAGTGTGTCTCATCAGGCGAGTGGTTCTTAGGCTGTGACAATCTCTGCAGATATGAACCATCCAGGATCCCAGGAAAACATGATTAGAGACTGGTGGCCTGCTCACAGTTTGGCGGGACATGCAGTCTTTTTGGTCAAGATGGCAGAGACCCTAGCTTTTTCTGCCTCTGGCTATTACTCACCTTTCTCTCTGCCTCCAGGAAAGGCCACAAATGGCAGCTGGCTTGCTCTCCTTTGGTATTTGCTAGGGCACAATCCTTTGTTCTCTGGGCATGCCAGGGGTCACAGCGCAGTGTTAGAGCTTTCCTGAGGGAATGGTCCATTGTTTTTGTCCTCTGGTGTTCATACAGTTTGGGTTTTACCCATTCTGTCTGTGCTATGTCACGTTAGTCCCTTCAGAATGTCCTCACACCATTCAATCCTGGATCTTTCCCTAAGGACCAATGATGCCCATGCCTCCACACCCAGACCCCACCACACACTGCAGGCGGATGTGTGCAAATGAGCTTCTTCTCAGCTGGTAATTGCCATTTGGCATGGCTTTTGTGGTGATTTTTTTTTTTTTTTTTTTGGTTATACCGCCCTCTGAGATTCCAAAGTTCCCCACTGACCCTGCCTGTGGAACAGTTTCCTATTGTGTGGAAATTTCTCCTCCTTCAAGTCTCCCTCCCCAGGTTGGATCTCTGTCCTGAAATCTTTAGTCACCCTTTTCATCTTTATCTTTTGTCCTACCTCACTCACTTCAAAGAGGTTCGTTTGCCTTCCTGGGTATCTTCAGTCCTCTGCCAGCATTCAGAAGTTGTTTTGTGGAAGTTGTTTCACATGCAGATGATCTTTTGATGTATTTGTGGGAGAGAAAGTAATCTCCCTTTTCTATTCCTCCCATCTTCTACTTCTACCGTTTTAACAGCCACATAACTGTTCATTTAATTGATATTCCATAATTTAATTTTATTCCCATGAGGGCGATATGTTGATGGTTTCTAGCATTTTGCTAGGAAAAAAGCAGTGCTGCAGTTAAAATATCACCCATTATGTATGTGCATATAAGTACAAATGTAGCTGTAAGATAAACTCCTAAAGGCAGTCGCTTCAGTTGTGTCCAATTCTTTCAGTCCCAAGGGCTGCAGCTGCCAGTCTCCTCTGTCCTCCTCTGTTCACTCTTCTCCAGGCAAGAGTACTGGAGTGTTCACTCTTCTCTGTTCACTCTTCTCCAGGCAAGAGTACTGGAGTGTGTTGCCATGTCCTCCTCCAGGGGATCTTCCTGACCCAGGGACCAAATGTGTCTCCTTAGTCTCCCATACTGCAGGCAGATTCTTTACCCACTGAGTCACCTGGGAAGCCCAAAAACAGAAGATATATACTCTTAAATTCAAAATAAATATTGGCAGTTAAGTAGATTCTAAATAGAGGGCACCATTTCAATTCCCCCACTGGCAACAGCCTACAACATCAAGATTCTCTAATGCCTCAAAATCAAGTTTTCAGATTAATCAGTTTCTCAAATCTTGCCAATGTTTTGCAGAAACTGAAAATATTCAATATTGACCATTTTTTAATGTTTGTAAATTATTCATATTTCTTTTTTGGTTTCTCTATATTCTGATCATTTTTTTTCCCTATTGGCTTTTTGGTCTATATATATATTGATCTCTTCTGTCATATACATTGGAAACAGAAATTAAATTTTTTTATTTAATCAAATTTATCTTTAACTTTTGGTATCTAGTTTTATGAAGGCTTCTCTTAATCAAGGTTTTGCTTTGTTTTGTTTTAATTTTATGTAGAATTTCTGGGCCATGATGGTTTTATTGTGTTTCTTATATTAAGGTCTTTAATTCTACTGGAATTTATTTTGCTATAAGGATGCATCTAGTGAAGATGCTTGGAGAATTAATTATAGTTGTTAGAGAGGCAGCTGGCAAGTATAACAGAAAAGAAGATGGTCATGGTGGAACATATGTATAAGAAGACAGACGAAACATTTAAGAAGGGCAGAAGTTATTAATAGTGTGAAGGGAAAGAAGTAATAGTTCAAGAAGAAGGGGCACAGAGCCCCAGGGTCCTCTTCATGTCAGGGTAAGATTTTGATGTATGAGGAAGACATCTGTAACTACTTTTCTTTTATGACACTGGCCCTTTGACTAGCAGTTTCATTAGAATATTTCATATCTCATTGATTGTTGTGTTGTAGTGCAAATTTCATGCAATATTTCCCTTCAAAAAATAAAAGGTGGGATAAGTAATTTCATGGTAGCATGTAAAAAAAAAACCTTTATTTGGCTACATATCTTCAAAAAGTTCTTCAAAAATTAAATATACTACATAAATAAAACAGCACTTCATTTTTCAGTAGCCCCAAAATACATTCTAAATAATTATTTGGAAAATTAAATACTTAAAGCATGCAAAATGTGTTTTCTTTTTCTCATCTTCTTAAACAGAACACACAATCTATTAGTGAATATTTTCTTACAAACATCAAATATTGCAGAGATAGCCTTTAGTGGTCACCATTTGACATCATTTTATCTTTTAGTATTTTTAACTTCTTTTTCTACTGTCAGTCTGTTGTCCTATATCTGATTTGGTGCAGTGTTATTGAACACCCCAGTGCCTGGTTCAAAACTGAGGGTTAGCCCGTGTTCCCTAGGATGATGTAGATGACTCTGCTGACAGATAGGGCTGCACAGAGGACTGGCTGATTGATGCCCTGATTACCACTGTTTTCTGGATGAGTGGGGTTACTATAAATCTGCCTCTGTGTAAGTGAAATGCCACTGTGACATCTCATCAAATTTTGTCCTCAACTCATTGTGGAGTTTCTTTAGCCAGACTTTGGATATAAGATCTTAAGTTAGCATTAGTTTAGTAAATGTCCTTAAAAAGTGCTTTGTAATAATGGACTCCCACTGGACTCACTGGACTCAACAAAATTTCACCATAAGGAATATAATTTCTGTTACACTTTTGCTGACTGGTAAAACATTACTGAGTTGTGTGTGTGTGTGTGTGTTTTAAGCTAAACACCCTCTCTTTATTGTCTTGCTTTTCATCTGGGATGTTTCAGTAACCTCTCATCCAAACTTAAAACACTGTTGCTTGACTGTTACTTACATATTAATACCAAGTTAGAACTCAGTCATAGTTCTATTAAAACACTCACTTACTAATGAATTGAATATTTAATGCCTGGGTGTTATGAACTTGTAATTTTGAGAGATGAAATTGGAAGCTGAGTTAAAAAGTGTAAATTGATTATCTTAGTGTTTCATTCACCCTTTGCAACTCTTCCCTCTTGATTCTCTTTTTGATATATGAACACTTGAAAATTAGGCATTATTTTGTTTGACATTCTTGGAGTAGACTATTCTTTGCTGGGTTCTCAGAATGCAAAGCTGAAAGTGACACAGTGCATATCCCCACGTCTTCAAATCTGGTGATAACCTTGTCACTTCTAAATGAAAAGACAGCATATGGTATAGAGCAAACAGCCACAGGTTAAAACCAGATTTCTGTTTCAAGCCACCCTCAGTGACTGGCACAAGATCATATAGTTTATCACTTCAGTTCAGTCTCTCAGTTGTGTCCAACTCTTTGCGACCCCCTGGACTGCAGTACACCAGGCCTCCCTGTCCATCACCATCTCCTGGAGCTCACTCAAACTCACGTCCATCGAGTCAGTGATGCCATGCAACCATGTCATCCTCTATCATCCCCTTCTCCTCCTGCCTTCAATCTTTCCCAGCATCAGGGCCTTTTCCAATGAGTCAGTTCTTCACATGTATTGGAGTTGGCCAAAGGATTGGAGTTTCAGCTTCAGCATCAGTTCTTCCAATGAATACAAAGGACTGGTCTCTTTAGGGTGGGCTGGTTGGATCTCCTTGCAGTCCAAGGGACTCTCAAATGTCTTCTCCAACACCACAGTTCAAAAGCATCAGTTCTTTGGTATTTAGCTTTCTTTATAGCCCAACTCTCACATCCATACCTGTCTACTGGAAAAACCACAGCTTTGACTATTAGGACCTTTGTTGGCAAAGTAGTGTCTCTCATTATATAGGTTATGCTAACCCTTAAATCTCCACTGCTTCATCTTAAAAATAGGTATAACTTCTGCATGCATGCCAAGTTGCTTCAGTGGTGTCCAACTCTTTGCGACCCTATGGACTGCAGCCTGTCAGGCCCTTCTGTCCATGGAATTCTCCAAGCAAGAATACTGCAGTGGGTTGTCATGGCCTCCTCCAGGGGATCTTCCTGACCCAGTCCTTGAACCCATGTCTCTTTTTTTTGTCTCCTGCTTTGGTAGACAGGTGCTTTACCACCAGTGCCACTTAGGAAGCCCCATAAAACTTCTAATCTGCTATTTTTGCAGATTTTATTTATGAGAATCAAATGAGATGATAGAAGTAAACACTATTACTGTAGCATTTTCCTACTATTTACAAAAAAATGCAGTACTCTTAGCTATGTTAAAATTTTTATATATGCATTTCAGAAAAAAATTTCAATACTACAAGGGTGTGCATACTTGAGGAACCTGTAACAGCACATTATTTTAAAGTATTTACATATCTGAAAGAGAATCAGAGAGAACAAATTGTTCATCATAAATTAAGGCTGATTCATGTCAATGTGTGGCAAAACCAATACAGTATTGTAAAGCAAAATAAAGTAAAAATAAAAATTTAAAAAAAAATCACCTTGGCTTACCTACTAACTATTCATTATATATTTTGAAAAAAACTTAGTATCTGGATCTAAAAACCATCCCCATTCATTATTGTTTGGCTGAATGTTTAAATCAGCTAACAGGGAACATGAAGGGCAAGAATCCAGAATGAAGGTATGGTCATAAATGTGCAACTATTTAACTGTACTGACCTCAAGAAGTCTCGATCAAGGCAACACTTAGAATAAAAAGTGTTATTTTTTGATGGATACCTACTGTGATCCAGACATTGTACCAAGCACTTCATGTAAAAATTCCATTAAATCTCAGAACAGCATTCCATTTCAGAGTTCATTAAATTGCCAAAAGTCACACTGGTAATTAGAAGTACTTATATGTACTCTCTCCAAGGTTCTTGTTTTTCTTGTTTTTTTTTTTCCCTAATTTTTTTGATTTTTGAGATATAGTATTTGTTAAAATTTACATGGTTTTCTATTCTTGATTTTTAATCATTACCTGGTTAAAATAAGTCCTTAAAAGGAGTGAGACCATACCATGTTCTAGAAATTATTCTCTACATGTCTGGAAATCATAGAATGTTCAAGTTCAGATCCAGGAGGACCCCAAGAGACTCAGTTCAAAGTTGAGAAGACTCAGCATTGGATCAGGGTACTTCATATGTCCCTAAGTAGACTAGACCGATAGCGATTAAGTTCCTATATCCACAAGTTTGAACTAGACTATATTTACCCATTTAATCTACATACTGTTTGTCTTTTCTTTCAGGTTTTCAATTTGTTAAATATTTCAAAATAACAAAGAATAAGAAAATAAACCTAATACCAATATTTTCTCTTTTAAGTTTTGGGAAAAATAAATAGATGGCCCCAGGAATAACAAAGGGGCCTTCATGATGGTTCAAACGGTAAAGAATCCAACTGCAATGTGAGAGACCTGGGTTCAATCCCTGGGTTTAGAATATTCCCTGGATAAGGGAAAGGCTACCCACTCCTGTATTCTTGCCTGGAGAACTCCACGGACTGTATAGTCCATGGGGTCTCAAATGATACAAGTAATCAAAAATTACCTAGTATTAGATATATATTTATACCATCTGTACATCCAGTAAGAAAATTATTATAGGCAGGATCATCTTAATAAATACCAAAACATTTCAGAAGTTCTTATCACTAGCATCCTTTTGATTAAACTTCCTAGAGTAACAAGAATGAGAGAACACGATGATTAAAATCATGTTAAGTAAACAGAGAGCATCACAGTTAATTATAAGATGATAATGATATAGAAAAAAGTGTTACTGAGACATGAATAAAAAGAGAAACTGTTTCTATTATCATTTACCATTGTTGTGGAAGTTCTCAATGATGAAATAAAAACATAAGAAATATAAATGGTAAAACAAGTGCACAGTAGAGGGTTTATTAACAGTGACTACATCGTAGTTAAACATATCAACCCCAAATCTATGAAAATTAATAAAAACTCCTTTTAATAGTCCATTCAAAAAACCCATAAAGTAATTTTGCACATTATCTATAATTAGTTAAAGGATACTATAGAAAAAAATTGGCTTATTTTAATGATGCTAGGAATAACCAAGAGAATGTCCGCTCCATTAGAAAACACCTTCAAATATTTCACCTTTTACTTCTATATCCTGTTGGCTAGAACTTACACTGGAATATTTAACATCAACAGAGACTGAGAAATACTGTATTTACTTGAGAGAGGCAAATGTCCAGAATGTACAAAGCAGATGAATTGTTTTGTATTGTTTTGTTTATGAAATAACAATAGAGGTGAGAAATATAACCCTGTATCTGAAAAAGAGGGAATTGCTCCATCAACAATAATTTTCACAGGGCAGAGTTAAATGGGCAAGGTTGAGTATATTCAAAACTATTGCAATCAATGAGAGAGACTTAACTCTATTCTGCTGAGAAAAGACACACAGGCAGCACAAGTTTGACCTCTGGAGTGAGCTAGTGGAAAGGTAGTAGAGGCTGTTAATGAGCAGGTGGTCAGTGTGGCTAGGTCATCTATGTTTTTTATGAGGAGCTTGTCTAACTTAGCACCTACCCTCCCACAGATTCTGGGAGACAGGGTCACCAACTTCCCTGATTGATTCTGATTTCAGAGAGACAGCAGTGAGCGCTCCTGAAGACAGTCTAGTTTCCTGCCCAGGAATTGAGCCTGGATAGAAAACCAGAATCCTAGCCACTAGACCACGAGGGGCTACAGGCTAGAAGCAAAGTTGCCCTGGCTCTTTCCCCAATTTGAAAACAAGAATATTTCAAGGAGTGAAAAACTGTAAAAACAGGTACAAAGTTTGTTATTAGAGACAGCACAATGTTTAGAAGAGCACACTGAGAAACAGTTTACTTAAAACAGAAGCAAGGCAGAAATATACCCTTAGAGAGAAAGGGTATGGGCATCCTCTCTAATGAGGAGGAATGCAGTAAGTCAGAAGCTAAACAGAGATACATACCAGGAGAGGAGCGTGGGTGTCCTGGGTGAGGAGGAGCAAAGTAAAAAGGTGGTTGAAATCACTTACAGAGAATTTACAATAAAAGAAATGCCCTAATTAAAAGGAAGTAAGAAGCTTATAACCTGGAAGAAGCCAGTTTAATGTTGAACCTAGCTGAGTGAGATGGCCCCACTCCAGTGCCCACTTCAGAAGTAAGCCTCAGTAAGTGGGCACTGGAGTGGGGCCATCTCCTTTATGATGAATTGGCCTCTGACACTTGAAAATTGGGTCTCCGAGGTAAAAAGTCTTTCCAGGTAAAGAATCATTGACAGCGGTAAAGAATCTGCCTGACAATGCAGGAGACCCAAGAGATGTGGGTTCGACCTCTGGATTAGGAAGATCCCCTAGAAGAGGAAATGGCAACCCACTCCAGTATTCTTGCCTGGAAAACTCCATAGACAGAGGACTCTGACAGGCTACAGTCCATGGGGTTGCAAAAAGTTGGGCATGACTGAGTGACTGAGCATGCATGAACCTGAAAATCAGAAGTCTAAAATGAACAGCCTATTTCACACTGTCCCATTATACTATTAAAATATTAAAAGTGAAGGTGTCCAACTCTTTGCGACCCCATAGACTATAGCCTGCCTAGCTCCTCTGTCCATAGAATCCTCCAGGCAAGAATACTGGAGTGGATTTGCCATTTCTTTCTCCATGGGATCTTCCTGACCTAGGGATCAAACCTGTGTCTCCTGCATTGTGGGCAGATTCTTTACCATCTGAGCCACAAGTGAAGCCCATTAAATTCTTACTTACTCTCAAATACAGCTTTTGAATCCAACTCCTGCTGTAGAGGAAAAGGCGAGGATGATGGATTGAAGGTAGAAGTGAACAAAGAACTAAAATGCACTGTACCTACTATATGATGCTGGAGACATAAAGGTACATAAACTATGAAACTTGCATAATTCTGACATCATATGACATGCAGTATAGGGACACAGAGGAGAGGATTCAGGTCACCTTGAAAACTGAGGTTAAGCTGATCCTTGAAGAAGTGAGAACAAATAAATAAAAATGAGTAAAAAGGAGGTTGTATGTGCTGTGCTTAGTTGCGTAGTCCTGCCAGCCTCCTCTGTCCATGGGATTCTCCAGGCAAGGATAATGGAGTGGGTTGCCATGCCCTCCTCCAGGGGATCTTCCCAACCCAGGAATTGAACGCAGGTCTCCTGCAAAGCAGGTGGATTCTTTACCATCTGAGCCACCAGGGAATACTGGAGTGGGTAGCCTATCCCTTTTCCAGGGGATCTTCCTGACCCAGAAATTGAACCAATGTCTCCTGCATTGCAGGCAGATTCTTTAACAGCTGAGCTACCAGGGAAAAAATATATACATAAAAGATAAACAACTCTGCTAGGAAACAATCATCAACTACTTAATAAAGAAAGGAAGACATTCTGTAGGTAGGGATTTTCAAAAGCATCCAAGAATAGACAGATCTCAACCACAGGGACAAACATAAGGAAAATTATAGGCAGGAAATTCTTGGAAACACTGGACCCACAGAGCAAAAACACAGAGAAAGGGTGTTGGCTATCTCTGCAATATGTTAAATTCATTTTGTTACAGTAGGAAAAGTAATGCAAAATATTTTGATGTCAAATACCTTCTGGGGTATTTTTACTGATCTATTTATGTCATTAAATGCAATTACTTACAACATGTATAATATTATATATGAGAGATTAAAAAAATGAAGTCTGCATGTAAACCATGGCAAACAGTGGACAAAATCCTATTTTGAATTTTGCACTTTTATAAATAACACCAGGATGTTTAAACTTCATAATACTTGATTCTCTAAGAAATTAAGGATATTCACTGAATGTTTGAAAGCAGAGGAAGTTCTCTTGTTGTTTTAAAACTTAAATTTGTTAGCCTTTGCTATATCAGTTGTAAGAAAAGCCAAAGTTTGTGAGAACAGTTGGGAAAGTATTTCAATAGTCCAAATTCAGAGAGATTTAAGCCTAAATAGGAGCAGAGATTTAAACCTAAATAGCATTTTGTTTGCCACAAAATGAAGAAAAAGGAAAGATAAGTCAAAAATACCTCAAAGATCTTCACTTTGAATAAGGAGAACCGAGAGTTAGTTTTGAAAGAAAAAAACTCTATTTCATTGTAAGATAATAGGTTTTGTATGTTGACAAGATATCAGAAAGGAAATGACCTATAAGGGACAAGATATAGAACTCAAGTCATAGAGAGCTAAGGAAGGATAGATGAACCAGAAATTTTTAGCTGACACAGATTTATTCCTTACTTCTTTCTCTGAGGCAGCCATCTGTGTAGCTCTCATTACCTTGATCTCTGTGGCCCCACCAGGCTCATGCACCAAAGACAACATTTATTGTTAAGCCTATAAAGGGTAGGTTATGTCCCCTAGAGGCTTCATTCTTTCCTACTTGGTGGTTCATGACAGGAAATCTAGTTACCATCATTGTGGTTGATGGCTGTGGCTCCTCTGTAGACAGACAGCACACAGCCTTCTTAATAACTTTGCTGCAGGATGGACAAACCTCAGCAGCTACTCAGGATGATTAAGTGTGACTTCTGCTTTCTTCTGCATGTTTGTCTTTTTTTCCTTTGCAGTTTAGCAGTAAAAAGAAAGCTGGTGGGCCTGGAAGGAAATTGGAGCCAAATCCACAAGAACCTCTTAAATGATAAACCAAGCACTAGCTCCTCAACATAAGGGCTGCACACAACCATTCATTGTGAGCCCTTACTGAGCCAAGGGCTCCCTGGTGGCTCAGACTGTAAAAGAATCCACATGCAATGTGGAAGACCTGAGTTTGATCCCTGGATTGGGAAGATCCCCTGGAGGAGGGCATGGCAACCCACTTTAGTATTCTTGCCTGGGAAGTCCCCATGGACACAGGATCCTGGTAGGCTATAGTCCATGGAGTCATAGTCGGACATGACTGAGAGACTAAGCACACACATGTATAATGAATCCACCAGAGAAGCAAAATCAATAGGAAATACACACACACACACACACACACACACATATATATATATATATAGAGAGAGAGAGATAAAAAATTTAATATGGAAATTGGTTTAAGCCATTATGGGTGTTGGTAGATTCATGATTTCTTGTCTGCAAGCTGGAGAACCAGGGAAATTAATGGTATAATCCGGCCTGAATACCAAAACCTTAGATTGGAGACCACAGGTCTAAATCCAGGAGTCTGAAGTCCTGAGAATCTGTCCAAGGGGAGAATATGTAGACATCTCAGCTCAAGGAAAAAAAGTAGTAATTCACAGTCCTTACATAGATTTGTCCTATTAGAGCTCTACAACAGGTTGGACAGTGTCTGCCATACTGGGAAGCATGGATCTTCTCTACTCAGTCTAATGATTCAAATACTATTATTTTTTGAAAAGCACTGTCTTAGTCCATTTAGGTTGCTACAAAACATTACAAGACTGAATAGCTTATAAACAGCAAACATTGATTCTTCACAGTGATGGAGGTTGGGAGTTCAGGATCATGGCATCAACAGGTTCGATGTTTGGTTGCTGATGGCTTCCTGATTCAAAGAGGACTTTTTTAAAAATAAATTTATTTATTTTAATTGGAGGTTAATTACCTTACAAATTTTGGTTTTGCCATACATCAACATGAATCCACTACAGGTATACAAGTGTTCCCCGTCCTGAACCACCCTCCCTCCTCTCTCCCTGTACCATCCCTCTGGATCATCTCAGTGCACCAGCCCCAAGCATCCAGTATCATGCATCGAACCTGGACTGGCTATTCGTTTCTGGCATTGAAACATGTATAATATCAAAGAGGACTTTTTTTTCTCTGTGTCCTCACTTGATGAAAGGGTCTGGGCCTCTTCAGTAAAGGCACTAATCTCATTATGACAGCTCCACTCTCATGACCTAATCACTTCTCAAAGAATCTAATAATATTGTTGTGAAGGCTAGCATTTCAACATATAAATTGGCAGGGGACTCAAACATTCAAACCATATTATAGCCTAAATACATGTTAGAAGAGGAAGTGAAGTCAGAAAATACAAAATTTTTGTGATAAATTGGCATAATGTTCAAAGTGAAAGTGAAGTCATGTCTGACTCTTTGAGACCCCATGTACTGTAACATACCAGGCTCCTCCATCCATGGGATTTTCCAGGTAAGAGTATTGGAGTGGGTGGCCATTTCCTTCTCCAGGGGATCTTCTCAACCCAGGGATCGAACCCAATTCTCCCACATTGTAGGCAGATGCTTTACCGTCTGAGCCACCAGGGAAGTAAATAATGGTCAAACATACTACCTAAGTGACTGAATTACTGTATACTATACATGAGGAAATATTTTACATAGAACTATATATATATATATATCCAAATACAAACACACACATATATACAGATACACGTGTACACACATGTGCAAGCATTTTACACACACAATTGGCTGTTAAAGTGGTATGACTGAATTAACTCAAAATAGATTATAAAATGTTCTTCAAGGTGAAATATTTGAATTAAAAGAGCAATAATTCTTATTTATTATATAAATGATGTGCATTTAATTCAATTAGAAACAAATCAAAATGTCAAGAATAATTTTTAAAATTCACTGATAATTGAAAAGAATATTTTACAACATTACTTTATATTAATTGTGTTACCAGTTACAATATTTTGTTACCAGTAACTCATTTGTACAATGTTTTTTTAATTATTTGTTTAGTAGAACCATTTATATAAAATAAATAACCAAAAGAAAACTAGACAGAAAAGAAAGGTGATGATGATGGACAAACTGAATAAGTGTCATTTCAGTTGAAGTTTCTATGAGGATTTGAGCATCTAATCACTTCAGAAACTCTTTTTTCTTCCCCTAGGTTTTAGGTTTTGGACAAGGGTAAGTCTCACTTTCTCTCTTAACCTCCACACCTCCTCCACACTCAGAACATAGTTCATAATTGACTACTTTTTTGATTCAAATACCTCTACAGAAATTGCTGTCACCATGATTGACAATGATGGCTTAAAGGCTACAAATAATTTAACATATCTTAAGCCTCAATTCCTTAACTTCAAAATACTTTATACATGATTTTCCACCTAATCTTTACTGTATATTGTTCTTTCCTTTCTATCTTGGTCAAATCATCATTTGTACCAAATTTCTCTAAATTCTGATAGTCTCCAAAACTGTTCTCTTAGCCCTGCTTCCTTTTACTTCCTATATGTGATTTCATATATTTATATACCTTAAATCAGTTCTGCAAGATCACTCTCAGGTACGTTGACATGTATATCAGTCAGGGTCTAAACAGGAAATAAATGCACAACATGTTACAACTCAAGCAGGATTTACTTAGTAGATGGCAATGATACAGGAGTGGGTGGAGTGTGGTAGAATCACAAAGTCAGCACAGGGACCCATAAAGCACCTGATGAACTATTACCACCCATGGCCCAAAGAGATGAGGTAAGAGGAAGATGTGGATGAGTGTCTTCCACACTCATGAGTGCATCCAGCTCTAGGTGACCTCAGAGACAATTTCACAGGAACCAATACTATGCTAACCTCAGTCTCATGCTTCCCTCCCAGCTCCTGCTAGGTGCCTCATTGGGTCAGATAAACCAAAATCAGAGAGCACTGGAGACCCACTGAGGTAGTTGAACGCATGGATTTCCTGGGCATGGACCACAATGAACAAACCAGAGAGAGACTCTGGAAAAGTCAATTGAAGTATCTGCTCGCTCTTGTTGTGTGGCTACTTTTTAAACCACACAGAGGCATATACTCATATCGATTTTCAAAGCCACATGTCATGAGAAATATGATAAATCTTTTAAAATAATGGGATGGTAGCTCAAAATCATGGACACAGGGATGCATGAGGGAGTTTCAAGGAAGGAAGAAGGCAAATAGTTGTTTAATCAGGGTCTCCCAGGTGCAGAAACACAGTTTGTCTTCACTTTCTAAAATCTGGTTTTCTTGCACCAAATTCCCTAGAAAACAGAAACTTCCTTAAACATTTATGTGGAATTCAGCCCCTAGAATGTGGGATGAGGAAAAGTGAAGCAGAGGGCCATGCAGATGAACAGGAAGTGGTGTGTCACTAAGGGATCACAACTTCACGACTGTTGCTTCTGATTGTTCATCCCTGCAGGACATCTGAACAGAGACTTACACATGGCAGAACTGCCTGTGGAGAGAAGGGAGACGAATTTACCTACATGCCTTCTCTCTACCCAAGCTCCCAGTGGGTAAAGCCCTTTCCCTTGGAATTAACTCTCCCACACTTAGAAGCTGCACTGGCAATCACTGATGTCGCGTGTGGAAGAAACCAGAGCCTTGCGTTTTGGGTGTTCCCACCAGCATAGATGGTGTCATGTGAGGGATCATTCCACTCAGGCCTGATGCTTCTTTCATGATGTGGGAGCTGAAAAGATGCCAGTGCTTCTTACTATGGTCATCATGGTCATCAAAAAATCCTAAAAAGATTGCTTAAGATATCATTTGCGATGCTGGTCATGGCATCAGCAGTGAGTGAGACCCTAAACTGCAGATGTGAACACGGCAAACCTGCATCAGCCATTCTTATCAGATAGTTGATGTATAGAGTATGACACTTGCTTCTAACTTACCACAAAATATGTACTTTCAAATGATGCGTCATTTAAATCTGAACCGTCATTTAAATCATTCCACTCTGCATAAAACCTGCCAACGTTTGCAACAGCTTCTCTAGGGAATCTCCGTGGTGTACAATTAAATGCTGAGAATGGTAGAAGAACACAGATATCTGTTTCAATCTAGCAGCAGTGTCAAGAAAAGTTCACTAAAATATTATGTTTTGTTTTAGGCATGCAAGTATTAATTACACAATTGAAATCATTAGTTAATTAACTTTGAGGAGTACTAATGTTCCCAGAAACTTCCCTGAATTTATCTTATGGATCCCAGTATTCCTGGCATATAGTTAAAAGCACTGACATAAATAGAATAAAGCCCAAGCTTCTCAACGTGATATGTAATGGCTTTTCTAGCCAAGACCCTATACACTTATTCAACATTCCATAAACACAATGCCAACATAATTCAAAGGACTGAGTGGGCACATCAAATACCTTGAAAAGGGAAGAAGTACATAAAATCTCTGAATTTACAGTTAGATTCTAGGTGAAATATACAAACAAATAAGCTATTTCAGTAGAAGGTGATGAGACTTCAAAGAAAATACAGGTTTCTAAATACATAGGATGTGTGTCTAAACTGAACTTGAGTGTCAAGTGAATCTTCCGAGAAGAACCATCTTCTAAGTTAAGAATATAAGTACAAATAGGTATCAATCAGGAAAAGTAGAACAAAGCAAAGAACAAATTTTTTGAAAGCTGAGAAATGAAAGGTTCAGGAGGTATTAATAGAACAAACTTGTGAAGGGCTTTGAGAGCCAGAGAATAAGACTACACTGGATCCTGAGAGCAGGAAGGGAGTCTCTGATGTTCTGAGAAGGAGGGTGATGTGCTCAGAATCACCTTTTTACATGATCACTCTCACTGCACTGTGGCAAATGAATGGACAGGATCCAGACTGGATATGCCAAGATCTTCATTTTTGGAATGTTGAGTTTTAAGCCAGAATTTTCACTCTCCTCTTTCACTCTCATCAAACATGATTTAATTTTTAATTTAGAAAGAGAATATCATTGGAAATTATATAATTATGTTGAATGTTTATTTATTTTAATAAAAAATTGCAAATAGAACTGCCTTATGACCCAGCAATCCCACTGCTGGGCATACACACTGAGGAAACTAGAATTGAAAGAGACACATGTACCCCAATGTTCATCGCAGCACTGTTTATAATAGCCAGGACATGGAAACAACCTAGATGTCCATCAGCAGATGAATGGATAAGAAAGCTGTGGTACATATACACAATGGAGTATTACTCAGCCATTAAAAAGAATACATTTGAATCAGTTCTGATGAGATGGATGAAACTGGAGCCGATTATACAGAGTGAAGTGAGCCAGAAAGAAAAACACCAATACAGTATACTAACACATATATATGGAATTTAGGAAGATGGCAATGATGACCCTGTATGCAGGACAGCAAAAAAGACACAGATGTGTATAGCGGACTTTTGGACTCAGAGGGAGAGAGAGAGGGTGTGATGATTTGGGAGAATGGCATTGAAACATGTATAATATCATGTAAGAATCGAAATGCCAGTCTATGTCTGATGCAGGATATGACACGCTTGGGGCTGACGTGCGGGGATGACCCAGAGAGATGTTGTGGGGAGGGGGGTGGGAGGGGGGTTCATGTTTGGGAACGCATGTACACCTGTGGTGGATTCATGTCAATCTATGCCAAAACCAATACAGAATTGTAAAGTAAAAATTAAAAATAAATAAATAAATAAATTAAAAAAAAAAAAAGAAATCAATTGGATTGTTTTTGCAATCACCCTGGCAGGAACTGATGTTAGTAACAGAAGGCTGAGTCTAGAGATACTTACCCCATAGGTTGAAGAGATCCTGGTGATGGGGTGAATGTGTAGATCAAGGATGAAGGAGCACAAAGGACTGTTCTTGGGTTTCTAACCTGAGTTGTGGCCCTGTGGGAGAACCACCTAAGAGGGTGAGATTTGGGGGATGGAGAGGGTGGGAACCCAGGTGACTGGGGGACACCCAAAGTTGCTGCACAGTTGCATGTATGACTCTGATCTGAAGCTCTGAAGAGCACTTGGGACTTCTCAGCAACTTGAAGACAAAATGTTCAAAAGATGGCACTTAATAATAAATGATAATTTCATCACAATTTATACTGACTTTCAAATTCATTCTCTATAGCATGTAAAAATTTCCAATGATATCAATAGAAATATTTTCAATTTTTCACAGGCTGTTTTTTTCAGCCTAGGACAGTTGCTGCCACTGGGATCTCATCTCTAGCCTTCAGGATTTAGATCAGTTGACCTCCTTGAGAAGCCTCATTAAATTCTTGATGCCAACCTAATTTCTTCCTGTGAAGCTCATCCTAATTTACCGTGTTTGTCTATTAGTTTGGCTCACCTAACCCAAACTTCTTAACGATGTCTGACATATATCCTTCCCACACTCACTACCTAGCATATAGTAGGATTGATGGAATAGATGAGCACACTTTACCATTTCTACCAAATATAATCACAATAGCAGTTTCATAATAAAACAAATAGAGAACAAAAATAATAAATGGAGTTTTACTTTTGGAGAAAACACTTCCACTTGCTTTCTTGGCTGGAAGAGAAGTCACAACTATGAAAAATTTATTCTTAATAATTTCTTTTTTTTTTTTGAAAGGAATAATTAAAATTTATAGAGTGCTTTTGGTGAGAGTTTGGATTCTGCTATAAGATTACATTCTAAAATGCTTTGCTTTTCTAAGATAACAACATGGAAGAAAGTAATTTCTTTCTTTTTCTTTTTTTTTTTTTTTTTTTGCATTATGCCCCAGTGCTTGTGCCACGATTGTTCCCCTTTAGGTGAGTCTTTCCTGGAAGCCCTGAAGGTGTTAATATTTTATCAAGCTCACGAAAATAAGACCTTAGATGTGTAAACATCAGATGCAGTCCCATTTGTCATTGGTTATTGACATTTGCTACACAGTAATGCCTGTGAACCATTTATTCTCACCTTGGATAGTCCCAATAGTCCTCTGAAATGTGACGTTAAAATTTACATAAATTATGAACTTGCAGCACTTATTTAACATGTCTACTTTGTTTGAGATTAAATCAAAATATTACAAAGCTATTTTAAGGTATCACTTTTGTTTTTTTTTTTTTTTGTTTATTTATTTATTTATTTATTTATTTTTAATTTTTACTTTACAATTCTGTATTGGTTTTGGCATAGATTGACATGAATCCACCACAGGTGTACATGCGTTCCTTTTGAATACACAGAAGGCTGTCTCTACTGTCCTGAGTACTTTGCTAGCTAAAGCCAATAACCCAGATTCTCACAGACAAGCCATTAACAGATGTTCATATTGGACAAGGCTAAATATGCATTAGTGATATAACACTGAGTGTTTAAGAACAAGATGAGATAGACAATGCTGTTATAATATCTGTGACTATCCTTTGCTTCAGCAACTTTTGATCTAATCTTGTTTTCTTAGGTTGTCTAGTATATTTTTGGAAAAGATTGACCTGCACAAATAAGTTAACATTCTTTTTTAATACAAAGCTTGTATTAAAGGGAAAACAGTAAGCAAAATATTTTTTATATTAAAATAAATGAATTTATATTTTTAAAAAATTAGTGAAAGATACAGCCATATTTGGATCTCTCCTTAGGACTTAAGTGGAAACTGACTTAGAATGCCGGCTGCCTGAGCTTGTTCTATGCACAACAAAATAATTTTAGTCAATGATCTTACACTTGAATTTGAGTTTAATTTTTGTGTGCATACTTATATAAGATTCCAAAGCTTACTTATCATTTTCTTCACAGCAATAAGAAACCAATGACTACCCTTTAGTGCAAGCTATTATGTTTTGAAAGTAGATTTATTGTGTCCATTTTTTTTTTAATTTTGAACTTTGAAATGAACATTTTATCATCATTGCTTCAACTATTTGTGGCTCTATTTTATTAGGCCTAATGAAATAAATCTCTTAAATTATTTCCTTGATGCAGTAGGCATTTGTAATAAATATATGGATTTCTCTTTGGAGAAATGGCTATAGCCTTTGGCCACATTGCTAGCAATGCTGCTAGCTACTCCCCAGATAAACAATGACATTCAGGGCCATGATTTCATCACCCAACTTATCAAGAACATAATGAAATGGATCAATGTTTCTTTTTGAAAGATGAATTTCACTGGCTTCTCATGAAAGTGGTGATATAAGTTCATGTGCTCAAGTTTCTTCTCTCCCAAATAGCCAAAAAAAAAAAAAAAAGTTAAAAAATCAGTCATTTATGGAAAGGGGGTATAGGTGCTACTAGGAATGTCTATAAGAGATCATTCACTTATACTATGAAATTAATATCTTCCATCTCACTAAATGTTAGTATTCATTATTCATTCAGTTACCCAGTGACAAAACTAAGATTCACCTACCACACTTTTCTCTCTTTCCCTCTAGATTAGATATTCTTTGGTTCACTTCCATACCTATTCTCCATCTTTTTCTTCCCTGTTTGATATTCTGGGAGACTGGCTTCCATGGGATACAACCACCCAGCTCC
Source organism: Oryx dammah (assembly GCF_014754425.2). Lineage (NCBI taxonomy): Eukaryota > Metazoa > Chordata > Mammalia > Artiodactyla > Bovidae > Oryx > Oryx dammah. Next base: position 11,934,187 of record NW_024070203.1, read on the forward strand.
CCTTGGTTTATGACTTTCAAATACATTTGGTCAGTAGGATGGCAGGATATGGAAGGAGTAGAAAGAAAAAGAAATACATTTATTTATTCTTCACTCTCTCTGAGCTGGTTATAAAACTGCAGTTTCTGCATTCTTATCTCTGAAGCCACAACACCTATCAAATGGTCCTCTTCCTCTGTCTACATCTTTGTCCACAGAAAAGAATGTGTTTCACTTGTTTACACACATTCAGACCCAATGATAGTGGCAGATTCTGTCCCTGTGACACTTCTCTATCTCTTGCTGGTTGTCTTAAACTTTTCCAAATTGAAAATTGTCTCCACTAAAATCATTTTATTACCCTTTCTGAATACACCTCTATTTCCTGAAAGCCCCTAAGTGATGCACACCTCATGTGTAAAATTGATCACAAGGTCCTTTTAGAAATAATATGTTGTGACTCTGTTCAATTTACATTTGTTACTTAGATCCTAAGGCAGTGGACAGTGAACTGTGGTTCAACAACAGACCATAGTGAAATTGAAATAGAGAAGCGTATCTTTCACAAGTCCTGGAGAGCCATGCAGGAAGGTGAAGGCAGGGTGCAGGCAGAGAGAGAAGCAGGACCTGGAGCACATGCTTTTATTAGAGTCCATAGGTGGAGCACCTTGGGGGTCCTAGACTAAAGCCAGATGGGTCCATTCAAACCCAAAAGAGCAGCGTTTGCTAAATTCTCTGCAGGTCTTATCTAAGGGACATGGAAGGAAAAGGTTTGGGGTCTCAGGGATTGCTCATCACAAGGGTATCACATTTCCTAGTGCCCCTGCTAGTTGCTGCCTGGGGTGTGCACTCTTGGAAGGGACCAGTGTCAATCAAGGACCCTTCAGCTCTCCTGGCAACACAACATGGATGCTGAGGCAGCAATATTATGGAACAGTTTAACTAAACCCTCAACCCCAAATGTCTCTTAAATTTTTAGAGAAATGAAGAGTTTCTACATTCCCAATAATGTTCTTTAGCTAAGTTACCATTAGTTTTATTATTGTAATATTTCATTTTCTACCAATTACTTCTCCCTTATAAACAATTCTCCAAACTAAAACATTTATAATAATTTAAAAATAGGTAATCAAAGTCCATCTCCTACATCTTCAGTTCAGTTCAGTTCAGTCACTCAGTCGTGTCCGACTCTTTGTGACCCCATGAATCGTAGCACACCAGGCTTCCCTGTCCATCACCAACTCCTGGAGTTCACTCAGACTCACGTCCATCGAGTCAGTGATGCCATCCAGCCATCTCATCCTCTGTCGTCCCCTTCTCCTCCTGTCCCCAATCCCTCCCAGCATCAGAGTCTTTTCCAACGAGTCAACTCTTCACATGAGGTGGCCAAAGTACTGGAGTTTCAGCTTTACCATCATTCCTTCCAAAGTAATCCCAGGGCTGATCTCCTTCAGAATGGATTGGTTGGATCTCCTTGAAGTCCAAGGGACTCTCAAGTGTTTTCTCCAACACCACAGTTCAAAAGCATCAATTCTTCAGCACTCAGCCTGCTTCACACTCCAACTCTCATATCTATACATGACCACTGGAAAAACCATAGCCTTGACTAGATGGACCTTAGTCGGCAAAGTAATGTCACAGTTTTCAATATGCCATCCAGGTTGGTCATAACTTTTCTTCCAAGGAGTAAGTGTCTTTTAATTTCATGGCTGCAGTCACCATCTGCAGTGATTTTGGAGCCCAGAAATAAAGTCTGACACTGTTTCCACTGTTTCCCCATCTATTTCCCATGAAGTGATGGGACCAGATGCCATGATCTTCATTTTCTGAATGTTGAGCTTTAAGCCAATTTTTTCACTCTGCACTTTCACTTTCATCAAGAGGCTTTTTAGTTCCTCTTCACTTTCTGCCATAAGAGTGGTGTCATCTGCATATCTGAGGTGATTGATATTTCTCCCGGCTATCTTGATTCCAGCTTGTGTTTCTTCCAGTCCAGCATTTCTTATGATGTACTCTGCATATAAGTTAAATCAGCAGGGTGACCATATACAGCCTTGATGTACTCCGTTTCCTATTTGGAACCAGTCTGTTGTTCCATGTCCAGTTCTAACTGTTGCTTCCTGATCTGCATACCGATTTCTCAAGAGGCAGGTTAGGTGGTCTGGTATTCCTATCTCTTTCAGAATTTTCCACAGTTTATTGAGATCCACACAGTCAAAGCGTTTGGCATTGTCAATAAAGCAGAAATAGATGTTTTTCTGGAACTGTCTTGCTTTTTCCATGATCCAGTGAATGTTGGCAATTTGATCTCTGGTTCCTCTGCCTTTTCAAAAGCCAGCTTGAGCATCTTGAAGTTCACGGTTCATGTATTGCTGAAGCCTGGCTTGGAGAAATTTGAGCATTACTTTACTAGCATGTGAGATGAGTGCAATTGTGTGGTAGTTTGAGCATTCTTTGGCATTGCCTTTTTTTAGGTTTGGAGTGAAAACTGACCTTTTCCAGTCCTGTGGCCACTGCTGAGTTTTCCAAATTTGCTGACATATTGAGTGCAGCACTTACACAGCATCATCTTTCAGGATTTGAAACACCTCAACTGGAATTCCATCACCTCCACTAGCTTTGTTCGTAGTGATGCTTTCTAAGGCCCACTTAACTTCACATTCCAGGATGTCTGTCTCTAGATGAGTGATCACACCATAGTGATTATCTGGGTCGTGAAGATCTTTTTTGTACAGTTCTTCCAAGTATTCTTGCCACCTCTTCTTAATATCTTCTGCTTCTGTTAGGTCCATACCATTTCTGTCCTTTATCGAGCCCATCTTTGCATGAAATGTTCCCTTGGCATGTCTAATTTAAGAGATCTCTAGTCTTTCCCATTCTATTCTTTTCCTCTATATCTTTGCATTGATCTCTGAAGAAGGCTTTCCTATCTCTTCTTGCTATTCTCTGGAACTCTGCATTCAGATGCTTGTATCTTTCCTTTTCTCTTTTGCTTTTCACTTCTCTTCTTTTCACAGCTATTTGTAAGGCCTCCCCAGACAGCCATTTTGCTTTTTTGCATTTCTTTTCCATGGGGATGGTCTGGATCCCTGTCTCCTGTACAATGTCACGCACCTCATTCCATAGTTCATCAGGCACTCTATCTATCAGATCTAGGCCCTTAAATCTATTTCTCACTTCCACTGTATAATCATAAGGGATTTGATTTAGGTCATACCTGAATGGTCTAGTGGTTTTCCCTACTTTCTTCAATTTAAGTCTGAATTTGATAATAAGGAATTCATGATCTGAGCCACAGTCAGCTCCTGGTCTTGTTTTTGTTGACTGTATAGAGCTTCTCCATCTTTGGCTGCAAAGAATAGAATCAATCTGATTTCGGTGTTGACCATCTGGTGATGTCCATGTGTAGAGTCTCCTCTTGTGTTGTTGGAAGAGGGTGTTTGCTATGACCAGTGCATTTTTTTGGCAAAACTCTATTAGTTTTTTCCCTGCTTCATTCCTCATTCCACGGCCAAATTTGCCTGTTACTCCAGGTGTTTCTTGACTTCCTACTTTTGCATTCCAGTCCCCTATAATGAAAAGGACATCTTTTGGGGGTGTTAGTTCTAAAAGGTCATGTTGCCTTAAAAGTGACCAACAAATCTCCTCACAGTCCAGCCTTTGCCTATATCCAAGGAATCACCTATTCTCTCTCTCCCCCCTCCACCATCCCATCTCTCTCTCTCTCTCTCTCTCTCTCTCTCTCTCACACACACACACACACACACACACACACACACAGACATACACACACACAAACACAGTGTAGCTGTCTCCATGGCAGACCACATGCAATTCTCCTCACTCGCTATCTCTTTCTTTGTGGCTTAAACCTTCCCTAGTGGGGCTCTGAGCACTCTCTCAACATCACGGATGTTTGTCCTGCCATCCTACTCCAGCCAACTCCATCTGGCCTTTTAAAATTCAGCTTTAAATCTCTTGAAGAAGGTTTCCCAACAATCCTTACTCATTTATCTTCCCATAACAGCTATCCAGGATCCAATCATTGGCATGTCCCCTCTCACCTTCTGTCATAAGTCTATAAGTTTTGAGAAGCTTTATTAATAGTTCAAAGTTCAGACTTTATGGGCTCAAATTCATTTCTACTATATATTTTCCTATGATCTTGAGCAGGTTTATTAAGTGTGTATCTCTGTTTTCTTACCTGTGAATTTAGGAATAAAATAGATGTTCTTTTGAACTGTGAAGAAAGCTGAGCGCCAAAGAATTGATGCTTTTGAACTGTGGTGTTGAAGAAGACTCTTGAGAGTCCCTTGGATTGCAAGGAGATCCAACCAGTCCATTCTAAAGGAGATCAGTCTCGGGGGTTCTTTGGAAGGAATGATGCTAAAGCTGAAACTCCAGTACTTTGGCCACCTCATGCGAAGAGCTGACTCATTGGAAAAGACTCTGATGCTGGGTGCAATTGGAGGCAGGAGGAAAAGGGGGTGACAGAGGATGAGATGGCTGGATGGCATCACTGACTCAATGAAAGTGAGTTTCAATGAACTCCGGGAGATGGTGATGGACAGGGAGGCCTGGCGTGCTGCGATTCATGGAGTCGCAAAGAGTCGGACATGACTGAGCAACTGAACTGACTGAGTATTAAATTATGTTAGCACATTTTGAAATATGTGCCAGGGTTAAAACAGGCACTCAATGTGTTATGCAAGTTTGCAATTGCTTATTTTTTTCAACCCCACAAAACTGAAAGCTCACAAAAAGGAGGGCAGTGTTCTACCAATAACCATGTCATTTTGATTTTAATTTCTGTGCACAGAGAGAACTTCATAAGTCCTCATTGGTTGAATAAATAAATGAAAAAATGAAGTGCAGTGAATTCTAGATTGATAGGCATGACCTCTCTTGGCTCATCTTCAGTTTTTAAATCCTGGATAGTAACTTCTAGGTCAAGATTTCTTATTGGAATCCTTTTTCTGAAATATACACTCTTGGGCTCCTATAAACCTGAGAAAGCACTGCTGTCCTTATCAGAGTAGAAGAAAAATTTACATTTGTCTTTGCCAGTGCATACATTCTTATGGTCATTGGGTTAAATCTATGGCTTTCATCATGACACTGTGATTGTTCACTTGTCTTTCTCTAACTTGGATGAAATTTTCAGGTAATAAGCAATCACAGTCTTTCATTTGTTTGTTTTTAATTGTGGCTGATAATTTAGAATATTCTTTTGTCCTGCAATTTTTATGTCGATTTGGAATTATTTCAGCATGGTATCACTCCATAAAGGAGGAAATAAACTAAATTTAATTAATAAAATAACTGTCCTATTTGACACAAAATGCCTACTAAAAATACTGGGGGCCTATAGTCAAGCTGGAGGAGTAGAAGTGTGTGTGCTCATCTCTTCCTGTGAGAGAACCAAACTAAAAACTAGCTGTTGAACAACCATTGACAGGAGGACATTGGAACCCACCAATAAAAAATTCTATGTTCAAAGACAAAAAAGAAGCCACAGCAAGATGGTAGGAGGGTTGCAAACACAATAAAATCAATCCCATACCCACCAGGCAGGCAATCCATAATCTGGAAAATGATAATACCAAAGAAGTTGTGAAAGTTCTGAGCCTCATGTCAAGCTTCCCAGCCTGGGGATCCAGCAAAGGGATTGGAAATCAGGAGTCTGACTTTGAAGGCCAGTGGGATTTGATTACAGGACTTTCACAAGAATGGAGGATACAGAGACTCCACCCTTGGATGGCACAAACAAAATATTGTGCAGACTAAGACCCAGGGGAAAGATACAGTGACCCCACAAGAGATTGAACTAGATCTACCAGCTCATGTTGAAGGGCTTCCTGTGGAGGTTTGGGTTGGTAGTGGCTCACCATGGAGATGGGGGCACTGGCAACAGCAGTCCTGGAAGGGGCCCCTGACATACATCCTCTTGGAGGTCACTCTTAACCCTGCCCTAGAGCCCATAGAGCCCATAGACACCAGGGCTAGGTTGCCTCAGCCCAAACAAATAACAGGGAGGAAGTGCAACCCCACCCATCAGTAATTGGATTAAAGTTTTACTGAGTATGGTCCTGCCCACCAGAGCAGGACCCAGTTTTACCCACCACCAGTCCCTACCATCATGAAGCTTATACAAGCCCTTTAGCCTCATCCACCAGAAGGCAGGCAGAACAAACAAGAAGAGTCACAATCCTGCAGTGGCTAGAACCAAAACCACATCACAGAATGCGGTTTTGATAACCAAGGTGAAAAGGCAAAGGGTTTTGTTCCAGATAAAGGGACAAGATAAAACTTCAGAAAAACAACTAAATGAAATGGAGATAGGCAACCTTCCAGAAAAATAATTCAGAATAATGATAATGAAGATGATCCAAGATCTCAGAAAAGTAATGGAACAAAAACTGAGAAGATGCAAAGAATGATTACCAAAGACTTAGATAAATAAAGAACAAACAAACAGGGATGAACAATACACTGGAAGGAATCAATAGCAGAATAACTGATGCAGAAGAACGGATAAGTGATCTGGAGAATAGAATGATGGGAATTACTGCCACAGAACAGAATATAGAAAAAAGAATGAAAAAAAAAAAAATGAAGACAGCCTAAGAGACCTCTGGGACAACATTAATGACACCAACATTCTCATTATACGGGTCCCAGAAGAGAAGAGAGAAAGAACTCAAGAAAATATTTGAAGAAATAAGTGAAAACTTTCCTACCATGGGAATGGAAATAGTCAACCAAGTGCAGGAAGCACAGAGAGACTCAAGCAGGATAAACCCAAGGATGAACACACCAAGACACTTAGTAATCAAAATGACCAAAGCTAAAGACAAAGATAAAATATTAAAAGCAACCAGGGAAAAATGATAAATAACATACAAGGGAATTCTCATAAGGTTATTAGCTGATTTCTCAACAGAAACTCTACAAATCAGAAAGGAATGGCACAATATGTTTAAAGTGATGAAAAGGAAGAACCTACAACCAAGACTACTCTACCTAGCAAGACTCACATTCAGATTTGATGGAGAAATCAAAAGCTTAGCAGACAAGCAAAAGTTAAGAACATTCAGCACCACCAAACCAGCTTTACAACAAATACTAAAGGAACCTCTCTAGAGAGAAAACACAAGAGAAGGCAAAGATCTACAGAAAATAAACCCAAAACAATTAAGAAAATGGTAATAGGATAAAACATATCAATAATTACCTTAACTGTAAGTGGATTAAATGTACCAAGATACATATAAAAAAAAAAAAGTTATAGACTGGCTGGGCAGATGAGAACATGTGCATCTATGCACTTCCACTCATCACATCATTCTACTTAACCCCTCAAGTTGTATTTAACTATTTTATATTGTTATATTAATCATGTTCCCATTATGGCTTGCAATTGTAATTATCTTATATTTTTTGTCTGGATGTTGATTGTTAACATTGATAAACATCTTTTACTAGAGTGATTATGTAACCATATTATTTATACTAATAAATACCATTGTATCATGATTGATTAACAGGAGATAATAGAATTCTATATCACTGAAACGACTGTATAATAGAAAAACTTGTCATCACTGTAAAAAATCCAGATGCATAGCCGAATTATCTTGGAGTTTTCAAAAACTATAAATGCCTAAGTATTGCTATACTTCTCCAAGCTCCAGATGTGTTTATCATGAGCATCCATGTCTAAAAACGACTGGGCTGTTGATCTTTTACCTTTATCTGAAAGTGAAGTCGCTCAGTCGTGTCTGACTCTTTGTGACCCCATGGACTGTAGCCTACCAGGCTCCTCTGTCCATGGGATTTTCCAGGCAATAGTACTGGAGTGGATTGCCATTTCCTTCTCCAGGGGATCTTCCCAACCCAGGGATCTAACCTGGGTCTCCTCCATTGTAGACAGGCGCTTTACCGTCTAGTTTGTTTCATTTTTATTATTTCATATTCAGTGCTCCCGTTTCATTTAGCTTATGTTTTCCAGTTTCTCCATCTTTTTTTATTGTTGCTATTCTTTCTCAAGATTTTATCAAGCATAGTAGAAAAACTTTTGTACACACACACACACACGAATATATAGTATATATAATGTAATACATATATTAGGAAATGTATAAATTTTTGCCTAGCTAAAAAAATTATTACTTTTTGATTCCATTTTTTTGACTTAGTATGAATAGAATGTTAGATTTCTAATTTATATTCACTCAAAACTTTTATATATTCCATGTATCTTGGCATCTAGTATTATGGCTAAAAGTCTAGAAAATTAATTCCCTGAGTTATTTTTTAAAATTTGAATGGGTATTGAAACTTCCAATCCAATTCTGAGAATATAAAGAAATACTGTGCTGTTAAAAAAAAAAGGGGGGGGGATTAACAAATGATACAGTATTATTGACTAAAGTACAGGGTTTTTTTTTTTTTTCAAATTTCACAAAATTTTATATTAGTGTCCATTATTTGTCTTTGTGCTTTATTCAAGGTTCCACACTGTATTTAATTTCATTGAGCAGCTTCAGCTATGTGCAACAAATTCTGATAAATTTTCTTTTCATTCTTATTCTTTACAAATATTTTCTAATTTTCCTTGTTATGGCTTCTTAGATATACCCATCATTTAAAAGTGGAATTTAATTTACAAAGAAATGGGATTTTGTTTAAATTATCTTTAATATTAATTTCTCATTTTGATACTAATTTCTTATTTAAATGCTTTCCTCTCTACATTAACCTTCTATGTTTTTTTCAGTCAAATTTTATTGAGGCTTTTAATGGCCTCTTGGTAAATATTACATTGCAATTGAGAATATGTGGGTTCTTTTCAAATATCTTTAAATATTGGTTTCTAACATAAACCAACAGTAATAAGAGAATACACTCTCCATGATTTCACAGTACCTTTAGACCATGAAAATTTTTTCAGCTTCTTTTATGTCCCTGGGTATGTTCTAGTGTCTCCAAGTTTATAGTCTATGACAACTTGAATAGAATTTTTTATCCTACAGTTGTGTGAAAATTGTATAAATCTTAATTATGTTGAATTTGTTCAAAGGTCTACTGTATCCTACTTCTCTGTATATTCATTCTATTAAGTTTTGAGAGCTTGATATTAAAACTCCAACTAAAAATATGATCTACCTAAAAAATAATTATAATATATAGTGGACATATATGCAAACTTGCTCCGTATTTTCCAAATCTCCTGTAAATGTGTTATCACACATTTATAATTTTAAAAAATACAAAACAAAAATAAAAAATAAAAATACTGTTTATTTATGTATTTCTTACTCTTCATAATGGAAAGATATTCAAACTTTAATGATTTCTAAATCTAAATGTAGCCACTAAATAAACACATGCTCTTAGTCAAAAATAATGTCTTTATAAATTCAATTTTCTCTCAAAAATGTAAATAGCATCAGCTTTAAAATGGGAATGTATAGATTTATTTAAGGATCCTAGAGTTCGGTTTCCATAACGGTCTATTATACTTTATATTTAAAAATTATTTGCTTCTTTTACATCATATTTCAGAAGGTATTCATGGATTAGAAAAGGTATAAAGTAAATAAATGCATCTTTATCTATGAAAATAACTTTGAAGTTGTGTCCTAAGAGAAAATTAGGTAAAATTTACTTCAGGGGAATCTTAGCATATGTAAAACATGAAGTATTGAACACTGAAAAAATTAGACTAGAAAGTGTTTAGAATATATATTGGACATATATTAAGGTATTGGAAGAAGATAAAACTGAAAGGTAAATAGAACCAAATAATAGAAGAATATATACTTTCAATCAGGGTAATTTTTGGCAAAGAAGTAATAAGAACAAGAAGAGTAAGGATGGATTGGGAAAAAATAGGAACTAGAGTCAGACACACTGACAAAGAAATATGAACATAAAACTGACAAAAAGCAAATAATCAGTTTTGTTAGTTTACAAAAGGGAAGATAGGTTCAATTTGCCATATTTTGGATTCCACATATAAGCGATATCACATGGCATTTGTCTTTCTTTATCTGATCTACTTCACTTAATATGACAATCTCTTGTGGCATCAATTTCGCAGTATATTGCCAACATCCACTGGATCATGGAAAAAGCAAGAGACTTCCACAAAAACATCTATTTCTGCTTTATTGACTATGCCAAAGTCTTTGTGTGGATCACAATAAACTGTGGAAAATTATGAAAGAGATGGGAATACCACACCACCTAACCTGCCTCTTGAGAAATCTGTATGCAAGTCAGGAAGCAACAGTTAGAACTGGACATGGAACAACAGACTGGTTCCAAATTGGAAAAGGAGGGCGTCAAAGCTGTATATTGTCACCCTGCTGATTTAACTTATATGCAGAGTACATCATGAGAAACGCTGGACTGGAAGAAACACTAGCTGGAATCAAGATTGCCGGGAGAAATATCAATAACCTCAGATATGCAGATGACACCACCCTTATGGCAGAAAGTGAAGAGGAGCTAAAAAGCCTCTTGATAAAAGTGAAAGAGGAGAGCGAAAAAGTTGGCTTAAAGCTCAACGTTCAGAAAACGAAGATCACGGCATCTGGTCCCATCACTTCATAGGAAACAGATGGGGAAACAGTAGAAACAGTGTCAGACTTTATTTTTGGGGGTTCCAAAATCACTGCAGATGGTGACAGCAGCCATGAAATTAAAAGACACTTACTTACTCCTTGGAAGGAAAGTTATGACCAAACTAGATAGTATATTCAAAAGCAGAGACATTACTTTGCCGACTAAGGTCCATCTAGTCAAGGCTATGGTTTTTCCTGTGGTCATGTATGGATGTGAGAGTTGGACTGTGAAGAAGGCTGAGCACCAAAGAATTGATGCTTTTGAAGTGTGGTGTTGGAGAAGACTCTTGAGAGTCCCTTGGACTGCAAATATATCCAACCAGTCCATTCTGAAGGAGATCAACCCTGGGATTTCTTTGGAAGGAATGATGGTAAAACTGAAGCTCCAGTATTTTGGCCACCTCATGAGAAGAGTTGACTGATTGGAAAAGACTCTGATTCTGGGAGGGATTGGGAGCAGGAGGAGAAGGGGACGACAGAGGATGAGATGGCTGGATGGCATCACAGACTCAGTGGACGTGAGTCTGAGTGAACTCCTGGAGATGGTGATGGACAGGGAGGCCAGGCATGCTGTGATTCATGGGGTCGCAAAGAGTTGGACACGACTGAGCGACTGAACTGAACCGAACTGAATGGCATTATTTCACTACTTTTATGGCTGAGTAGCAGTCTATTGTATATATGCACTACACCTTTATGCATTCATCTATCAATGGCATTTAGATTGTTTCTAAGTCTTGTCTATTGTGAATAGTGCTGCTATGAACATAGGGGTGTATGTATCTTTTTGAATTATAGTTTTTTCAGTTTATGCCCAGGAGTGGGATTCACAGACTTAAAGAACAGATTTGTGGTTGCCAATGGAGAGGGGTAAAGGCAGAGGGATGGGCTGGGAGTTTGGGATTAGCAGATGCAAACCATTATATATAGGATGGATAAACAAGGTGCTACTGTATAGCACAGGCTATATATATATATATATATATATATATATATATGTGGGTTAGACCATAATGAAGGCTGAATGCTGAAGAATTTTTGCTTTGGAACTGTGATGCTGGAAAAGACTCTTGAGAGTCCCTTAGACTGCAAGGAGATCAAACCAGTCAATCCTAATGGAAAACAGTCCTGAATATTCATTGGAAGGACTAAAGTTGAAGCTGACACTCCATTTCTTTGGCCATCTGATGTGAAGAGCCAACTCATTGGAAAAGATCCTGATGCTGGGAAAGACTGAAGGCAAAAGGAGAAGGAGGCGACAGAGGATGAGATAGTTAATTAGCATCACTGACTCAATGGATATGAATTTTAGCAAACTCCGGGAGATAGTGAAGGAAAGGGGAGTCTGGTGTGCTTCACTCCTTGGGGTTGCAAATAGTCAAGCTCAATTTAGCAACTGAATAACAACATATATGTATATAACTGAGTCTCTTTGATTCACAGGAGAAATTAACACATTGTTATCAACTATACCTCAATAAAAAATAACAAAAAATAAATATATAAATAAATAAAATTTTATAAAGGGAGAGTAGTATTTGAAGGCAAATATGGAAAACAAGATAATAAAGAAATCCAGGATTTTGATAGTTCTGGATTTCCACACAGGCCGAAAATGTTCATCTAAGTTTCATCCAGCTTTGGACTCTAGGCTCAGACCCTTCATATCCTCTGTGATCAAGAAACATTCTCTGTAAGGATGGCATGATAAAAAAGAACCATAATTTATCAAGGCAGTCGCGGGGGGTGGGGAGGGTCTACCTTTTCAAAAATATCCTCTCTAAATCAATTTGCCTGACTTCAGGCTCTACTACAATGCCACAGTCATCAAGACAGTATGGTATTGGCACAAAGACAGACATATAGATCAATGGAACAAAATAGAAAGCCCAGAGATAAATCCACATACATATGGACACCTTATCTTTGACAAAGGAGGCAAGAATATACAATGGAGTAAAGACAATTTCTTTAACAAGTGGTGCTGGGAAAACTGGTCAACCACTTGTAAAAGAATGAAACTAGATCACTTTCTAACACCACACACAAAGATAAACTCAAAATGGATTAAAGATCTAAATGTAAGACCAGAAACTATAAAACTCTTAGAGGAGAGCATAGGCAAAACACTCTCCGACATAAACCACAGCAGGATCCTCTATGATCCACCTCCCAGAATTCTGGAAATAAAAGCAAAAATAAACAAATGGGATCTAATTAAAATTAAAAGCTTCTGCACAACAAAGGAAAACATAAGCAAAGTGAAAAGACAGCCTTCCGAATGGGAGAAAATAATAGCAAATGAAGCAACTGACAAACAACTAATCTCAAAAATATACAAGTAACTCCTGCAACTCAATTCCAGAAAAATAAACGACCCAATCAAAAAATGGGCCAAAGAACTAAATAGACATTTCTCCAAAGAAGACATACGGATGACTAACAAACACATGAAAAGATGCTCAACATCACTCATTATTAGAGAAATGCAAATCAAAACCACAATGAGGTACCACTTCACACCAGTCAGAATGTCTGCGATCCAAAAATCTGCAAGCAATAAATGCTGGAGAAGGTGTGGAGAGAAGGGAACCCTCCTACACTGTTGGTGGGAATGCAAACTAGTACAGCCACTATGGAGAACAGTGTGGAGATTCCTGAAAAAATTGCAAATAGAAATGCCTTATGACCCAGCAATCCCACTGTTGGGCATACACACAGAGGAAACCAGAATTGAAAGAGACACATGTACCCCAATGTTCATTGCAGCACTGTTTATAATAGCCAGGACATGGAAACAACCTAGATGTCCATCAGTAGATGAATGGATAAGAAAGCTGTGGTACATATACACAATGGAGTATTACCAGCCATTAAAAAGAATACATTTGAATCAGTTCTGATGAGATGGATGAAACTGGAGCCGATTATACAGAGTGAAGTGAGCCAGAAAGAAAAACACCAATACAGTATACTAACACATATATATGGAATTTAGGAAGATGGCAATGATGACCCTGTATGCAGGACAGCAAAAAAGACACAGATGTGTATAGCGGACTTTTGCACTCAGAGGGAGAGGGAGAGGGTGTGATGATTTGGGAGAATGGCATTGAAACATGTATAATATCATGTAAGAATCGAAATGCCAGTCTATGTCTGATGCAGGATATGACACGCTTGGGGCTGACGTGCGGGGATGACCCAGAGAGATGTTGTGGGGAGGGGGGTGGGAGGGGGGTTCATGTTTGGGAACGCATGTACACCTGTGGTGGATTCATGTCAATCTATGCCAAAACCAATACAGAATTGTAAAGTAAAAATTTAAAAAAAAAAAAAAACTATTGGTTTTGAACTATTAGAGCCCATCTAATTAAAGTTTTAGTTAAATGTAAAAAAAAAAAAAAAAATCCTCTCTAGATACTGAGAAACTGTGGTCTGGAATGCCCTGGAGTACAATTTTTTCCCTAACACATGATGACACTGAGAACATCATCCTGTGAAGACGACTAGTCTCAAGAACCCTAACTATGAATATATAAGAGCTAACCTGATGGTGGGAGGGATTGGGGGCAGGACAAGAAGGGGACGACCCAGGATGAGATGGCTGGATGGCATCACTGACTCGATGGACGTGAGTCTGAGTGAACTCCAAGAGTTGGTGATGGACAGGGAGGCCTGGCATGCTGCGATTCATGGGGTCGCAAAGAGTCAGACACGACTGAGTGAATGAACTGAACTGAACTGAACTGAACTGAACAAATAGAAGACTGTGAAAATGAGAAATACATTCTTTTAGTAAGACAAATTAGACAATATGAAATCAAGACCTATTAAAATTATACTATTATGTTAATAATGAATTAACTTGTCTTTAAATGTTAAATTTATTACATCAAGTATAAGGATATAATGGTATTGTTCAACTGCATAATCTTACATTTGTAAAAGAAACTAAACTTGGCATTATGATTGTTTAGATTGACTTGCGAATATAATTGATTGTTTTGGTATCTAAGTGCAGGCGGCAGCGGCAGGCCGGCCCACAAAGTGCAGCCGAGAGCCACCCCACGTCCGAAGTCAGGGACAGCAGCCCAGAGTGCCAGGCTGCAATGGTGCAGGAATGGCCGGGAGGACCTACCCCGCGTCCGAGGTCAGGGGCAGCAGCCAAGAGAAGCTAGCCCACGTCCAAGGTCAGTGGCGGCCGGGAGGAGACACCCTGCGTTCGAGGCCAGGGGCGGCTGGGAGAAGCCATCTCGCACCCGAGGCCAGGTGTGGTGACCCTGAGGAGCCACCCGGGGCCCGAGGCCAGGGGCGGCAGCTGGGAGGAGCCACCCACACCCAAGGCCAGGGCCGGTGGCCAGGAGGAGCAACCAGAGGAGTGGTGGCTGACCAGGCACAGGAGGGCCTAGAGGAGCTCTCCCACGTTGAAGGCCAGGAATGGCAGTGGTGAGGAGATACCCTCATCCAAGGTAAGGAGCAGTGGCTGTGCTTTGCTGGAGCAGCTGTGAAAGAGATATCTCACACCCAGGGTAAGAGAAACCCAAGTAAGATGGTAGGTGTTGCAAGAGGGCATCAGAGGGCAGACACACTGAAACCATACTCACAGAAAACTAGTCAATCTAATCACACTAGGACCACAGCATTGTCTAACTCAGTGAAACTAAGCCATGTCTGCAGGGCAGCCCAAGATGGGTGGGTCATGGTGGAGAGGTCTGACAGAATGTGGTCCACTGGAGAAGGGAATGGCAAGCCACTTCAGTATTCTTGCCTTGAGAACCCCATGAACAGTATGAAAAGGCAAAATGATAGGATACTGAAAGAGAAACTCCCCAGATCAGTAGGTGTTCAGCACACTACTGGAGATCAGTGGAGAAATAACTCCAGAAAGAATGAAGGGAAGGAGCCAAAGCAAAAACAATACCCAGTTGTGGATGTGACTGGGGATAGAAGCAAGATCTGATGCTGTAAAGAGCAATATTGCATAGGAACCTGGAATATCAGGTCCATGAATCAAGGCAAATTTGAAGTGGTCAAACAAGAGATGGCAAGGGTGAACGCGGACATTCTAGGAATCATCAAACTAAAATGGACTGGAATGGATGAATTTAAATCAGATGACCATTATATACACTACTGCGGGCAGGAATCCTTCAGAAGAAATGGAGTAACCATCATGGTCAAAAAAAGAGTCTGAAATGCAGTACTTGGATGCAATATCAAAAACGACAAAATGATCGCTGTTTGTCTCCAAAGCAAACCATTCAATATCACAGTTATCCAAGTCTATGCCCCAACCAGTAACGCTGAAAAACTGAAGTTAAACAGTTTTATGAAGACCTACAAACCTTTTAGAACTAACTCCCAAAAAAGATGTCCTTTTCATTATAGGGGACTGGAATGCAAAAGTAGGAAGTCAAGAAACACCTGGAGTAACAGGCAAATTTGGCCGTGGAATGAGGAATGAAGCAGGGCAAAGACTAACAGAGTTTTGCCAAAAAAAATGCACTGGTCATAGCAAACACCCTCTTCCAACAACATAAGAGAAGACTCTACACATGGATATTACCAGCTGGTCAACACCGAAATCAGATTGATTCTATTCTTTGCAGCCAAAGATGGAGAAGCTCCATACAGTCAACAAAAACAAGACCAGGAGCTGACTGTGGCTCAGATTATGAATTCCGTATTACCAAATTCAGACTCAAATTGAAGAAAGTAGGGAAAATCACTAGACCATTCAGGTATGACCTAAATCAAATCCCTTATGATTATACAGTGCAAGTGAGAAATAGATTTAAGGGCCTAGATCTGATAGATAGAGTGCCTGATGAACTACGGAATGAGGTTCGTGACATTGTACAGGAGACAGGGATCCAGACCATCCCCATGGAAAAGAAATGCAAAAAAGCAAAATGGCTGTCTGGGGAGGCCTTACAAATAACTGTGAAAAGAAGAGAGGTGAAAAGCAAAGGAGAAAAGGAAAGATATAAGCATCTGAATGCAGAGTTCCAGAGAATAGCAGGAAGAGATAAGAAAGACTTCTTCAGAGATCAATGCAAAGATATAGAGGAAAAGAACAGAATGGGAAAGACTAGAGATCTCTTTAAGAAAATTAGAGATACCAAGGGAACATTTCAAAGTTGGGCTCGATAAATGACAGAAATGGTATGGACCTAACAGAAGCAGAAGATATTAAGAACAGGTGGCAAGAATACACAGAAGAACTGTACAAAAAAGATCTTCATGACCCAAATAATCATGAAGATGTGATCACTAATCTAGAGCCAGACATCTTGGAATATGAAGTCAAGTGGGCCTTAGAAAGCATCACTAGGAACAAATCTAGTGGAGGTGATGGAATTCCAGTTGAGCTGTTTCAAATCCTGAAAGATGATGCTGTGAAAGTGCTGCACTCAATATGCCAGCAAATTTGGGAAACTCAGCAGTGGCCACAGGACTGGAAAAAGTCAGTTTTCATTTCAATCCCAAAGAAAGGCAATGCCAAAGAATACTCAAACTACCACACAATTGCACTCATCTCACATGCTAGTAAAGTAATGCTCAAAATTCTCCAAGCCAGGCTTCAGCAATACATGAACCGTGAACTCCCTGATGTTCAAGCTGGTTTTAGACAAGGCAGAGGAACCAGAGATCAAATTGCCAACATCCACTGGATCATGGAAAAAGCAAGAGACTTCCACAAAAACATCTATTTCTGCTTTATTGACTATGCCAAAACCTTTGATGGTGTGAATCACAATAAACTGTGGAAAATTATGAAAGAGATGGGAATACCACACCACCTAACCTGCCTCTTGAGAAATCTGTATGCAAGTCAGGAAGCAACAGTTAGAACTGGACATGGAACAACAGACTGGTTCCAAATAGGAAAAGGAGTACGTCAAGGCTGTATATTGCCACCCTGGTTATTTAACTTATATGCAGAGTACATCATGAGAAATGCTGGACTGGAAGAAACACAAGCTGGAATCAAGATTGCCAGGAGAAATATCAATAACCTCAGATATGCAGATGACACCACCCTTATGGCAGAAAGTGAAGAAGAGCTAAAAAGCCTCTTGATGAAAGTGAAAGAGGAGAGTGAAAAAGTTGGCTTCAAGCTCAACATTCAGAAAACTAAGGTCATGGCATCTGGTCCCATCACTTCATGGAAATAGATGGAGAAACAGTGGAAACAGTGTCAGACTTTATTTTTCTGGGCTCCAAAATCACTGCAGATGGTGACTGCAGCCATGAAATTAAAAGACGCTTGCTCCTTGGAAGAAAAGTTATGACCAAACTAGATAGTATATTCAAAAGCAGAGACATTACTTTGCCGACTAAGGTCCATCTAGTCAAGGCTATGGTTTTTCCTGTGGTCATGTATGAATGTGAGAGTTGGACTGTGAAGAAGGCTGAGCACCAAAGAATTGATGCTTTTGAAGTGTGGTGTTGGAGAAGACTCTTGAGAGTCCCTTGGACTGCAAGGAGATCCAGCCAATCCATTCAGAAGATCAACCCTGGGATTTCCTTGGAAGGAATGATGCTAACGCTGAAGCTCCAGTACTTTGGCCACCTCATACGAAGAGTCGACTCATTGGAAAAGACTCTGATGCTCGGAGGGATTGGGGGCAGGAGGAGAAGGTGACGACCGAGGATGAGATGGCTGATGGCATCACGGACTCGATGGACATGAGTCTGAGTGAACACCGGGATTTGGTGATGGACAGGGAGGCCTGGCGTGCTCCGATTCATGGGGTCACAAAGAGTCGGACATGACTGAGCGACTGAACTGAACTGAACTGAACTGATATCTAATTCTTATTTTGAGAGGCAAATGAGATTTTTATACATACTATCTGTAATTTCATATATTTCTTCTTTTAATATAATTCTACCAATTAAATACATTTTAAATAACACTTTTTTGTGTTGTTTTACAATCATATAAAATTATTTTAAAATGTATTACGTCAAACTAGAAGCAATGTAAATTTTAGAGCTAGTAGAAAATGATGATAATTTAAATAAAACTTTGAAGCCATATTTCAATAGGGTTTTATTTCATATTAAAAACTCTATTGAATATTATGGTATTGATATTATTTTGAGAGTTAAAGTAGGATTTAAATTCTTCTCTAGATTTTTTTTCTATTAGCCACCACCACTAAAAATCACTAAGTGTCCTTTACTATCTGCTTGAATACAAAGTCCTAATCACTAAAACACTCAACAAAAATAGTAACGGAGGTCAATGTAGATAGATGCAGGCATAGTAAATACAAGTATATGAAGTCTGATCATACCTAAGTAGAGAAATGGATATATAGAAAGATTGAGTAAGCACTTTTAGTAACTTTTTAGTACCTTAATCTCAAAGGCGGTATGGCTTACCTGGCCTGCCCAGATATGACTCCATGAAAAATAACAGATGTTAGTGAATCCTGTTCATAAAACTGCTTTTTAAATGACTTTAGGAAATTGCCTGCTAGTCCAGTGGTTAGTGTTTCCACTGCCGAGGCTCCAGGTTCGATTACTGATTGGGGAACTAAGATCTTTTAAGTAACCAACAATAAATAAATAATAACCTTAAATGATAATAATAATTTTTAAAAGACTACAAAGGGAATTGTTGAGGAAAATGAAGCTCCCCTTTGACATAAATCATTTTAATGTAGATAAAAACATATGTTATATCCATACAAAGTTAAATGCATGCAACATAAGAATATATGACCCAATGTGGATGTGCTGAAATTAGAATCCTCATATTTTGTTAGTAGGAATGTAAAACAGTGCAGTTTCCTTGGAAATATTAATAGTTCTGCTGCTATTCAAAATGTTAAGCACAAGATATAAGCTTTAACAATTCTATTCCTATTATATAACCAAGAGAATGCAGACAAAACTTGGACATGAATATTCATAGTAGCATTGTTCCTAATAGCCAAAGGAAAAACAACCCCAAATGATCAATTAATGAATAGATACATAAAATATCAGTAGTAAAAGGGAATAAATTTATTTTACATGCAAAAACTATGAATGAAACTTTAAAACAAACATTCTGCTAAGTGAAAAAGCCCACCATAAAAGACCACATGCAAATGATTCCATTTATATCATGTTCAAAATTGACAAATTCATAGAGACAGCAGGCTAAAGGTGAATTACATGGGACTTATTATTCAGCATTTCTTGTTCTAATTTAATTTTAGTTTTAGTGTTTTTGAATGACATCACCATTTTGTCTAAATTTGGCAATGAACTTTGTGAACTTAAGTCAATCACATTTTTCTCAGAAAACAAATTAAACTGAGTTAAATGTTCTTTTTCTCCTAGTGTAGCTGCTTAGGGAGCCCATGTCTCACCTGAGTAAATCAATGTTTTGCACACTTCAGTTGCTGATTACATAAAAATAATTATTATCAGTTGGCCAATCAATTAAAATGTCAGACTCATAAATCAAAGTTTGAAAACAGCATTAACCAAATCTATTTTCTTATGATCAGATTTTATATCAGACATATTATTAATAGTCCTTGATCATCAGTGCTTTTTTATTAGCTGTAAATTATGCCATGAATTTACTTAGACTTTGGAATAAAAATAAATACAATTTATTCATTGCATTACATATTTTTCTAAAAAAAGATTTATTCTGCCTGTTAAATTTTCAATTGTTTTACATAAAAGTTTAAAAATATAAACTATGTGGAAAATTCTTCAAGAGATGGGAATACAAGACCACCTGACCTGCCTCTTGAGAAACCTATATACAGGTCAGGAGGCAACAGTTAGAACTGGACATGGAACAACAGACTGGTTCCAAATAGGAAAAGGAGTCCATCAAGGCTATATATTGTCACCCTGCTGATTTAACTTATATGCAGAGTACATCATGAGAAGTGCTGGGCTGGAAGAAGCACAAGCTGGAATCATGATCACTGGAAGAAATATCAATAACCTCAGATATGCAGATGACACCACTCTTATGGCAGAAAGTGAAGAGGAATTAAAAAGTCTCTTGATGAAAGTGAAAGAGGAGAGTGAAAAAGTTGGCTTAAAGCTTAACATTCAGAAAACGAAGATCATGGCATCTGGTCCCATCACTTCATGGGAAATACATGAGGAAATAGTGGAAACAGTGTCAGACTTTTATTTTGAGGGGCTCCAAAATCACTGAAGATGGTGATTGCAGCCGTGAAATTAAAAGACTGTTACTCCTTGGAAGGAAAGTTATAACCAACCTAGACAGCATATTGAAAAGCAGAGACATTACTTTGCCAACAAAGATCCATCTAGTTAAGGCTATGGTTTTTCCATGGGTCATGTATGGATGTGAGTTGAACTGTGAAGAAAGCTTAGCACCGGAGAATTGATGCTTTTGAACTGTGGTGTTGGAGAAGACTCTTGAGAGTTCCTTGGACTGCAAGGAGATCCAACCAGTCCATTCTAAATGAGATCAGCCTTGGGTGTTGTTTGAAAGGAATGATGCTAAAGCTGAAACTCCAGCTTTGGCCACCTCGTGAGAAGAGTTGACTCACTGGAAAAGACTCTGATGCTGAGAGGGATTGGGGGCAGGAGGAAAAAGGACGACAGAGGAAGAGATGGCTGGATGGCATCACTGACTCAATGGACATGAGTCTGAGTGAATTCCGGGAGTTGGTGACGGACAGGGAGGCCTGGCGTGCTGCTATTCATGGGGTTGCAAATAGTCGGACATAACTGAGTGACTGAACTGAACCGAACTGATGTAGATATTCATTAAACACAACCAAATCACAACCATATTAATATAATTAACAATGTAAGTTATGAGATTGAGAACTATAATTTTATTCTCCCTTCTTACGTTGTTAATTCTATTAATATGGTCTGTTGATAATAATTAATTTTATGTAATCAGCATCTGAAAGCTATGGTTTTTCCAGTAGTCACGTATACATGTGAGAGTTGGACAATAAAGAAAACTGAGCACCAAATAATTGATGCTTTTGAACTGTGGTGTTGGAGAAAACTTTTGAGAGTCCCTTGGATTGCAAGAATATCAAACCAACCAAAATGGTGATATCATTCAAAAACACTAAAACGAAAAGTAAATTAGAACAAGAAATGTTGAGTAATAAGTCCCATGTAATTCAAATTAGCATTGCCATTTAACTTAACGAAAATTACCTTAAAGGACAAACATATTGAGTACAAATGAGAACTACTGTAATACAATAGAATGAAGTCAGAGAAAGTTTTGATTGTGGAGTTGCATCAAACTGATATAATTTATATCTATAAAACCAAAGAACTATGTAATTGAGTTATGAAATTGACCTCAAAATAATGAAATTATTTCTACTTGCTGTTTTTCTTGTTAGTAGAATATACATTGCATATTTACAAGAGTGATTCAAATTCACTTATAAAATATTTATATTTGGGAATACTCATTGTTAAGGACGTGATGAAGAGCAGAAGTGATCTATCTATTCATAGAGATTTCAGTCCAGAGGAAAAAGAGTCAGGCTGAACAATTATAAAAATAAAAATTGGTCATGTTCCCTTTAAAAAATGAATTTTCAGTGTCTTAATGAGGCTTGTAGCCTGGGAGGCAACCTCTCAGAAAGAGGCTCTATTCAAAGGAGTCAGCACATATATAAACTTTTCTTTGGGGGGAAAGGTTACTTACTCACATATCAAAAGATTACTGCTAATTACAAAGAGTAGACATCTCCAGTTAATGATTTTAGTGCCTTTCTATGTACATCCCAGATGCAAGAATCTGGGATCATTGAAATTTCTCCCTAGATATGTATCTTAATTATCTCATGCCAGTATCCAAAACACAGAATGATTCCTGTTTTATTCATCCTGAATTCCTGCAGTGGCAAATGACTTGATCCTTTTAGAACTGGAACACATGCAACATTTTCTTCTTCACAGTTACAAACTATGATAAACACTATAGTGAAGAATTTCAGGTTACAAAAAGATTGTAAAACAAAAGAAACTGACCTTTACATTAACTTTATTTTGGTAAGATATTTTTATGAGTTATCAATTTTATTTTCTTTAGCTTCTCATTCCAGTAAGTTGACATATGAATACAAAATAGACAAAAAATTAGTCTTTAATTATCACTCAGATGTTATTTTTGAACTTCCTTTACCAAGATTTTATATTTATAAAAATGTACAAAATAAAGATTTACACAAATAGTTACATTGTTGGTTATTTTTACAGCAAGGAGATTTTTTATATTTAAAAGATAATTCTTTTAATGATATTATGAAAGAAAAATTTCAAAAACACCACCTCTCAAATGGTATATAACACTCAGGAGTACACTGAGGAAATTAATTCAACAAATATTTACACAAAGTCTTTATTAAGAATAGGGAATTTTGCCAAAATGAGAAATCTGTGTGTGGAAGAAGGATGGAGAAAATAATGATCAATATAACATACAACCTAGTAGGAATATGTACATAAAATAGTAACCATACTAAAAGCAGGTTGGAATATTCTAACAATGGTACAATGACATGTCATGGAATTGTAGACAGAAGACATACATCAACTTCATCTTGTTATGTTAGAAAAAACCAAGAAGGCTATGCTGAAGAAATGACAGAGATCTTGATTCGGCAATTTAGATGAACTATACACAGGAATCGGAGAAACCAATGGCAACCCACTCTGGTACTCTTGCCTGGAAAATCCCATGGATGGAGGAGTCTGGTAGGCTGTAGTCCAAGGGGTCACGAAGAGTCCGACACTTACTGAGTGACTTCACTTTCACTTTTCACTTTCATGCATTGGAGAAGGAAATGGCAACCCACTCCAGTGTTCTTGCCTGGAGAATGCCAGGGACGGTGGAGCCTGATGGGCTGCCGTCTGTGGGGTCGCACAGAGTTGGACACGACTGAAGCGACATAGTAGTAGCAGAATACATAGGAATATAATCAATCTGATTTCGGTGTTGACCATCTGGTGATGTGGACTGTGGCTCCGATCATGAACTCCTTATTGCCAAATTCACACTTAAATTGAAGAAAGTAGGGAAAATAACTAGACCATTCAGGTATGACGTAAATCAAATCTCATCTGATTATACATACCAGTGGAAGTGAGAAATAGATTTAAGGGAGGATCTGCTAGACAGAGTGCCTGATGGACTATGGATGGAGGTTCATGACATAGTACAAGACCATACCCATGGAAAAGAAATGCAGAAAAGCAAAATGGCTGTCTGAGGAGGCCTTACAAATAGCTGTGAAAAGAAGAGAATTGAAAAGCAAAGGAGAAAAGGAAAGATATAAGCATCTGAATGCAGAGTTCCAAAGAATAGCAAGGAGAGATAAGAAAGCCTTCCTCAGTGATAAAGGCAAAGAAATAGAGGAAAACAACAGAATGGGAAAGACTAGAGATCTCTCAAAAAAATTAGAGATACCAAAGAAACATTTCATTCAAAGATGGGCTTGATAAAGGAAAGAAATGGTAGAGACTTTAACAAAAGCAGAAGATATTAAGAAGAGGTGGCAAGAATACACAGAAGAACTGTACAAAAAAGATCTTCACGACCTGGATAATCTTGATGGTGGAATCACTGACCTAGAGCCAGACATCCTGGAATGGGAAGTCAAGTGGGCCTTAGAAAGCATCACTAAGAACAAAGCTAGTGGAGGGGATGGAATTTCAGTTGAGCTGTTTCAAACCCTGAAAGATGATACTGTGAAAGTGCTGCATTCAATATGCCAGCAAATTTGGAAAACTCACCAGTGGCCACAGAATTGCAAAATGTCAGTTTTCATTCCAATCCTAAAGAAAGGTAATGCAAAAAATGCTCAAACTACAGCACAATTGCACTCATTTCACACGCTAATAAAGTAATGCTCAAAATCCTCCAAGCCAGGCTTCAGCAATGCATGAACCATGAACTTCCAGATGTTCAAGCTGGTTTTAGAAAAGGCAGAGGAACCAGACATCAAATTGCAAACATCCGCTGGATCATGGAAAAAGCAAGAGAGTTCCAGAAAAACATCTACTTCTGCTTTATGGACTATGCCAAAGCCTTTGACTGTGTGGGTCACAATAAACTGTGGAAAATTCTGAAAGAGATGGGAATACCAGACCACCTGACCTGCCTCTTGAGAAATCTGTATGCAGGTCAAGAAGCAATAGTTAGAACTGGACATGGAACAACAGACTAGTTCCAAATAGGAAAAGGAATATGTCAAGGCTGTATATTGTCACCCTGCCTATTTAACTTATATGCAGAGTATATCATGAGAAACGCTGGGCTGGAAGAAGCACAAGCTGGAATCAAGATTGCTGGGAGAAATATCAATAACCTCAGATTTGCAGATGACACCACCCTTGTGGCAGAAAGTGAAGAGGAACTAAAAAGCCTCTTGATGAAAGTGAAAGTGGTGAGTGCAAAAGTTGGCTTAAAGCTCAACATTCAGAAAATGAAGATCATGGCACCTGGTCTCATCACTTCATGGGAAATAGATGGGAAAACAGTGTCAGACTTTAGTTTTGGGGGCTCCAAAATCACTGCAGATGGTGATTGCAATCATGAAATTAAAAGATGTTTACTCCTTGGAAGAAAAGTTATTGACCAACCTAGATAGCATATTAAAAAGCAGAGACATTACTTTGCCAACAAAGGTCCAACTAGTCAAGGCTTTGGTTTTTCTAGTGGTCATGTATGGATGTGAGAGTTGGACTGTGAAGAAAGCTGAGCGCCGAAGAATTGATGCTTTTGAACTGTGGTGTTGGAGAAGACTCTTGAGAGTCCCATGGACTGCAAGGAGATCCAACCAGTCCATCCTAAAGGAGACCAGTCCTGGGTGTTCATTGGAAGGACTAATGTTGAAGCTGAAACTTCAGTACTTTGGCCACCTCGTGAGAAGAGTTGACTCATTGGAAAAGACTCTGATGCTGGGAGGGATTGGGAGCAGGAGGAGAAGGGGACAACAGAGGATGAGATGGCTGGATGGCATCACCACGTCGATGCACATGAATCTGAGTAAACTCCAGGAGTTTGTGATGGACAGGGAGGCCTGGCATGCTGTCATTCATGGGGTTGCAGAGTCGGACACGACTGAGCGACTGAAGGGAATGGAACTGATACATAAGAATGTGCTATACTGTGGTGCTAATTCATGTGACTCTTTGCAACCCCATGGACTGTAGTCCACTAGGCTCCTCTGTTCATGCGATTTTCCAGTAAAGGATACTGTATCGAGTTCCCATTTCCTCCTCCAAGGGATCTTCCTAACCCAAGGGTCGAACACCAGTCTCTTGTGTCTCCTGCATTAGCAGGTGGATTTTTTATCACTAATCCACCTTGGAAAACTATATATAGGAACAAAGGAATAAGAATGTGTAGAAAGTGGTTTCAACAAACTTCAACAATTAGGAAAGCCTGGGCCTTTAAGGAATAGTAATCTCATAATGTTTGAGAGAAGTTAAGGTACTTATTAGGAATCATGATAAAACAGGCTGAAAGGCAAGGGTATCTGATTATTGATAAGCTTTGAGTGTAAAAATAAGGAATTTCAATTTAATTCAAATAGAACTGGCTTTTGTTCATCAGTTTTTAGGGAAGAAAAAATCAAACTGGCTGTAAAGTTTGTGAAAAGAGTAGGGAGTCATTAGTAGCATTCTTAAAGTATCTCTTGCTTAATTTATCAAGTGAATGCAAGTGACTTTGAAAAAAAACATATTTCTAGTGATCAACCTAGAAATAATTCAAATTCAAGGAATTTTACCACTAAAGTGTAATATGGTATTACTTTGTTTCAGGCTTATTAGGAGCCAAAGTAAGCTATGTTCAGCCCAAGTTTGAACTATTCTTGAGAGCTAACTCTGAGCCTTATGCAGGCTGATATACTTGGATTGCCCAGGACTTTGAAGAAATTAATACAGCTTCACAGAAGCACATAGATGGATTCTATGATTCACCCAGGGTCACATTTCCAACATTTTTAAAATCCACCATGGAATAATCATATGGCTTTTATTTTTCAATTTGTTAATGTGGTGTATTACATTGATTGATTTGAGGATATTGAAGAATACTTGCATCCCTAGGATAAAGCCCACTTGGTGCACTGGGATGACCCTGAGGGATGGTATGGGGAGGGAGGTTGGAGGGGGGTTCGGGATTGGGAACACGTATACACCCGTGGCGGATTCATGTTGATGTATGGCAAAATCAATACAATATTGTAAAGTAAAAAAAATAATAATAATAATAACAATAAATAATAAAATTTTAAAAAATATCCACCATGGAAAACAAATGTGACAGTTTTATTTGCTTTCAGTTGAACCTTGAATGACTGCTGTTTTTTCCCCCTTATTTTTTTAATTAATTTATTTTCATTGGAGGCTAATTACTTTACATAGGGGTGTACATGTGTCCCCATCTTGAACCCCCCCTCTCAACTCTATCCCCATCCCATCCCTCAGGGTTGTCCTAATGCACCAGCTTTGAATGCCCTGTTTATGCATCAAATGTGGACTGGTGATCTATTTCACATATGGTAATATACATGTTTCAATGCTATTCTCTCATATTGTCCCCCTATCTTGTTCCATTGGTCTATATTTCTGTCTTTGTGCCAGTACCATACTGTCTTGATGACTGTAGCTTTGTAGTATAGTCTGAAGTCAGGCAAGTTGATTCCTCCAGTTCTATTCTTCTTTCTTAAGATTGCTTTGGCTATTCGAGGTTTCTTGTATTTCAATACAAATTGTGAAATTATTTGTTCTAGTTCTGTGAAAAACACTATTGGTATCTTGATAGGGAGTGCATTGATTCTATAGATTACTTTGGGTAGTATACTCATTTTCACTATATTGATTCTGCCAATCCGTGAACATGATATATTTCTCCATCTACTTGTGTCATCTTTGATTTCTTTCATCAGTTTTTTTTTTAGTTTTCTATGTACAGACCTTTTGTTTCTTTAGGTAGATTTATTCCTAAGTATTTTATTCTTTTCTTTGTAATGGTAAATGGAATTGCTTCCTTAATTTCTCTTTCTGTTTTCTCATAGTTAGTGTATAGGAATGCAAGGCATTTCTGTGTGTTAATTTTATGTCCTGCAACTTTACTGTATTCATTGATTAGCTCTAGCAATTTTCTGGTGGTGTCTTTAGGGTTTTCTATGTAGAGGATCATGTCATCTGTTTGCTGTGGGTTTATCATATATGGTTTTTATTATGTTGAGGTATGTTCCTTCTAAGCCTGCTTTCTGGAGGGTTTTTAATCATAAATGGATGTTGAATTTTGTCAAAGGCTTTCGCTGCATCTACCGAGGTAATCATATGGTTTCTATCTTTCAATTTGTTAATGTGGTGTATCACATTGATTGATTTGAAAATATTGACAAATCCTTGCATCCCTGGGATAAAGCCCCCTTAGTCATGAAGTATGATCTTTTGAATATGTTGTTGGATTCTGTTTGCTAAAATTTTGTTGAGGATTTTTGCATCTATGTTCATCAGTGATATTGGCCTGTAGTTTTCTTTTTTTGTGGCATCTTTGTCTGGTTTTAGTATTAGGGTGATGGTGGCCTCATAGAATGAGTTTGGCAGTTTACATCCCTCTTCCATTTTCTGGAAGAGTTTGAGTAGGATAGATGTTAGCTCTTCTCTAAATTATTGGTAGAATTCACCTGTGAAGCCATCTGGTCCTGGGCTTTTCTTTGTTGGAACATTATTTATTACAGTTTCGATTTCAATGCTTGTGATGGATCTGTTAAGATTTTCTATTTCTTCCTGGTTCAGTATTAGAAAGTTATAGTTTTCTAAGAATTTGTCTATTTCTTCCAAGTTGTCCATTTTACTCTCATATATTGCTGACAGTAGTCTCTTATGATCCTTTGTATTTCTGTGTTGTCTGTTGTGATTTCTCCATTTTCATTTATAATTTTGTTGATTTTATTCTTCTCCTTTATTTATTTTTTTTTTGATGAGTCTGGCTAATGATTTGTCTATTTTATTTATCTTCTCAAGAACCAGCTTTTAGTTTTGTTGATTTTTGCAATAGTTACCCTTGTTTCTTTTTCATTTATTTCTGCCCTAATTTTTATGATTTCTTTCCTTCTACTAACCTGGGGTTTTTCATTTCTTCTTTGTCTAGTTGCTTTAGGTGTAAAGTTAGGTTATTTATTTGATTTTTCTCTTGTTTCTTGAGGTAACCTTGTATTGCTATGAACCTTCCCCTTAGCACTGCTTTTATTGAATCCCGTACGTTTTGGGTTGTTGTGTTTTCATTTTCATTCGTTTCTGTGCATATTTTGGTTTCTTTTTTTTTTTTATTCTGTGATTTGTTGGTTATTCAGAAGTCTCTTGATAAGCCTCCATATGTTTGTACTTTTAATTTTTTTCCCTATAGTTAACATCTAATCTTACCACATTGTGATCAGAAAAGATACTTGAAATTATTTCATTTTTTTCTGAATTTACCAAGGCTAGATTTATGGCCCAGAATGTGATCTATCTTGGAAAATGTTCCATGTGACCTTGAGAAAAGGGTGAAATTTATTGTTTGGGGTGAAATGTCATATATTTATCTATTAGGTCTTACTGGTCCATTGTATCATTTAAAGTTTGTGTTTCCTTGATAATTTTCTGTTTGGTTGATCCACCCATAGGTGTGAGTGGGGTATTAAAGTCTCCTACTATTATTGTGTTATTGTTAATTTCCCATTTCATACTTGTTAGCATTTGCATTATGTATTTAGGTACTCCTATGTTGAGTGCATATATATTTATAATTGATATATTTTCTTCTTGGATTGATACTTTGATCATTATGCAATGTCCGTCTTTGTCTCTTTTCATGGCCTTTATTTCAAAGTCTATTTTATATGATATGAGAATTGCTAGTCCTGCTTTATTTTGGCCTCCATTTGCATGAAATACCTTTTTCCAGCCCTTCACTTTCATTCTGTATGTGTCCTTGTTTTGAGGTGGGTCTCTTGCAGACAGCATATATGGGAGTCTTATTTTTGTATCCATTCAGCTAGTCTTTGTCTTTTGCTTGGAGCTTTTTCCCCTTATTTTAAACAAAAGTTTCTGTTATTTCTATTTAAATACCTGGCTCTTTTACTTATATATATTTTTTTCCCTGAACTTTTTATAAGTTTAGACCCAAGTATCCCACTCCATCCAAAAGGTCCCAGTCTTTCATTCCTTGTGGGGTCCTGCTAGCCCCCAGCATAGCACCTGCCACCCACCAGGGGCCGTTGTGTCACAACAGGGACCCTTGCGTCACTCTCCTCCTCCCAGGGCACGCCTTCTCCTTCTAATGTGAATGTCTGCTCCAATTTACCCTCCGGTTCTGAGAACAAGGTAAACAAACTTCACTGTCCTCCTTTATTTCTTTTATAAAACTTTTCCAGAGGGTGGAAAAGAAGAGAAATCTATCATAAACATCTTGAGGGCTATTAGCACAAATAAGAAATATCTGTATAATTTTATTTAAAAATGAATTCTGATAGAACATTTTTGGTTCAGGGTTGCAAAGCAAACACTGTTTGTTTGTTTGTTCGTTTCATTAAACTTCTCATTCAAAATGTGTTTGTAATAGCCATACAAAATAGGAGTTGCAATTCAAATGAAGTGTTATTTAGATAGTTTCTTGAAAATTATGATGCATCCATCTTTGTCACCATAGAAACAATTAAGTTCTAATTAATATTATTTTATTGCTTATTTGTTAATCAAATTGCTTTTTTGTACTTCATAAGCAGATCTCTATATTGAAGTTGTTTTGGTGTTTCAGAAGAACACTTTATTTTTTGATGCTTAAGAATTAATGAAGCTATTTATGAATCAAAAGGAAAGTCTCCTATTGTCAGCATCTAATGACTTTCTAAGAGTATTTCAGTTAACTACAGCAGTGCTGGGCAAGAGAGCAAAAAATGCCCTCAGCAGATGACAAAGGCATTAGGTGTCTATGCAGCTGGCCTGTACTTGCACTAAGCATGGAGATTTTCATTATTTTTTATGCAAAATTTATCACTTGTTCTATATTGGGGGGAGGGATAGGAATTACTATTAGGTGATGGTTCAGATGGAAGAGAATTTCATTACTTTTTCCAAGATTGTGTTAAATAACTCTTTTTTAAAAATAGCAAAGTGTGGGGCCTCCAAAAGTGACGTCTTCTTCCCAATTTTGTGTAACTGTAATGAACCTGTTAGTATTTAACCAAGTAAGCCAGTAAGTACAGCCAAAAGCACAGAAATCGAAACATGGTCTCTTTTCATATTCATTGTAAACATATTATATCCATAAAGTTTTTTTTTTTTTTTACCTGTAAGATGGTTTTGAAAACACATCACTATTGCTTGATTTTTGAGTGACTATTTTATGTTTGCAAAGTACCATGAGACTTGCCTCCTCTGCTCCCATCTGAGACCATCTGTGTTATGTACTATGAATGGACCTCTAGGGACGTAATTTGGATGATAAAGCTCTTTTAGCTCCACATGTAAAACTGAGAGTGTTTTTCCTCTTTTAACTTCATGATACTAAATTACCCTCCTTACTTTTCTTAAAATACATTTTGATATTTTATTTTATTTATTACCAGCCCAAATTTACTGACTGGTGAAATTGATGCTGTGAAAGCAGGGGTTCTCAGTTATGAGTGTGTCCCTCCCTGGTCATGGGCCAGACCACAGAGGATCCGAGGTCCACCACTGCCCTCTTCCTCCTTGACTCCTCACTCTGTGGCTTTAACACTTCATACAGTAACTCATACTTTTCTCCAGAAAAAAAAAAATAAAACAGGTTTACCTGGAGTTAAACCCCAGGCTTGACTTAGCTTTGACTGTTTGGTGTTTGGGTGGCAGAATGAAAGACCCTGACTTTAGGAAAAGAAGCAAGGAACTCTGCTCTATATTCACTTTTAGGAATATTTCATTGTTTCCAATATTACTAAGCACTTTCTACCATTTATATTTTAATTGTTTTTTCTGTTGAATTTGCAATATTTTAAACTGATAAATTGGATGTTCACATGATGCTAAATCTATATAATCCACCACAGAATATTTATTTCTAAGTGCAAAATAGTTAGGAACTGTGAATAATCTTACAAATGAATTTTTTTAAGAAAATTTAAGTCAACGATATATGAAACAAAATATTGAAGTAGGATTCCTTAGATTATATCATAGTATTACTGATAATTTTTTCTTGTTCTCGTCTTTTGAGGAAATATTTCAGTATAAAACTTAGAATGTGATGAGATGTACATTTTTAGGATTGGAAATGGAATGGTGGTGGTAAGGAGATACCCCTCGTCCAAGGTAAGGAGCAGTGGCTGTGCTTTGCTGGCGCAGCTGTGAAGAGATACCCCACACCCAAGATAAGAGAAACCCAAGTAAGATGGTAGATGTTGCAAGAGGGCATCAGAGGGCAGACACACTGAAACCATACTCACAGAAAACTAGTCAATCTAATCACACTAGGACCACAGCATTGTCTAACTCAATGAAACCAAGCCATGCCAGCAGGACAACCCAAGATGGGTGGGTCATGGTGGAGAGGTCTGACAGAATGTGGCCCACTGGAGAAGGGAATGGCAAGCCACCTCAGTATTCTTGGCTTGAGAACCTCATGAACAGTATGAAAAGGCAAAATGATAGGATACCAAAAGAGGAATTCCGCAGGTCATGAGGTGCTACTGTAGATCAGTGGAGAAATAACTCCAGAAAGAATGATGGGATGGAGCCAAAGCAAAAACAATACCTAGTTGTGGATGTGACTGGGGATAGAAGCAAGATCCGATGCCATAAAGAGCAATATTGCATAGGAACCTGGAATGTCAGGTCCATGATCAAGGCAAATTGGAAGTGGTCAAACAAGAGATAGCAAGGGTGAACGTCGACATTCTAGGAATCAGCGAACTAAAATGGACTGGAATGGGTGAATTTAAATCAGATGACCATTATATCTACTACTGCAGGCAGAAATCCCTCAGAAGAAATGGAGTAGCCTTCATGGTCAAAAAAAGAGTCCAAAATGCAGTACTTGAATGCAATCTCAAAAATGACAAAATGATCTCTGTTTGTCTCCAAAGCAAACCATTCAATATCACAGTAATCCAAGTCTATGCCCCAACCAGTAACGCTGAAGAAACTGAAGTTGAACGGTTTTATGAAGACCTACAAGATCTTTTAGAACTAACACCTAAATAAAGATGTCCTTTTCATTATAAGGGACTGGAATGCAAAAGTAGGAAGTCAAGAAACACCTGGAGTAACAGGCAAATTTGGCCATGGAATGCGGAATGAAGCAGGGTAAAGAATAATAAAGTAGTGCCAAGAAAATGCACTGGTCATAGCAAACACCCTCTTCCAACAACACAAGAGAAGACTCTACACATGGACATCACCAGAT
The DNA here is from genome assembly GCF_014754425.2 of Oryx dammah. Classification (NCBI taxonomy): domain Eukaryota; kingdom Metazoa; phylum Chordata; class Mammalia; order Artiodactyla; family Bovidae; genus Oryx; species Oryx dammah. The sequence continues at coordinate 11,967,226 of NW_024070203.1, forward strand.
GGTCAACACCGAAATCAGATTGATTCTATTCTTTGCAGCCAAAGATGGAGAAGCTCCATACAGCCAACAAAAACAAGACCAGGAGCTGACTATGGCTCAGATCATGAATTCATTATTACCAAATTCAGACTCAAATTGAAGAAAGTAGGGAAAACCACTAGACCATTCAGGCATGACCTAAATCAAATCCCTTATGATAATACAGTGGAGGTGAGAAATGTATTTAAGGGCCTAGATCTGATAGATAGAGTGCCTGATGAACTATGGAATGAGGTTCGTGACATTGTACAGGAGACAGGGATCAAGACCATCTCCATGGAAAAGAAATGCAAAAAAAAAGCAAAATGGCTGTCTGGGGAAGACTTACAAATAGCTGTGAAAAGAAGAGAGGCGAAAAGCAAAGGAGAAAAGGAAAGATATAAGCATCTGAATGCAGAGTTCCAGAGAATAGCAAGAAGAGATAAGAAAGCCTTCTTCAGTGATCAATGCAAACAAATAGAGGAAAAGAACAGAATGGGAAAGACTAGAGATCTCTTTAAGAATTTAGAGATACCAAGGGAACAATTCATGCAAAGAAGGGCTCGATAAAGGACAAAAAAAATACGGACCTAACAGAAGCAGAAGATATTAAGAACAGGTGGCAAGAATACACAGAAGAACTGTACAAAAAAGATCTTCACGACCCAGATAATCATGATGGTGTGATCACTAATCTAGAGCCAGACATCTTGGAAGGTGAACTCAAGTGGGCCTTAGGAAGCATCACTAAGAACAAAGCTAGTGGAGGTGATGGAATTCCAATTGAGCTGTTTCAAATCCTGAAAGATGATGCTGTGAAAGTGCTGCACTCAATATGCCAGCAAATTTGGGAAACTCAGCAGTGGCCACAGGACTGGAAAAGGTCAGTTTTCATTCCAATTCCAAAAAAAGGCAATGCCAAAGAATGCTCAAACTACCACACAATTGCCCTCATCTCACATGCTAGTAAAGTAATGCTCAAAATTCTCCAAGCCAGGCTTCAGCAATACATGAACCGTGAACTCCCTGATGTTCAAGCTGGTTTTAGAAAAGGCAGAGGAACCAGACATCAAATTGCCAACATCTGATGGATCATGGAAAAAGCAAGAGAGTTCCAGAAAAACATCTATTTCTCTTTATTGACTATGCCAAAGTCTTTAACTGAGTGGATCACAATAAACTGGAAAATTCTGAAAGAGATGGGAATACCACACTACCTAACTTGCCTCTTGAGAAATCTGTATGCAGGTGAGGAAGTAATAGTTAGAACTGGACATGGAGCAACAGACTGGTTCCAAATAGGAAAAGGAGTACGTCAGAGCTGTATATTGTCACCCTGCTTATTTAACTTATATGCAGAGTACATCATGAGAAACGCTGGACTGCAAGAAACACAAGCTGGAATCAAGATTGCCGGGAGAAATATCAATAACCTCAGATATGCAGATGACACCACCCTTATGGCAGAAAGTGAAGAGGAGCTAAAAGCCTCTTGATGACAGTGAAAGAGGAGAATGAAAAAGTTGGCTTAAAGCTCAACATTCAGAAAACAAAGATCATGGCATCTGGTCCAATCACTTCATGGGAAATAGATGGGGAAACAGTGGAAACAGTGTCAGACTTTATTTTTGGGGGCTCCAAAATCACTGCAGATGGTGACTGCAGCCATGAAATTAAAAGACGCTTACTCCTTGGAGGAAAAGTTATGACCAACCTAGATAGTATATTCAAAAGCAGAGACATTACTTTGCCAACAAAGGTCCATCTAGTCAAGGCTATGGTTTTTCCTGTGGTCATGCATGAATGTGAGAGTTGGACTGTGAAGAAGGCTGAGCACTGAAGAACTGATGCTTTTGAAGTGTGGTGTTGGAGAAGACTCTTGAGAGTCCCTTGGACTGCAAGGAGATCCAACCAGTCCATTCTGAAGGAGATCAACCCTGGGATTTCTTTGGAAGGAATGATGTTAAAGCTGAAACTCCAGTACTTTTGCCACCTCATGTGAAGAGCTGACTCATTGGACAAGACTCTGATGCTGGGAGGGATTGGGGGCAGAAGGAGAAGGGGATGACCGAGGATGAGATGGCTGGATGGCATCACTGACTCGATGGACGTGAGTTTGAGTGAACTCCGGGAGTTGGTGATGGACAGGGAGGCCTGGTGTGCTGCGATTCATGGAGTTGCAGAGAGTCGGACATGACTGAGTGTCTGAACTGAATTGAATATCTTTCTAAATGTAAAATGTATACATTTTCCCTTGTTCAAATAGTTTTTTATTGAAGTATAGTTTATTTACAGTGTTATATTGGTTTTAAGTATACAGCATATTATTCATTTTTTGCATACTATACTTCATTATAGATTATTACAAGGTATTGCATATCAATCCTTGTGCTATACAGTTAATCATTATTCTTTTTGTACATGTTTGTAAAGACCTTGATAGTGGAAAAGATATAAGGTGAGACAAGAAGGGGACGACAGGATGAGATGTTTGGATCGCATCACTGACTCAACGGACATGAATTTGAGTAAGCTCTCGGGGTTGGTGGTGGACAGGGAGGCCTGGTGTGCTACAATTCATGTGGACACAAAGAGTTTTGCGCCTCTGAGTGAGTGAACTAAATTGAACTGATACATGTTTATTTTTAACCATTTACCCCCTATATTTGAGTTTACCCCCTTTCTTTTTTAGTCATAAAGAAAGCCAAGGACAGATCTGTGTTCTTAATTTGATGCTATTAATATAAGTCATACTAGCATGCATCTTAGAATCCAGATCCACAGATGATAAATACCACCTAAGGTTCACAATTCAGGGATCTGCTACCATGACAAGACTTCTTATATAGAGCATTATCCAATTGCCATGATTTCTAAGTGTACATTTCAATAAATTAGCATTGTAAGCCAGTTTCAGTGTATTTCAACTACCTGGTAAAAATCTTGCTTTGGATACACAATCTCTAAACCACCTCTCTCTCTATCTATATATGAATACTTCTTATGATTTCATTTATATATTAATATTTAATATATTTCATATAGCTTTTAATTTACTTTTGAAATCTAATTGATTTACAGTGTTGTATTAGGTTTCAGATGTACAGCAAAATTATATATATATATATATATATATTCTTTCTCAGATTCTTTGTTTATATGTTACTCCTAAATTTCTAATTTATCCCTCCCCCTGATATTTTCACTTTGGTAACCAAAAGTTTGTTTTCTATGTTTTTGAGTCTGTTTCTGCTTTGCAAATAAATTCACTTGTGTCATGTTTCTTTAGATTCCACATATAAGTGATATCATTTGATATTTGTCTTTTTCTGTCTGACTTACTTCACTTGCTATGATAATGTCTATCTCCATCCATGTTGCTACAAAAGACGTCATTTCATTCTTTTTTATTCTGAGTAACATTCCATTTTATATCGATACCACGTCATCTTCATTCATTCGTCAATGTAGACTTAGGTTGTTTCCATGTCCTGGCTATTGTAAACAATGTGGCAGTGAACACTGGGATAAATGTGTCTTTTCAAATTTTGGTTTTCTCTGGATATATACCCAAGAGAGCTACCATGTGATCCTGTAATATATAATTTCTGAGAAATATTCTCAGTATTAATATGCTTAAATTTGCAGAGAGATTGCTACATCTAAAATATGTGAGCTTCCAGTTTAGGAATGAAGTTTGCATATTGTCATTGTGAAGAGTTCTGATGGAGCAGCAACAGATCCTGGTTGCTTCATGTATCTTATTTCACTTAGTTCTCAGAGAAACCCACCTGAAGTCAGCACTCTAAGTCACTCTCCTGTTTACAAATGAGAAACCGAAGGCCTCGAGCTGTTGAATTACTTTCTTTAGGTCACACAGCTTGCACATGGTGGACATGGAATTAAAAGCCATTTCATCAGACCCTAGAATTCATATTTAACCACCATGTTCTATGGACACACTCATCAGAAAATCAAATTTAACATGACATAGAATTTCTAATTTTCCTCATGCTTTCATGTTTTTTTTTTAAAAAAAAGTACCTTTATTTCAAGGAAAAGATAGATTTCTTTAAAAAGAATAAAAATTTCTAAAATTATAAAACCAAAGAAGTGAAAGTTAATCTAATAATTTTTCATGACCCAACTAAAATTAAGCCAATAAGTGTATTAGGTTATCTGAAGAGAAGTGGTAGTATCTTTCAATAACAATTTCAGTAAAACTAAAATGTGGAAAGTAAATTAAGGAGATTTGAATTTCAGAAAAATCTAGACACAGATGATGAAAAACACCACTCTGAAAATATATATATATAACTTCAGAGACATCTACATGTAAGGATATCTTCAAGATTGATTTTTCCTCATAGCTTTACTCCTTTTTCCTTCTAGTAAATACTCTCAACCTTTGAAAAAATATTATTTTGTCTTAACAACCTTGAAATCTCACAGCAAAATGGAGATGTCAGATGTCAGTTACATATGAGCCTTAACTAAAATAGCATTAGATTCAGCAACACAAAGCAAGGGTGTGCAAAGCAATATGACTCAGTAGTAGGTCACCCATCCACTATTTCCCATCTACTTGGCATTATATCAGGGCCTTTACTTCATAAAATCATGTCTAATCACCTAATAATACTGACTTACAGAATCAGTTTGATTTAACATGTTGTTTTCCTCAACACATGCTGTCTTAGTTCATATTAGCTGAACTTGTTGCCTACTTTATCTTGACCCTGCATCTCACCATGGGAGACATAAGAGCCTATAGTCTTGCTTTGTTTTAGATGGCTATGTGCAGGCAGATGGCTGTCTCAACTGTAAAGTTCAGAGTGACAGATTTAGAATATCAGCACTTTGTGCTGGAGGAAAGCATATGCTTCTGACTATTAATTATAGGATTAACATTTTTAAACAGTCCCATAAATTTTAGTGCTCTATAAAACAGTTTTATAAATAGTGCAATAAAGGAGCATTTAAATTCCAATACATTAAAACCAATAAATTATTTATTTTATATTCTGTCTGTGTATATTCCATATATGATTAAAGATCAGCTGCACTGAGTAAATTGCAAACCTAGAAATAAAAATGAGAGGTTTTACTAAGTGTTTTGTCTTGTTTAATTAAAAAAAAAAAGACTGCCTACATATCTGCTTTGTTTCCACATTAACTGGAGCATATTTTCAGTGCACATTACAGTAGTCTGAACTTATATAATAACAATAGATCAGATGGCTGAATGTGGGATTTTCTAGGGCCAAAGAAGGCAGATACAGTCAGCATCTAATAACAGTTACTTGTCTCCCTCCAGAAGAATGATGGGTCTACATCATCAGAGAAGGGCTGAAAAATGGGTGTTGCCATAAAAATCCTATCTGAGTCTGTCTTTAAAAGCATAGGGCAATCCTGCATGTCTATTCACTTCAGTTTAGTTCAGTTCAGTCACTCAGTCATGTCTGACTCTTTGCGACCCCATGAATCACAGCACACCAGGCCTCCCTGTCCATCACCATCTCCCGGAGTTCACTCAGACTCACGTACATCGAGTCAGTGATGCCATCCAGCCATCTCATCCTCTGTCGTCCCCTTCTCCTCCTGCCCCCAATCCCTCCCAGCATCAGAGTCTTTTCCAATGAGTCAGCTCTTTGCATGAGGTGGCCAAAATACTGGAGTTTCAGCTTTAACATCATTCCTTCCAAAGAACACCCAGGGCTGATCTCCTTTAGAATGGACTGGTTGGATCTCCTTGCAGTCCAAGGGACTTTCAAGAGCCTTCTCTAACACCACAGTTCAAAAGTATCAATTCTTCGGTGCTCAGCTTTCCTCACAGTCCAACTCTCACATCCATGCATATGTATTAGTAAATGGCAACTGCTGAAATATTAAGATGTTAAGTTGAAAGTGAATGGGGATTGAAGTCAAAGGCAGAGACTGACAGGAGGTGAGACTACCTATAGGTATGACAGAGGGTTTTATTTTTGGATCAAGGGCAGGGGAAGCCACCCACCCTTCCCTACACTTCTCAGTACTTGTTGCTGTGTTCTCCACCAGTGAGCACCAAGTTCAGCTGGTAAAAAGTGACAGCTCCCCACCCACATCCAGGTGCTTGTAACTGTAAAGATTACATGCCCGTCAATCTATTTACATTGGTGATAATCTAGAAATGCCCATCTAGGAAGAGAAGAACATACATATTCTCCTCTTTCCATCAAAAAAGGATGACATTTCTCCCTTATCGCCTTAATTAACATCCCGTTTCCCCTATAATTTAACACATCCAATTAAAAAGACATGAATTGAACATATAGGTATCAGTATTACACATGAAACTAGTCGTTAGAGGTGGCATGAAGATGTTGTTATTTTTTTGTTTAGCCACTGTTGCCAGGCCCCTCTGTCTGTGGGATTTTCCAGGCACGAATACTGGAGTGAGTTGCCATTTCATTCTCTAGGGGATATTTCTGACCCAGGGATCAGACTTGTGTTTCCTGCATTGGCAGGCAGATTCTTTACCACTGAGCCACCAGGGGGAACCTTGGTATGAAGATGAAGAAAACACATTTTTATCTCTAAGTTTGCAAGTAGTGTGAGCACAGAGTGAGGATTGAAGGGACATAGGGAAGAGAAGACATGTGTGATACACATGTCAGCTGCCATTCCCTCTCCCTTCTTTAAGCTACACAACCTCAGTTCAGCATCACCACCACTCCCACAGAAGTGTCTTCTTGAGGACCTATACTAGTTTTCTGTTGCTTCCATAGCCATCACACAACTTAGTGAATGCACCAACACATGTTATTATCTGAAAGCTCTGTAGATCAGTTCTCAGCATGTTGGGGTCAAGGTGATGGCAGGGCTGTGCTCCTTTCTGGAGGTTCTAGGGGCTAATTTTTGTCCTTGCTTCTTCTGGCTCCCAGAGACTTCCTGCTTTCCTTAGCTCAGGACCCCTTTAATTTCATACTCAAAGGAAAAAATGATGGCTCCAATCTTTTTCATATTATGTCAGTAGATTTACTCTCTTACACTTTCCCTTTCTATATTTAAGGACACTTGTTATTGCACATCTTTTGGGGTGTTAGCTCTGAAAGGTCTTGTTGGTTTTCATAGAACCGTTCAATTTCAGCTTCTTCAGCATTAATGGTTGGGGCATAGACTTGGATTACTGTGATATTGAATGGTTTGCCTTGGAAACGAACAGAGATCATTTTGTCCTTTTTGAGACTGCATCCAAGTATTGCATTTCGGACTCTTCTGTTGACCATGGTGGCTACTCCATTTCTTCTGAGGGATTCCTGCCCGCAGTAGTAGATATAATGGTCATCTGAGTTAAATTCACCCATTCCAGTCCATTTTAGTTTGCTGATTCCTAGAACGTCAGTGTTCACCCTTGCCATCTCTTGTTTGACCACTTCCAATTTGCCTTGATTCATGGACCTGATATTCCAGGTTCCTATGCAATATTGCCCTTTATGGCATCAGACCTTGCTTCTATCACCAGTCACATCCACAACTGGGTATTGTTTTTGCTTTGGCTCCTTCCCTTCATTCTTTCTGGAGTTATTTCTCCACTGATCTCCAGTAGTGTGCTGGACACCTACTGACCTCGGGAGTTCCTCTTTCAGTATCCTATCATTTTGCCTTTTCATACTGTTCATGGGGTTCTCAAGGCAAGAATATTGAAGTGGCTTGCCATTCCCTTCTCCTGTGGGCCACATTCTGTCAGACCTCTCCACTGTGACCCGCCCGTCTTGGGTTGCCCCGCAGACATGGCTTAGTTTCACTGAGTTAGACAAGGCTGTGGTCCTAGTGTGATTAGATTGACTAGTTTTCTGTGAGTATGGTTTCAGTGTGTCTGCCCTCTGATGCCCTCTTGCAACATCTACCATCTTACTTGGGTTTCTCTTACCTTGGGCGTAGGGTATCTCTTCACAACTGCTCCAGCAAAGCGCAGCCACTGCTCATTACCTCGGATGAAGGATATCTCCTCACCGACGCCCTCCCTGACCTTCAATGTGGGATAGCTCCTCTAGGCCCTCCTGTGACCACGCAGCCACTGCTCCTTGGATGTGGGGTTGATCTTCCCAGCCACTGCCCCTGACCTCGGACATAGGGTAGCTCTTCTTGGCCGTTCCTGTGCTGTCACAGCCTGGCACTCTCAGCTGCTGCCTGTGACCTCAGATGTGAGGTAGCTCCTCTTGGCCATGCTTAGGGCGCTGGTGGCAAACACCCTCTTCCAATAACACAAGAGAAGACTCTACACATGGACATCACCAGATGGTCAACACCAAAATCAGATTGATTATATTCTTTGGAGCCAAAGATGGAGAAGCTCTATACAGTCAACAAAAACAAGACCAGGAGCTGACTGTGGCTCAGATCATGAAGTCCTTATTACCAAATTCAGACTTAAATTGAAGAAAGTAGGGAAAACCGCTAGACCATTCAGGTATGACCTAAATCAAATCCCTTATGATTATTCAGTGGAAGTGAGAAATAGATTTAAGGGCCTAGATCTGATAGATAGAGTGCCTGATGAACTATGGAATGAGGTTCGTGACATTGTACGGGAGACAGGGATCAAGACCATCCCCATGGAAAAGAAATGCAAAAAAGCAAAATGATTGTCTGGGGAGGCCTTACAAATAGCTGTGAAAAGAAGAGAGGTGAAAAGCAAAGGAGAAAAGGGAAGATATAAGCATCTGAATGCAGAGTTCCAAAGAATAGCAAGAAGAGATAAGAAAGCCTTCTTCAGCGATCAATGCAAAGAAATAGAGGAAAAGAACAGAATGGGAAAGACTAGAGATCTCTTCAAGAAAATTAGAGATACCAAGGAAACATTTCATGCAAAGATGGGCTCGATAAAGGACAGAAATTGTCTGGACCTAACAGAAGCAGAATATATTAAGAAGAGGTGGCAAGAATACATAGAAGAACTGTACAAAAAGATCTTCATGACTTAGATAATCATGATGATGTGATCACTCACCTAGAACTCGACATCCTGGAATGTGAAATCAAGTGGGTCTTAGAAAGCATCACTACAAACAAAGCTAGAGGAGGTGATGGAATTCCAGTGGAGCTATTTCAAATCCTGAAAGATGATGCTGTGAAAGTGTTGCACTCAATATGCCAGCAAATTTGGAAAACTCAGCAGTGGCCACAGGACTGGAAAAGGTCAGTTTTCATTCCAATCCCAAAGGAAGGCAATGCCAAAGAATGCTCAAACTACCACACAATTGCACTCATCTCACATGCTAGTAAGGTAATTCTCAAAATTCTCCAAGAAAGGCTTCAGCAATACATGAACCATGAACTTCCAGATGTTCAAGCTGATTTTAGAAAAGGCAGAGGAACCAGACATCACATTGCCAACATCCGCTGGATCATGGAAAAAGCAAGAGAGTTCCAGAAAAACATCTACTTCTGCTTTATGGACGATGCCAAAGCCTTTGACTGTGTGGATCACAATAAACTGTGGAAAATTCTGAAAGAGATGGGAATACCAGACCACCTGACCTGCCTCTTGAGAAACCTGTATGTAGGTCAGGAAGCAACAGTTAGAACTGGACATGGAACTACAGACTGGTTCTAAATAGGAAAAGGAGTCCGTCAAGGCTGTATATTGTCACCCTGCTTATTTTACTTATATGCAGAGTACATCATGAGAAATGCTGGGCTGGAAGAAGCACAAGCTGGAATCAAGACTGCCAGGAGAAATATCAATAACCTCAGATATGTAGATGACACCACCCTTATGGCAGAAAGTGAAGAGGAATTAAAAAGCCTCTTGATGAAAGTGAAAGTGGAGAGTGAAAAAGTTGGCTTCAAGCTCAACATTCAGAAAACGAAGATCATGGCATCTGGTCCCATCATTTCATGGGAAATAGATGGAGAAACAGTGGAAACAGTGTCAGACTTTATTTTAGGGGGCTTCAAAATCACTGCAGATGGTGATTGCAGCCATGAAATTAAAAGACTGTAACTTCTTGGAAGGAAAGTTATTAACCAATCTAGATAGCATATTGAAAAGCAGAGACATTACTTTGCCAACAAAGTTCTGTCTAGTCAAGGCTATAGCTTTTCCAGTAGTCATTTATGGATGTGAGAGTTGGACTGCGAAGAAGGCTGAGGGCCGAAGAATTGATGCTTTTGAACTGTGGTGTTGGAGAAGACTCCTGAGAGTTCCTTGGACTGCAAGGAGATCCAACCAGTCCATTCTGAAGGAGATCAGCCCTGGGATTTCTTTGGAAGGAATGATGCTAAAGCTGAAACTCCAGTACTTTGGCCACCTCATGCGAAGAGTTGACTCATTGGACAAGACTCTGATGCTGGGAGGGATTGGGGGCAGGAGGAAAAGGGGATGACAAAGGATGAGATGGCTGGACGGCATCACTGACTTGATTGACGTGAGTTTGAGTGAACTCCGGGAGTTGGTGATGGACAGAGAGGCCTGGTGTGCTGCAGTTTATGGGGTCGCAAAGAGTTGGACATGATTCAGTGAGTGAACTGAACTGAATAATTTCTTAGAACTTGGTATCCAGTGATGCTAAAATAATTTCAATGGTTCTATAGAAGGACCTTTCAAAACTAATCTAATGCAAGGCATATATGCAATTTTAAAATTTTCTTGTTGCCACATTAAAAACCTAAATAGAAGAAATTAATTTTAATAATATATTTTATTTAGCCAAGTATATCTAAAATACTATCACTTCATCAATATGAAAATATTAGTGGAGTATTTAATTTTTTTCATATCAAGTATTCAAATCTGCCGTGTACTTGACAGAGCACATTTTAGTTTGAACTAGCTACATTTCAGGTTTTTACATGTGGCTGGTGGATATCATTGGATGACACAGCTCATGAGACCAAAGGAAAATGCCTTAACAGTTTTGAATGTTGCTTGTACCAAAGTACTGCGGTTGAGAGAAGATGTGAATAGTATAAGAGATATTGAAAGCTGCTAAAATCATAGAATATGTCAATTAAAATACTAAACTATTCTATTTTTTTAATGTGTGTGTGTATGTGTGTTCAGTTGTTAAGCTGTGTCTGTTTGTGACCCCTTGTAGTGTAGCCCACCGGGCTCCTCTCTGTCCATGGGGTTTCAAAGGCAAGAATACTGGAGTGGGTTGCAGTATGTGTTAAAAAGACATTGACTTAACAAACTCTAGAGCACTTGCTTTGATCTCTCTATTCTTAACTGTGTTTACTTTATCTGTCTCCTGGTAGATGAGAGGGTCCAACAGAACCCTGAAGCTTCACATGACATCTACAATGGTAGCTGCTCATTTGCAATTCAGCACCAACCTTCACTGTCTGCCAGACATACAAGTTACACTTGTATATAAAACAAGACCTTTCACACAAAAATGGGCCTTGACTCTGAGAAGGTATCAGGCAGGAAGGCCAGAGGTCTCCAAACAGAGGAAATAGGCTGCCAGTGTCAGACATTTTTTATGTCTCTCTTAAGCAGCAGGAGAAAACAAACTACCAGTATTAGATTTGTTTTTCCCTTTTCTATACAAATTTTAAAAGATTCTTCTTTTCAATAAATTGCTGAGAAATATTTGGCTTGTTCAGGAATTTCAGACAATAGAGTGTAAGGATTATATACCACGGGGTGTAAAGGAACTTCAGCCTCATTTATTATTTGTAAATCTTGAGCTAGTCTCCGTTTATCATTTGACTTCTTTACACCCAAATTAGGATGTTGCATGGACTGTTACAGGGAATTAATAGCCCCTGCTCCTTTAAATTCTCAATATTGGATTTTTAACCCTTACTTAACCTCAGGTTTCAGTGGATTCTACTTTTTATGTGGAAATAAGTGCAGGTCTTTGAGCTTGACAACTACAGGAATAGCAACTTGTGCTCAACCCACAGATTTCCCATCAGCCCACACTCTAGGATTTACATTGTTTTCAATTAAAGGGGGAGAAAGGGAGGCTTCTATATTCATGAAAACAGAGGCATGGACTTTGCTTAGTATATCCGTCCCAAAAAGGGATGAAGGAAACTCTGCCACAATCAGAAACTCATGTGAAAATAGCACAGAGTCCTAGTTGCAGCTTAGAGAACAACTGAAATAATAACATTTGGCTCATCCCGACAGTCCCATTACAGAAGCAGATCGGGGAGAAAGTGGGCCAGGGATTTCAGTAAGCACAGAGTAAGTTGTCCCAGTGTCCAAAAGGAAATCTACAGATTGACCCCCACAGTTACTAATACCTGGGGTTCCTCAAGTGTAATTAGGATGGGACCTTGTGTGGGGACCCCCGAGCAACATCAGTCCTGATTGCCTTGAGAGTTTGAGCCCTGAAACATACACCTCTGGGGCACAGAGATCTCCAGTGTAGTCCCTTACAGACCCGACATGGAGCTGGGGGGTGGCTTAGATGCCTGAGGGCAATCCCACTTGAGGTGCCCCTCCTTTCCAGAATAATAGCAAGCCCATCCCTTTTCACCTGCATCCCTCTGGGAATTTTTCTCAGGCTGTTTAAGAACAGTCCTGACAGTCATTACAAGGGCTTCCACCTGTTCCTTTGTTTTCTCTACCTTTCTTTCTTTTCCTCATATTCCCTATCATAATAGACTGTCTGAGCCAGTTGCAGCAGATTATCTAAAGACTGATTTCGCCTGTCAGTTCAGTTGCTCAGTTGTGTCTGATTTTGGACCCCATGGACTGCAGCACACTGGGCTTCGCTGTCCATCACCAACTCCTGGAGCCTACTCAAACTCATGTCCATTGAGTCGATGATGCCATCCAACCATGTCATCCTCTGTTATCCCCTTCTCCTCCAACCTTCAATCTTTCCCAGCATCAGGGTCTTTTCCAATTTGGTCCATATGCCTATTTTAATAGATATCTGGAGCTGACTGAGTGAGAAATATTTTAAGATCACTCTTCTGTCTTCACTTTCAATCTCAGTGATCAATCTCAAGGATCAATCTCAGTGAATCTTCAAAGGGCTTCCCTCAGTTTACCTAGGAATTTACCAGGAGCTTCCTTCTCTTCCTGTTCTGTTTGCCAATTTGGTATAAAGTCTTGGCATGTCTTGAGTCCTTCAAGAACACATATGACAAAATTACTCCGATCCCATCTTCCTTTAGCCATGTTGTATCATAGTTCCAATCTGGTTCTATAGTTGGGACTGCCTGATTCCCACTAGGGAGGGTGGCTGTCTCATCCTCCCTCTTCACTACTGATTTATTACCAAGCCATTCATCTCCATAGGCAAGAGCTTTCCCCAAAACTTGAGTTTTTGAGTTGGAAGTTAGCATTTGTCCCAGGATACACATTACATCCTTCCAAGGAAGGTCATAAAGCAGAGTAACACCTTTAAAATCTCTAATATATTTTTATGGTTCTTCTAAATAGTCTCCCAGATATTCCTTGATTCTTTGTATTTCTTGATAAGAAAGGGCTTATTAACTCTCATAGACTGTTTCTCCCAATGGATGCTTCCTGAAGAGGTAACAGCTTGTGTTCCTCAGCCTCTCTGGCTGCTCTGTGCATATGATCCCAGGGATAGATTGGAGAAACCTGCTTTTCTTTATCTCTTTGTCTCCTATCTTCCATCTCATCCTGTATTTCACCCTTAGTTTTTGCTGTCTGAGCTTCTTACTTTGATTGTCTGAGTTTCTATTGAAACCAGAGTAGTCTGATTTTGTACTCAGATGGGTTGTTTGGACCACTACTTGGGCAGTTTGAATCTCAATTTGGGTTTTTACCAAGATCAAGGTAACTTGAATTTTGGTTTGAGATTCTACTGAGACCAAGGCAACTCTTCCCGGGGAGGGTCCCTTGACTTTCAGTTTGCTCAGTTTGGAGCCCTGGGTACAGGGGCAAAATAGGAGGACAGGAAGGAGCTGAAGGTTTCATACCAAAATCTATACCCTTAGGACGTAAGTCTGGCATACTTCACAGAGAGAAAAAGGGCAACACATATGCTACTTCTATCCATTTCTCTGGTTTTCTACAGAAGTGGCCTAATAGTAAAACAGTATTATAATTAAGAGACCCTCCAACTGGCCTCCATTTGTTATCCTCCAATGGATACCATGGCCATGCACTATCCCATAGGAAGATCAGACATCTTCTTTAAGCTCTGGGGATCAAATCTATCCAGTTTTTTCAGAATACAGTTCAAAGGAGTGAGGCTGGAATTGATAGCTCCCATCTGTAAGAGAGAAATAAAAGCATCCAGAGCCATCTTTCTACCAGAGGCAGCAGCGAGTAAATATCTACACTGATTCTAAGTATGCTTGTTTGACTTTGTAAGCCCATGCTGCAATATGGAAAGAAAGGCAATTTTAAATGGCAAAAGGAGAACCTATTAAGCATTTCAGAGAAATCGAGAGACTTTTAACTGCTATATATTTTCCTAAAGAAGTAGCTGTTATGCATTGCAAAGGGCACAGCAGAAATGGGAGTAAAGTAGCCAAGGGTAATCAGCTGGCTGACTGTCAAGCCAGAAAGGCTGTGCTTTATGAAATCCCTTAACTACAGACGCCTTTATCTGGAGAGGTCCTGTGGAACAGGAAAAAACACAATATGCTGAGGAAGAACTGGAAAGATATGAGAGAAGAGGAGCAAAGATTGCTAATAAAGAATGGTTACAGTCCAAAGATGAATGATTAATAATTCCTGAAAATTCTCAATGGGAAATTCTTAAGGGTTTATACCAGAGTTTTCATTTAGGTGTTGAGAGTACTTACCATAGGGCTTTTAGTTTGTTTGAAGGTAAAAAGGTAATGAAAACTTTAAAGAGCATTATCAAAAGATGTGAGGTTTGTCAAAAAAATAACCCAGAGACTGAAAAGCTAGCAAAATCTGGGTTACAATGAAGTGGAAAATATACTGGAGAGGACTGGGAACTTGATTTCACTCATATGCCAAAAGCAAATGGATATTTTTGCTTACAAGTCTGGGTGGATACTTTTACTGGATGGATTGAGGCTTTTCCCTGTCATAGTGAAAAGGCTAAGGAGGTTGTAAAAATTTTAATCCATGAAATTATTTCCAGGTTTGGGCTGTCACAGAGCCTCCAGAGTGACAATGGCTAGGCCTTTAAATCTGCTGTAATTCAGGGGGTGTCAAAATCTCTAGGAATAGAATATCACTTATACTGTTCCTGGAGACCCCAATCCTCAGGAAAGGTAGAAAAAGCTAATGACATTATTAAGAGACTTCTGTGCAAATTAACTCAAGAGACACAGGACAACTGGCTTAAAGTTCTACCCATAGCTTTAATGAGGGCTCAACCTGCCCCCCAAAAGGAGGGACTGTGCCCCTTTTAATGTATTTATGGAAAGGCCTTCTTATGCACAGACATTGTCATAGATCCTGAAGCCTTGGAATTAACTAATTATGTAACTCAGCTCTCAGCTTTTCAACAGGCAATAGCAGAACTCTGCGAGGTGATTCCTGACCCAGTCTTTGAGTCAAGCAAGCCTCTATTTGAGCCAGGAACCAAGGTCCTGATAAAAAACATTGGGATCTGGGGATCAATCCCTCGAGCCCCTCTGAGACGGCCTTTACCAGGTTATTCTTTCTTCTCTCACAGCTGTCAAAGTGCCATGAATTGATTTGTGGGTGCATCACACTCTAGTTAAAAGGTGGCACCCTGACCAGAACTAAGTGATGTTATTTTATGTCTTTACTTTCCCTGCTCTGACTTTGTACTTTTCAGATGGGCCTGATAATATATGTGAGCCTGCTTCTGCTGACTCCAAAAATCCTGAGTCTGCTGTTTGATCCTCAAGACAATGCTTTCCTGTCCTGGGCTCACTCCTATGCTGCATTCCACAATTGGTCTAACTGCTGGGTCTGCAGAGTGCTCCCCTGTTCATCAGTGGAAGGCTTCCCGTAGTAGACATCTCCACTTCAAGGAAAAGATTTTCTCCAAGTCTGTGAATACCTTTGACAACAACAATCATATGTGGTGCTTTTTCTTAATCTGATGACATCTAACAATCCTAAAATGGACTGGTGAAACACTTTGTGCTTTAACTATGGACATAATGTGACTTTTAATTTTGATTATACATTGTCTTGGTTTAATGAATATTTTGCTATACGTAAGAAGGTAAATGGGTCTAGATCTGGTGGCTTTTTACCTGATATTTATGAAATATGGAATGAGGTTATATGGCTAACTCCTGAAAAGGGATCTCTAATATCTAGCACTCCCACATACTTGGAACAAATAGAGCCATCCCCAGAAGTTAGCCAACAACTTAATTATAATGATTGAAAACAGTTGGGATTTTTGCTCAGGAAATATGCAATGTAACCATTCCCATGTTTTCCAATCCCAGTTCAGGTCCTCCTTTTGCTTGGCCAGGATTGAGACTGGATCCCTAAATCATGCTGGCTTGCTCCAAACCGGAACTACTGGATATGTGGCTCTTATCTATGGCCTGACTTCCTCCTGGCTGGATAGGGAGATGCAGCCTAGGTTTAGCTTTTACTCATGACTTCATATTTTCAGAGCTTCCAGAGAAGCTTGATAATTTACCACACATTAGAACTCACTGGGAAAGGTCTGTACTTCACTGGTATGATTATTTGGCTGCAGTATTTGTTCCCTCTCTGGGAAGTACAGATGTTATACTATGAGTTGATGTTCTGACTAACTCTACTCAAAAGGTTTTAGAAGAATCTCAAAAAGCTATTTCAGCTCTTAATGCTGAACAAATACAAATTAGAAAAGTGGTTTTACAAAACAAATTGGCCTTAGATATTCTGACAGCTGCACAAGAAGGAACTTATGCCATTATTCATACCCAGTGCTGTACATATATATCCAATATGAGCACTAATGTTACTCAGTTTACTAAGCGCATGAACAAAATAATTCAGGCTATGGATACTCATGAAACCTCAACTGCCTCACTTTGGGGGAAATTAACTAGTTCCCCTTGGTGGAAAACTATCCTACTTGCAATAATTCTGATTGTTCCACTTTTGCTGTTTGCTCCCTGCATCTGTAATTGTGTAACTGGATTTGTTTCTAGTC
Source organism: Oryx dammah (assembly GCF_014754425.2). NCBI lineage: Eukaryota > Metazoa > Chordata > Mammalia > Artiodactyla > Bovidae > Oryx > Oryx dammah. The sequence continues at coordinate 11,984,277 of NW_024070203.1, forward strand.
ACATGAAGGCTTTCAAGTTACAAATGGTTGCTCAAACTCCTGTGACTGCAACAGCTTCCTCCAACTACTACTTGGGGCCCCTGGATCAGAGACCCTCATTATGAGGGTTAGGAGAATATGTTGCCTCAACAATTTAGGGACGACTCCTCTTCTCAGCTCAGAAGCAGTTACAGAGTTAGAATGATGCCTCTTTCCCTAGGCAACATAATTCTCCTAAAAGAAAAGGGTGGAATGAGGGGGTAACAGGCAGGAAGGCCAGAGGTCTGCAAGTGTCAGACATTTTTTATGTCTCTCAAGCAGCAGAAGTAAACAAACTACAAGTGTTAGATTTTTATCCCTTCTCTATACAAATTTAAAAAGAGGCTTCTTTTTAAATTCTGTGTTGCCATGACAACACCTGTTTCCACCTGAATTTAACTTTTCTCAAACCTTAAGCTAACCAATGTGTTTTTCTTGTGGAAATGTTTGTCTTCACTATATTAATGAACTATGTATTTACCCTAGACTCAGTCTTCAAGTCAGTTCTGCCTAAGACTCAGAATGGACTTGACAAACCAGTATGTTTTACTAATGCAATATTCTCACAGGCTATGTTAAATGAGACTATGTCTTTACTTGGAAACCTGCCATTCTTCAAGATTCATGTCAATCATTTTATGGCCCGGGACAACTCATTTTATGCCAGTGTTATCTCAGAATGTGTGTTGTGGATAAGGGGCCTGGTGCCAATCTTTGAGTTTTGAGATATTTCCTTTCTCTATTTAGCAGGCTGCTAGTAGCTATATAACATGTGGTTAAAGACTAGCAGGGGGACACTCTTTCTTCCCCCTTCTGATGTCTATGTCAGAAGCTTTCTCTATCTCTTTTATACTTTAATGAAACTTTATTCCACAAAAACTCTTAGTGATCAAGCCTTGTCACTGGTCCTGGATTGAATTCGACTCCTCCAGGGGCCAGGAATACCAGTGCCTTTCATGGCTCAGCAACAACTTTTCAACTCTTTCAGAGGCAATATCTCTCATTCTCACAATAATGCATTAATTCATTTGCAGATTATTAGATGATGTCATTCTTGCACATTTCCACCACACATTATTTACATATCTTTTTATTTTTAATTGGAGGATAATTGCTTTACAATGTTGTGTTAGTTACTGCCATACATCAACATGAATCAGCTCTAAGTATGCATATGTTTCTTGAATCTCATCCCATCTCCCACCCCAGCCCACCCTTCTAGGTTATCACAGAGCACTGGATTGAGCTCCCTGCATCATACAGTAAATTCTCACTAACCAATTATTTTATATATGGTAATGTGTGGGGCCCTAAATGGGAAACCTTAAAAAAGAAGGGCTAGCTTTGCAGTTTAGAGCTAAGATGGCTCCTGGCGGAAGAGATGAGGGTGTGGCCTAAGTTGTCTGTCAAAACTTTTGATTGGCTCTCTTGATTTCTGTGCACATAGACAGTGCGTGATCACCATAGACTCCTGTTATAATGATGGCACATGACGATTTGACCTTTAATGTGATTGGTACAACTATGGAAAGTCCCTCGCAAACCCCTCCCTGCTTGCCTTTATAAACCAAGAGCTTACGACAATAAAGTGGAACTGCTTAGACGGAACCCCTGTCGCGTCTGATTGTCTCTCGCTCACCGAGGGGCTGGGTTGGCGGACAGCAGGCTCACCTCTCCTCGGGACCCCTCAGGTTTGCTGAGGGAAGTTCCACTGCCTCCATCTTTCTGAAGAGCACCCCCCACAGAAACGTATATGTTTCAATGCTACTTTCTCAATTTGTCCCTCCCTCTCCTTCCCCCACCATGTCCACAATCTTTTCTCTATGTTTGCATATGCAATATGTTCCTCAGTACCATTTTTCTAGATTCCATATATATGAGTTAATATATGACATTTATTTCTCTCTTTCTGACTTACTTCACTCTATATAATAGATTCTAGGTTAATCCATCGCACTAGAACTAACTCAAATTCATTGCTTTTTATGGCTGATAATATTTCATTGCATATATGTATCACAACTTCTTTATTCATTTATTTGTTGGTGAACATCTAGGTTGCTTCCTTGTCCTGACTAATGTAAATAGTTCTGCAATGAACATTGAGGCATATGTGTCTTTTAAAATTGTTGTTTTCTCAGGGCATATGCCCAGTAGTGGGATTGCTGCGTTCTGTGGTAATTTTATTCCCAGTTTTTTTAAAAAGAAATCTCCACACTGTTCTCCATAGTGGCTGTATCAATTTATATTCCCACCAACTGTGCAAGAGGGTTCCCTTTTTTCCACATATCTCCAGCATTTATTGTTTGTAGATTTTTTTATGATGACTATTCTGATTGGTATGAGATGATATGCCATTGTACTTTTGATTTGTATTTCTCTAATAATAAATGATGTTGAACTTTTTTATGTGTTTATTAGCCATCTGTATGTTTTCTTTTTTAATAAAATATAAATTTATTTATTTTAATTGGAGGTTAATTACTTTACAATATTGTACTGGTTTTGCCATACATCAACATGAAACCGCCACAGGTATACACGTGTTCCCCATCCTGAACACCCCTCCCTCCTCCCTCCCTATAACATCCCTCTGGGTCGTCTCAGTGCAACAGCCCCTTGGAAAAATGTCTGTCTGTGTCTTCTGTCCATTTTTTTATTGCATTGTTTTTCTGGTATTGAGCTGCATGAACTGCTTGAAGATTGAGTCTTTTTTTGGTTGGTTCATTTGCAATTATTTTCTCCCATTCTGAGGATTGTCTTTTCATCTTTTTTATGGTTTCCTTTGCTGTGCAAAAACTTTTAAGTTTAATTAGGTCCCATTTGTGTTTTTCTTTCCATTACTCTAGGATGTGGGTCTTAGAGGATCTTGCTGTGATTTATGACAGTGTACTGCCTGTGTTTCCCTCTGCTTTATAGTTTCTAATCTTATATTTAGTTTTTTGATCCATTTTGAGTTTATATCTGTGTGTGGTGTTAGGAAGCATTCTAATTTTCATTCTTTTCTCATGTGCTTTAAACAATGGTCACATGCTGAAGAATAAAATGGACATATTCCCTGCCCTTTGTCTTTACAAGAAGTATAAACCAATTGAGAAGTAAATGTTCAAATATATAATTCAAACTGACATACAGACTCTGAAACAGAGTGGTGTAACAAAGAAAAATAGGGTGGGGTGTGGTGGAAGTGGAGGAAGACCCAATTAGAAATTTACAACTAGCAAATATCATTTAATCTAAAATTAAAAATCAGAAGGTGCCATGCTTTTGGAAAAGAGAAATGAGTGATTCAAACAAAGAGAATATTATGTTATCATGAAAATGAATATGTAAGAATGGCTTTCTACCAGTTATTGTTTTAAAAGAAAAACTAAGTAGAAATGATTTTTTTAGCTAAAGTTGGAGAGGAGAATAAAACAAATTAATGAAGAGAAAACAATTGCATTAATTTCATTCATCTATTCAAATTTTTAGTAGGCCTACTGATCCCCATCTCAAGAAATATGGTAAAGTTTTATGGTCAGATACTATATTTTAGTCATAATAATGACTATTTTCTCACAATTGCTGCAGTACACTCTTTCAAAGAAAGCACTAAGCTCTTCTATATGAGAATGTATTACCGATAGTTAATTACAGCTTGTTAATAGTACTTTTTTCTTTTATTTTAACATTTATATAATGAAAGAAAAACCTATACTAATACTTTTGTATTATACCGTAAAAGTGAAAGTGAAGTTGCTCAGTCATGTCTAACTCTTTACGATCCCATGGACTGTAGCCTACCAGGTTCCTCCACCAGTGGGATTTTCCAGACAAGAATACTGGAGTGAGTTGCCATTTCCTTCTCCAGGAAATCTTCCTTGCCCAGGGATTGAACCTGGGTCTTTAATACAGTATATGAAATAGCAAAATTCTAATTTACAGTTAGCTAGAAGAAATCAGCACAAAGAATTGGAAGACATAAACTTAAAAGATACAAGAACAGAGCAAGAACAGAGCAATAGCAAACAGGATGGCTGATGTTGACTTGTCCTACTAAATTGTTACATAATAGCAAAACAGAAGACCTAGGAGGCCCAGAGCTAAAAAAAAAAAAAAAAATCACATGGCCTCTGGGAAACTGAGTTTTAAACAAGTAATTTTTTTAAATCATATGATGTGCTTTTGGCAGGAAACAATCAATAAAACTTGTATTTAAGTGGCAACATCATAGCCTTACTCATAAATGTAATTTGATTAATGAAATTGAAAAACATCTGAGCAAAAGAATTTATTCTTTAAACTGTCTGTCTTTGAAATACTAAATCAATTTCAATTATTTTAATTTACTTTGTTAAGATATCTCTGTGGATATCTCTTTATTATTTGTCCTAGGATCATAGATATGGATAAGAATAAATATGAATATGTAGAGAGAGAGAATATGTAGATGGGAAAACAATGGAAACAGTGAGAGATTTTATTTTCTTGGGCTCCAAAATCACTGCAGATGGTGACTGCAGGCATGAAATTAAAAGACACTTGCTCTTTGGAAGGAAAGTTATGATCATCCTAGACAGCATATTAGAAAGCAGAGACATTTCTTTACCAACAAAGGTCCATCTAGTCAAAGCTATGTTTTTTTTTCCAATAGTCTTGTATAGATGTGAGAGTTGGACTATAAGGAAAGCTGAGTGCTAAAGAATTGATGCTTTTGAACTGTGGTGTTGGAGAAGACTCTTGTGAGTCCCTTGGACTACCAAGAGATCCAACGAGTCAATCTTAAAGGAAATCAGTCTTGAATACTTATTGGAAGGACTGATGCTGAAGCTGAAACTCCAATACTATGGCCACATGATGGAAAGAACTAACTCATTAGAGAAAATCCTGATGCTATGAAAGATTGAAGGCAGGAGGAGAAGGGGACAACAGAGGATGGGATGGTTGGATGGTATCACTGACTCAATGGACATGAGTTTGAATAAGCTCTGAAAGTTGATGATGGACAGGGAGGCCTGATGTGCTACAGTCCTTGGGGTTGCAAAGAGTTGGACATGATTGAGTGGCTGAACTGAACTGAGAGAGAGAATTGGAAATCAAAACCACTCTGCACACGTATATTTGTCACCCTCTCTCTGTAGACCTGTTTGCTGCTTGTGGATTAAAAATAAGGAATGGACTATATAGGTAATCTTTGTGTTACTGGCAATTAACAACAGATATAGTGGTAACTAGGAAATGAGGGGGCAAGAGACAATAACAGTAAGTAATGACCATTTTACTCCTGGTACTTACCTTGCTAAGCTCTTTTCTTGCATTTTCTCTTTCACCATCACACCAACCCTGTGGGTCAGAAAATACTTATTTTTTAACAAATTTTTATTTACTTATTTTATTTTTGATTTTTGATTTTGCTGAGTCTTCATTTTTGTGTGAGGGCTTTCTCTAGTTCCAACAAGCAGGGGCTACTGTTATTTGCAGTGTGAAGGCTTCTTATTGCAGTGGCTCCTTTTATTGTGGAGCACAGGCTTTAGGCATGCAACTTCAATAGTTACAGCATATGGGTTCCATTTGTGTGTTCAATAGTTGTGGCTTACAGGTGGGGTCGCAAAGAGTCGGACACGATTGAGCAACTAAATTGAACTGAACTGAACTGAACAGGCTGAGTTGCTCCACAGCATGTGGCATCTTCCCAGACCAGGGATGAAACACAGGCCCCCTGCATACAAGTGGATTCTTAACCACTGGTCCACTAGGGAAGTCTGTAAATGATACTTTATTGGTCAAAGTTATTTTAGTTTCCAAGTGATGAAAATCAACTCAAAAAATAATAGCTCATTGAACCTGGACTGGCGATTCGTTTCTTATATGCTATTATACATGTTTCAATGCCATTCTCCCAAATCATCCCACTCTCTCTCTCTCTCCCACAGAGTTCAAAAAACTGTTCTATACATCTGTGTCTCTAATAAAATTGCATTACTTAATGTTAAAAAAAATAATAGCTCATATTTATTGGATACTTAAGGTGATTGCAGCCATGAAATTAAAAGACGCTTACTCCTTGGAAGAAAAGTTATGACCAACCTAGATAGCATATTGAAAAGCAGAGACATTATATTGCCAACAAAGGTCCATCTAGTCAAGGCTATGATTTTTCCAGTAGTCATGTATGGATGTGAGAGTTCGACTGTGAAGAAAGCTGAGTGCCAAAGAATTGATGCTTTTGAACTATGGCGTTGGAGAAGACTCTTGAGAGTCCCTTGGACTGCAAAGAAATCCAACCAGTCCATTCTAAAGGAGATCAGTCCTGGGTGTTCTTTGGAAGGAATGATGCTAAAGGTGAAACTCCAGTACTTTGGCCACCTCATGGGAAGAGTTGATTCATTGGAAAAGACTCTGATGCTGGGAGGGATTGGGGGCAGGAGGAGAAGGGGACAACCAAGGATGAGATGGCTGGATGGCATCACTGACTCGATGGACGTGAGTTTGAGTGAACTCCGGGAATTGGTGATGGACAGGGAGGCCTGGTGTGCTGCAATTCATGAGGTCACAAGAAATCAGACACGACTGAACGACTGAACTGAACTGAACTAAGATGTGTTAGGCATTTCTCTTAACCTTAGTGAGCCATGTATTCCTCAAGGATGAGTATTATTTCAAAGTAAGTACTATTCTCTCCCCATAATGGGAGAGAAAATGATGCAGAGTTTAAGCAACATGGTTACTTAACCAGTAAGTTTGGAATTGGAATTTGAATCCAAGTTCTTTAAACTATCCTTCTTTTCTAATCCAAGTTAATGTCAGCAAAGACAGAAAAATTTACTTATGAAAGTATAAATGTGGCATCTTATAGAATTCCAGAATAAGGTAAAAATGTATCCCCAGAAAAAGACTGGAACTAGGAACAAAAGCACCCAAGTACATTCTCTGCTAGAGTTCTGTTTCATTCTTCTCACCAGGTCCTAGCTGACAATAGTGTTTGAACACTGTAGAGTCCTACTCAACACTGTAGAGTCCTTCCTCTAGGGAAAGACTGAGTCTAAGATCAACCCTGGGGTGGAGATGCATGACTAAGTTCACCATCCCTAGCCCAGTAACTGTGGCTAAAACTGCTGTATCAGCCTGGTTGCTAAAAGAAATCAGAAAGCATTGCTCAAGAAAGAAGAATCCTGGTGGGCTTGGAATTCACCATAAAATGTGTAAACCTCAAATGTCAATATCCCCATCCTACTAGAGGAGAAACTGAGGCACAGAGAAAGTAATTTGCCATGGTCACACAGTGATGAGCAAAGCCAGAACTCAAACCAAGTTGAGTTTGATGAAAAAAAAAAAATTGTTCTTTTAACCACTCACTCATTTCTGTTTTAAAATCTCCCTTAAGAATATAGGGTATGCAATATCATCTATATTGACATAGTAATTGATGCTTTTGAACTGTGGTGTTGGAGAAGACTCTTGAGAGTCCCTTGGACTGCAAGAAGATCCAACCAGTCCATTCTGAAGATCTGCCCTGGGTGTTCTTTGGAAGGAATGATGCTAAAGCTGAAACTCCAGTACTTTGAGTTGACTCATGCGAAGAGTTGACTTATTGGAAAAGACTCTGATGCTGGGAGGGATTGGGGGCAGAAGGAAAAGGGGACAACAGAGGATGAGATGGCTAGATGGCATCACCAAGTCGATGCACATGAGTTTGAGTGAACTCTGGGAGATGGTGATGGACAGGGAGGCCTGGCGTGCTGTGATTCATGGGGTCACAAAGAGTCAGACACGACTGAACGACTGAAGTGAACTGAATGAATTTAGTTTCTTAAATGAGCTGATATGGCAGGTTACATTCAGGAATAATTTAATTTCTCCCAACAATCAACTGAAGATATTTTCTGCTATATTTATCTTTTCTTTGTTTGAGATAACATAGATACAGTCCAAAGCTTTCAGGTCACTTGCTGATAAAAAGTTTAATCCAATTGACCTAATTGCTTCATCCCTACACCCAATTTGAGGTTGTCCACATCCTCCTATCTCTCCCATAGTTACATCTCCTCCCAGGGTCAGTTCCAGAATAGAAGAAATCAGGAAAAGTGTGAAATCTGATTCCTGAGTGGCTCCTGATGGAGAGAACAAGTGCATTCTCTCACCACAGGGGCATCAATGTCTTGTTGGTGATTCCCTGCAGCACTTCTTTCTGTGCTGGGCTGTGCCCTCTCTCAAATAGATTTGGAGGATGAGGGTAATTGGACCAACTGACCTCTTCTTAGTGTGTACCGCTCAGATGTGTGTAATACCATCTTTGGAATGGGAGATAGTTATCGTGAATTGTCTGCAGTTTGGTGACTAATAAAGTCCTCATATCAATAGATGCTATTACACTTATATAAGTACATTTTAACCAAGATGAAAAAGAATCGAACACCTAGGAATAATGGAATTTCTTTCTGTGGTTCTTTTCAAATATGTACACTGATTTATCCCTAGTAGTGGAGGAAATTCAACTCTACATAAAAGGGTTCCAAGCTGAATTCCAAAGATCTTGGGAGACTCTTGCTTATTTCATCTTAAAAACCACATGCACCTTACGTTTTATAAATAGTGATATAAGAGGGAAGTGAAATCATTCTCTAGGAATATTCATGTTTCTCCTGTGGCTATATGCAAACAATATGCTGAAGAAAATTCCCAGAAATACATCTTTTTGAGAAGCAGAGGTCTACTTTTGTATGCTGGAAAAAGACAGTATGTTAGAAGTGAGAAGATATGAAATCCTCAGCCCAGTGCTTAATTGGCTGTGCAGAACTAGGGGAATCATGACTCTTTTGACCTTCAGTTTCTCTACGTCAAAGTGACAGAGCTATAATCAAGTTGCAGCCCATTTTAGCTCTAAAAAGGGCTGCACTCATCTCACACACTAGCAAAGTAATGCTCAAAATTTTCCAAGCCATGCTTCAACAGTATATGAACAGAGAACTTTCAGATGCTCAAGATGGATTTAGAAAAAGTAGAGGAATCAGAGATCAAATTTCCAACATCTGCTGGATAATCAAAAAAGCAAGAGTTCCAGAAAATTATCTACATCAGCTTTATTGACTGTGCCGAAACATTTTACTGTGTGGATCACAACAAACTATGGAAAATTCTTAAACAGATGGGAATACTACACCACCTTCCCCACCGCAGGAGAAACATGTATACAGGTCAAGAAGCAGCATTTAGAACTGGGCATGGAACAATGGACTGGTTCAAAATTGAGAAAGGAGAATGTTAAGGCTGTATATTGTTATCCTGCTTATTTAATTTATATGCATAGTACATGATACAAAATGCCAGGCTGGATGATGATCAAGGTGGAATCAAGATTGCCAGAATATCAATAACCTCAGATACTATCATCTTAATGGCTGACAGCAAAGAGGAACTAAAGAGACTCTTGATGAAAGAAAGAGAAGAGTGAAAATGTTGACTTAAAACTCAACATTCAAAAAACTAAAATCATGGCACCTGGTCCCATCAGTTCATGGCAAATAGATGGGGAAACAATGGAAACAGTGGCAGAATTTCTTTTCTTGATCTCCAAAATCACTGCAGATGGTAACTGCAACCATGAAATTAAAAGACGACACCTGCTCCTTGGAAGAAAAGCTATGATCAACCTAGACAGTGTATTAAAAAGCAGAGATCTTAATTTTCCATCTGTCAAAGTTATGGTTTTTCCAGTAGTCATGTATGGATGTGAGAGTTGGACTATAAAGAAAACTGAGTGCCAAAGAACTGACACTTTTGTACTGTGATGTTGGAGAAGACTCTTGAGAGTCCCTTGGACTACAAGGAGATCAAAATAGTAAATCCTAAAGGAAATCAGTCCTCAATATTCATTGGCAGGGCAGATGCTGAAGCTGAAACTCCAATACTTTAGCCACCTGATGCAAAGAACTGTCTCACTGGAAAAGACTCTGATGTTGGGAAAGATTGAAGCCAGGAGGAGAAGGGGATAACAGGATGAGATGGTTGGATGGTATCACTGACTCGATGGATATGGGTTTGAGTAAGCTCTGGGAGTTGATAGACAGGGAAGCCTGGCATGCTGCAGTCCATGGGATCCCGAAGAGTCAGACACGACTGAGTAACTGAACTGAACTGACCCTATCTCTAAAATGCACTAAACGCAGTTTGGTCTCTAACATGAAACTGCTACTGAATGCAAACTTATACTACTCACCACATGATAGACAATAAATTGAAAGACAAGGTGTTGGTGTAAGGAATTGCGACTGTATTTGGAAAGCCAGCAGACAGAGAAAATGGTGGACTATTGTCCCAAAAGACCATCTTCCTCGAGTTAGAGAGTTAGAATTCAGGCTTCTTTTAGACTCAAAGGGTACAGTCATCATTTCCTAGTCCTAGTCAAACGTTAGAGGGCGTGTGTTAATTCTCCCTTCCTGCAGTCATTCACTGGTGGGCCCATTCAGGATATTTTCTGTGAGCTAAAAAAAGATGTTTTAGCTTAATGTTCATTACACAGAAGGCAGAGTTCTGAAAGAGGGGTCATTATGTATAATTTAAGCTTATAGGCAACATCCCTTTAGTGATTAATTTGTAACAAAAGCAATAGAATACAAAGGTTAAAGTAAAAGTAACAGATCCAGTATGGAAGTGGATTTGTTCTTCCCTGTTACAAAATCTCTTGGCTCTATTTAGCAGTCACTCTAAGAGTGGACACAACTGAGCAAATTCACTTTCACTTTTCACTTTCATGCATTGGAGAAGGAAATGGCAACCTACTCCAGTGTTCTTGCCTGGAGAATCCCAGGGACGGGGGAGCCTGGTAGGAGGCCATCTATGGGGTCGCACGGAGTCGGACACGACTGAAGCGACTTAGCAGCAGCAGCAGCAGCTGAACTTGGGACTTAGGGGATTCCTTTTCATCTTGCCTGAAGAGCTTGCTTGTCAGGCCATTTTATAAATTTGCTCCCCAATTGTTACAGAGTGAGTTCCCAGAGAAACAGAATCTTAGAAAGAAATTATAAAACAGGAATTTTATTAAGGGAGCATTTTTAAGATCAACACATGTACAAGAAAGAAGGCAGCTGTGTTTGACAGCAAGGGCTTCACAGCATCTGCCACACCAATATCTCTCTGCATCCTTTAGGTTCAATCATGAGCTACCGTCTTGCTGATCCCTGAATTCAGAGTAGGCAAGGTATGAGCTGTCAAGCTGAAAGAAAATTCCAGAAGCCTTAGGAACTTCAGACATGCTTTATTCATGGGTGGCTGACATAGGCACAAGGGCTGTTTCGGGTGGTGCTTATATATGTATACATGAACAAGTGTGGAACATGGCCAAGAGATTACATCATGATGTGGGTTTGAAGGATTATACATGATCTCAGCTATTACATACCATACAAATTCATTGTTTATAGAATGTGGGGTGAGAGAGCCAAACTATATTCCATCCCTTCAGGGTCTCTCACCTCACAATCTATGTGCAGTCTGTCTTCCATGATACCCACTGGTTGAGTAATGCTGACACTTAGACCCACATCCCACAGCAACAGTAGAGGCTACAGCAACAAACTACTACAGCATAAGTTACATCCCCATTGCATAGCAAAACCCAATGCTAGGTACTAGATAGGTGACTCACACATGAGAGGGCCAGGGATTTATCACCCAGGACACGACCTGGAACTCATGTTGCAGTCCTTGACCCCATGGGGCTAGAAGAACCACCAACTTTATGTAGGATGCCTTTATCCTCCATGGCCAAGTCCAGTCCACTGTCTGTCCTTGTGAAATCCCTGTCGGAGTTGGCAGCAGGATATTACTTTGGATTCTGTATCCAAGCTTTAACAAAATATCTGTTGTTGTTACTTGCAATTTTGTGAATGTGGTAGCATGACGCAGGAGAGTCTCCACAGGGGCAACTCCACCCCTGCAGGGTTTCTCATTAAGGAACCACAAAACTCCCCATAGGTGTTGGTCCCACCCCTTCAAAGAGGGGATTTGGTGGTGTTCACAGCCCACCCACATGATTCCAAATGCTTTACAAGCTCTGGTGCACACTGTTTTAAATCTTCAAGAGAATTAGAGGTTAGTAATACATCACCAATATAATGAAAGAGCTTCACTGATGTTGGGCACTTCCATTTGTCATGTCCTTTGCAACCAGCCCATGACAAATAGTTGGGCTGTGCAGGTACCCTTGGGGAAGAACCTGAAGTGTCCATGGGCATCCCTCTCAAGTGAATTGAAATTGGTCTTGGCTCTCATCAGCTATAACAATAGAGAAAAATGCCTTAACTAAGTCTACCACATAGTGATAAGCACCCAACACTGTGGTCAGTCGGTCCATCAGGTCATGAATCTCTGGCATAGAAGCATGCATAGTTGGCATCACCTTATTCAGTTCTCTATAGTCCACAGTCATTCACCATGAGCCATCAGATTTGCAAACAGGCCACACTGGGGAGTTAAATGGACTATGAACAGGTGGTACAATGCCCACTTTTGCCAGTTCAGCAATGGTGGAACCTATTTCTTCATGCCCACCTGGTAAATGATACTGTCTCACAGAGGTTACCCTCCAAGGTGTAAGTAAAAACTGTGGGGGATGCTTTGTGTATTCCCTCACAACAGCCTTCATCACACTCACTCGAAGACAAAATTCCCCCACAAATGTTTGCAACATTAGGCCTCATGGAACATCTATCTCCCAAATATATCCCAGGATCAGGGATACATACAAAGTATACATCCACACAGGGAGTCGTCCAATTTCCAAAGGTAAAGACACAGCCCTTACCTTAACTGCTTGGCTGCCATAGCCATTAATTTGTGCACAAGGACCTGGAAACTATTCTGGCTTGCCATAAATAAAGCTACCTCTAGCACCAGTGTCAACCAGAGCCATTACTGTCTATACACTAGACTGTGACCAATGAAATGCAAGCTCTACGTGGGGCCTCCTGTCCCTGCTTGGGCTCTCTGGGTGAGCACATTGGTCTGAGCCCTATTCAAAGTGGAAAAGGGCATCCAAAGGAATATCCCTGGGTGCTATGTAATCTTCTAACTGAACCGCTTGTATCTCTTGCTGTGGGTACTTCCCATACTTGGTACTGTTTCTCTGGTCTCAGTTGCCTCCATAACTCTAGGAGCAGAGCATTGGGCTGTTTATCAATTTTATTTCTGTCAACTCCTGCTGCCAGCAAATTGGCCAACATTTGCATTTGTGTCACCCAGATGGGGTCTTTACCAGCTTGGCCCCCTTTGGGGTCTTCACACTTCTAACCCACTTTGCCTGTCACTGTCCCTCTACTTCTCCCAAGCTCACCACCATTGAGATCACCTCATAGATAGGGTGGACCACGCAAGGTGCAAGAATACCCTTAAGGGTCTGAAAGAGGTAGATGGGGCATTGTTCATGACATCTCGCATGCTGCTATAAAATGCTCATCATAGGTTAAACATAAACAGTTTCATGCCCAGCTCTCTCACAACTTGCGTTAACTCAGCAAAGATATGCCATTTACTCACAATTTCTGGGAGTTCGCCCACATTTGTCTACATGGAGCAAATGGCAGTGTTAATCCATTCTATCAGGGCATGCGTTTGGTTAGGTGCCCCGTAAGTGTGTCACCTAACATTCTATAATCTTTGTCTCAGTGAGAGGTGAGCAGTTATAGATGACAAGTGTTCTGTCTCATCCATGAAACAAATAAAACCCTTCCTCCCCCATGTTCCAGAGTCACAAAAGCCAAGCTACCAAGGGTTCCCCTTGCTTCTGTGGAAGCTGCTTACCCATATCGACCAACTCCATCTAGGTATATCATCAACACATTGTGTACTCAGTCACATCGGGGGCCCCTTGGGGATGCTCCCCTGGACCATAGGCTGCTCATGTTTCTCCTTCTGTTGCACAGTGGGCCTCTCTAACATGTGGGGACCTGTGGTCTTATAATGTTCATTGTCACTGTCCCTTATTACCTCATTGTCCAAGATGCTGGGTTCATCAAGGCCATGTATGTCTTGCTCCAGCATACGTATACACTGTTCTAACTCTTCTCTCATCTCTGCAATTTGCATACTTGTGCATCATTACAAAGGACATGATCCATATTAGCCTACAGGGTAGTCAACAAAATCCACCCCACGGTGCCAGCCACAGTATGACAGTACGAGCTGCTTTGTCTGGCAAATGGGAACTGACCACCTATGATGCCTCTTCAAGGCTAACCCGTGACCCATCCACTACCTTCCAGTCTTCCACTGGGGCCCACACCAAGAGGACGGTGGCCACCAGGCACCACATGCTATGTGGTGGCCACTGTGGCCACTGTAGCCTCAGGCTGCCCTATCTTCTGGGTATCTTGCCAACTATACCAATTGTCTTGCTGATTGCCAAGTCCATTATAGGCAAAGCATGAGCTGGAAAGCTGAAAGAAAATTAGAGGAGCCTTGGGAACTGCAGACATGCTTTATTCACAGGTGGCTGACAGCTGCAAGGGCTGTTTCAGGTGGTGATTATATGAACAAAGGTGGCACATGGCCAAATTACATCAAGATATATGTGCGCAGTGTTATAAATGACTTCAACTATTACATGCTGTCATTGTTTACAGAACATGGGGTGAGAGTGAGAGGACACGCAGCAAGAGATTCTTCTACAGTTACACTAGTATTTTCCAACCTAGGAATTCTAAAAGTGTCTTTGTTGTGTGCTCCTCTGACATCATTCACAGAACAATTTCTGAAAAAAGCAAATGGCTTTGGGGGAAAGGATGCTGTTTGGAGTTGGAGTTGTAGGGAATATCTTGAAGTCTGCAGTTTCACTTCATTTGCTGTTTCTAATTGGGACACTTGGTCTCCCTCATGGAGTGAGAGAATGCAATTTCTCATTGACACTCAGGTGCTTTATTCGCCTGGATCCATGACAGTCTTCTTTAACAAATGATCTGATCTGTGCTTGGTTTTTCTTCCAAACTCATTTCTTTTTCTGACACACATTGCCCTCCATGATCTGATTCCTGCTTACTTCTCTGGCTTTGTTTTCCTCCAGTCTCTTGCCGTTTAAAATTCCAATCCAGTTATGATGAGGGATTTGTAATCTCCCAGACTCTCTTGCCCATTCAGGCATCATGCCCCATGCTCTCAACCCTTCCTTATATGTGGAATAGTCTTCATAATCTGGTCAGCTGCTTTTCTTCCTTAAAGACTTGGGTCAATTATTATTTTCTTTGGGAAGCTATCTTCTGTGATTCACATCCCAATCTGCTTTTGTTTCCAACCTATTTTCCCATATTATGTTGTGCCTTTCCCTATTTGTGTATAGACTTTTTCATAGCATACTAATTTTTGTCTTCCTCCTAGATAGGAAGATATCAAGGACAGTAACTCTCTTCATTTATGTCTTTCCAATCCAGGTATCTAGTGTAGCACCTGAGATATAAAAGGAAAACATATATTTTTGTTTAATTTAAATAAAACTATTTTTAAACAACTGAATAACTATTTAGCTATTTAAGTAAATAAATGTTATCATACTTAGAAAAAATATAAAACTTGCTCTCTCTATAACAAATTTATAGCCCAAATCCCTGACTTTTTCCCCATCTGAACTAGTTTTGGATTTGAACAGTTTTTAAACTTTATATTCATTTCAATCTGCGCCTGAATATTCAGGCAGCACTTCTAACTTGAGTTCATTCAGTTCAGTTCAGTTCAGTCGCTCAGTCGTGTCTGACTCTTTGTGACCCCATGAATCACAGCACACCAGGCCTCCCTGTCCGTCACCATCTCCCAGAGTTCACGTCCATCGAGTCAGTGATGCCATCCAGCCATCTCATCCTCGGTCATCCCCTTCTCCTCCTGCCCCCAATCCCTCCCAGCATCAGAGTCTTTTCCAATGAGTCAACTCTTTGCATGAGGTGGCCAAAGTACTGGAGCTTCAGCTTTAGCATCATTCCTTCCAAAGAAATCCCAGGGTTGATCTCCTTCAGAATGGACTGGTTGGATCTCCTTGCAGTCCAAGGGACTCTCAAGACATTTACCCTTCTTTTGTAGGTAAAGTGAAAGTGAAAGCCGCTCATTCCTGTCTGACTCTTTGCGACCCCATGGACTGTATAGTCCCTGGAATTCTCCAGGCCAGAATACTGGAGTGGATAGCCTTTCTGTTCTCCAGGGGATCTTCCCAACCCAGAGATCAAACCCACGTTTCCCGCATTGCAAGTGGATTCTTTACCAGCTTAGTCACAAGGGAAGCCTGAGAATACTGGTTAGCCTATCTCTTCTCCAGGGGACGTTTCCAACCCAGGAATCAAACTGGGGTCTCCTGCATTGCAGGCAGATTCTTTACCAACTGAGCTATGAGGGAAGCCCTAAAGTCTAAACTATTTAGACTATGATATTTACAAACATGCTTGAAATCAAACTAACACAAATTTTCCAGGATGTATCATAGGATTTAAAACATATCAACATAAGAACTAGACAAAATATTTTCGGTTTATCACTCAATTTTTGCTATAATCCCTTTTCCTGAATAAACTAAAAATAACCCTTAATTTTAAAAAGGATTTCAAAAATATCTACTACTTTTAAAAAAATTTAAGCAACTCTAGTAAATTTTGAGTTTGGAGTATCATAAACCACTGAAGGTTATCCTCTAGAGCTTTCTATTATAGAACTCAGAGGAAAGAAAATGAGATAACTTGCAATCTTGAAGTAAAATAGAAGTCTGAAATCAACAATGTACATTTTCTAAAAAAAAAAAAAATTGACAAATTTTACTTGTTATTTCTATCATGTTGGCATCATTACATACACATAACATATGCATTTCAAATTGGACATTACACTTCCATTATTCAACTACTGAATTCCTTTACATGAATGTGAATTCCAAATCCCATAGACAGACTCTAAGCACCTATATCTCATTCTACAATGTTGATTGGCAATTATTTTGTGAAGGTCATTTTTATCATATCTAATTACATGGAACAAGCAATATTTCCATACTCATGATTTTCTGTAGTAGGCATCATATTTACCTAACCACATCTTTTACATTTGTATCAATATGTATTCATTGTGCACAGACTCTGGAATATGTGGAAGTAGGTTGTTCAGAGTTTGTATTTTCATGCAGAGTGATGTAGTTACATTTCTTTCTAGGATGTAAAAGAAAGTTGGAAAACGATGTCTTTAACTAGATGCATTTCAGTGACACCACTAAACAACTGTTGAAGTTTTCTATGATTCGAACTTTTCAGAAAAATGTTTTCTAGTCTTTCACAAATTTCTAATACCTAGTTTAATAAGGACTCAAGGCTATGGTTTTTCCTGTGGTCATGTATGGATGTGAGAGTTGGACTGTGAAGAAGGCTGAGCGCCAAAGAATTGATGCTTTTGAACTGTGGTGTTGGAGAAGACTCTTGAGAGTCCTTTGGACTGCAAGGAGTGCCAACCAGCCCATTCTGAAGATCAGCCCTGGGATTTCTTTGGAAGGAATTATGCTAAAGCTGAAACTCCTGTACTTTCGCCACCTCATTGGAATAGTTGACTCATTGGAAAAGACTCTGATGCTGGGAGGGATTGGGGGCAGAAGGAGAAGGGGACGACAGAGGATGAGATGGCTGGATGGCATCACGGACTCGATGGACGTGAGTCTGAGTGAACTCCGGGAGATGGTGACGGACAGGGAGGCCTGGCGTGCTGCGATTCATGGGGTCGCAGAGTCGGATACGACTGAGCGACTGAACTGAACTGAACTGAACTGAACTGAAAAGCCCTATCTACTGTGGATTCCTATGTGCGGCACATCTGACATTTCTTGGCATAAAAAGCAAAAGAGCCACTTAAAATTTGTTCCCTTATTCAAATTAGTATTTGCAGTGCCAAAAATATGTTCTGGAAAGAAACTATACACAACTAACATTTGAAAGCAAAAAGAAAAGAACACTGAATGAGTTTTTTTCTCTTACACATTGAGTTTATATATATTTTTCTGTTTCTTTACTAGATAGAAATGTAACTGTACACATTTCATGTTAAATTGATTAATAATTCACTTTTTATACAGGTGATAAAAATCATTATGTATGAATATCCAAAAAGTTTTTATGCAGTCACTTGAAAATAGCCAATGTTGCAAATTGCTAAAAATGATGAATGTGAAACTCTGGACACAATTAGAGTTTGTGAAATCAACCATACCATTGTTCAGATGTTTGAACATATGTTCAAAAACCCAAAGCATAGCTGTGTAGGACTGTTCCCTATTGAAAAGCAATGGTCCCTTCATTTTAAACTCAATTTTTTTAAATGTAATGTGCATATATCAGGTTAATTTGCATTTAGATAATTTGAAATGCTCTCTTTAAAAAATACACTCTGACATTTCACTATTCATATATTTTGAGGCATTAACATCTCACATTAATGCTTCACATCATTCTAGATTAGAATGCTATGCTTCTGCTTTTTAACTCAAAGCCAGAAATTTTGGTAGTAATTGTGACCTTCATGTAAATGCTATTTACACTATTCCTATACAGGTTTTTAACATCACATTCATTAATTGCAATCATTCATATTAATTTATAAATATAATACATATCCAGTCTTGCACATATCATTCTTATTCTGATTTTTTCTGTTCCACATCACTATTCATATTATTTTGAAATTATGTATTTGCCAAAATCTCTGCTAGTGAACTTATTTCCATCTGTCTTTAATGTGGAGACTTAGGCAGTTTTGCTCTTATTTACTCTTCCAACATTATATGACATTTTCAAACTTTAGAAAAGACTCATTTCTAATGAAAGCACACTCTCAAAATACATTTCACAAATATAATTCTCCACATATTGTGATGGAGTAAATAAAATGTCAGTTACTCTCACTTTAGGGAAGAAAATAAAGTCCTCCAGTTTCAGATACACCTCATTAATTATTAAGTCCTTCTCCCTCTGGTCATTTCTTGCTTATTACTATCAGTTTTATACTGATTGGACCATCTGAAATTTAAAATAGTCCTTGCTACTGCTGCTGCTAAGTCGCTTCAGTCATGTCTGACTCTGTGCAACCCCATAGAAGGCAGCCCACCAGGCTCCCAGGTCCCTGGGATTCTCCAGGCAAGAACACTGGAGTGGGTTGCCATTTCCTTCTCCAAAATTATTCCTTAGCTGTCTCTAAAGATTTATGCCCTCTTTCATGTGGTTTATGTAAGTATAAACTGATCTTTATTCAGTGCACTGATTTAAACAATGATTAAATAGGTCCAAAGACAAAGGCCTATAACCTCTCAATAATACTGTTTCTAGACCTAACTTTAGATTATTTGTCTATCAATATATTTTGGACAAATTGCTCAACTAGCTATGGATACAAAATATTATCAGAACATTCACATATATCTGCAATCATATAGTTGCCAGACAAAATGCAAGTTTTTGAGTGAAATTTAAATTTCAGAAAAACAATGAATAGTATTTTAGTATAAGAATGTCCCAAATACTTCATGGGATATACTAGTCCAAAAATATTTTATCTGAAATTCAGATTTAAGTGAATGTCCTGCATTTTACTGAATGACTCTGACAACATTGCAGTCATCAAGGTGACTATACCTTAACAATCTAGCTTAAGAAACTTCAGAAATGGTTTGTTTGAAGAGTCAGAAAATTTTTTCTATAAAGGGCCAGACAATAAATATTTTAGGTTTTGTGGGCCACATAGGGTCTCTTTCATAGATTTTTCTTCCTTTTTTATGAAACAACTTCTTAAATATATATCACTCATAGCTTGCACATTGTACAGAAGTAGGCTATATGGACTGGATCTGGCCTAGTGCCATATTTTGCCAACTTCTGGTTCAGGTCATCACCTTCAATTTTACACAAGCCTCAAATGCTTCATTAAAAGCAAGAACTGATGTTTGCATCATCTTTCCTTGATCTGCATACAACCTTAGATCTTAAATCTTCTGTAATTCATACATTTTTGCATTTCATGCTAGGTTTGCTTATCTCCAGTCTTTTGTTTCCCTTAATTTCTTCACAGAAAAAATTAGAGCCTGACTAACTAGTTCTGAACTTGAAAAATCTCTAAAGGTAATTTTAAAAGTACTAGCTCTTAATCCAGGTGAATAACTTCAGATAAATTATTAATAGCTTTCCCAAACATAATATAAGCATTCATCATTCTATAATGTTTAAAATGTTTTCTAAAAGGCTTGTTAAATATGTTCCTATAAAAATAATATCATCTATTCAGGATCCATTTCTTTTCACCATTCCCATTTGGTCTGGCCTAGTCTGTTTGATCTCTTAGCCTCTCAATTCTTACATCTAAGGCGGACATCTCAACCTTCCCAACTTCCTCGTGTGTGTGAAAGTCACTCAGTCGTGTCCGACTTTTTGTGACTCCACAGACTGTAGCCCATCAGGCTCCTCTGTCCATGGGATTCTCCAGGCAAGACTACTCTAATGCATTGCCATTTCCTTCTCCAAGGGATCTGCTTGACCCAGGGATTGAACCTGGGTCTCACACATTGCAGGCAGACTTTTTACTGTCTGAGCCATCAGGGAAGTGATTGCCTTTTCTACTTTTGATTTTACATATGTATTCTGCTTCAGGTAAATCTTTTTGCTTTCTTTAGCATCTTCCCAGGAATGTGATTTAGGCAGAGTAGAGCTATGTAGACACACCAAGTTCAGTGCCTATGGTTGCAAAATGATTGCAGGTATCAACAGGTATTTTAGAATCAAAACAAGAATCATATTCCCCTAGTGATCTCTTTCCAATACATTAAGCAATAATTTATCCATTATTAAGGATAGACATAATTTAGTTATAAATGCAACTGTGAAAATAAACATATATACAGAT
This sequence comes from Oryx dammah, assembly GCF_014754425.2. Classification (NCBI taxonomy): domain Eukaryota; kingdom Metazoa; phylum Chordata; class Mammalia; order Artiodactyla; family Bovidae; genus Oryx; species Oryx dammah. The sequence goes on from NW_024070203.1 coordinate 12,005,169, forward strand.
ATATTTTTAACATATATTAGAAGATATGAATTCTTCCTGTTTAAAATATTAGCAGTTTGTCAAATTTATTTTAAACTTTTTCCTTCTGGAAATTATTTTCTGTTTCTAATTTTTATTTTTTCTTTTCATCCATGACTGAATATCTTTTCATCCATCATCCATTTATGGTTTTTTAAAAACTGAGCTCATCAATAAGCTATTTAAATAGTCCTGCTGTTTAATTATGTACATCCTTTTTTTTTTTTTTTTTTGGAGCAAAACACAAAGGAGAAAAGGAAAGATATATCCATCTGACTGCAGAGATCCAAAGAATAGTAAGGGGAGATAAGGAAGACTTCTTAAGTGATCAATGCAAAGAAATAGAGGAAAACAGCAAAATAGGAAAGACTAGAGATCTCTTCAAGAAAATTAGAAATAACACAGAAACATTTCATGTGAAGACGGGCACAATAAAGGACAGAACAATTATAGACCTAACAGAAGTAGAAGATACTAAGAAGAAGTGGCAATAATACACAAAACAAGAAAAAAGAGATCTTAATGACTCAGATAACCATGATGGTGTGATCACTCACAGAGCCAGACATCCTGGAGTGTGAAGTCAAGTGGGCCTTAGGAAGCATCAGTACAAAAAAAGTTAGTAGAGGTGATGGAATACCAGCTGAGCTATCTCAAACCCTAAAAGATGGTGCTGTTAAAGTGTCACAATGAGTATGCCAGAAAATATGAAAAACTCAACAGTGGACACAGAACTGGAAAAGATCAGTTTGCATTCCAATCCCAAGAAAGGCAATGCAAGAGAATGTTCAGACTACCACACAATTGCACTCATTTCACACACTAGCAAAGAAATGCTCAAAATTCTCCAAGCCAGGCTTCAATGGTATGTAAATCAAGACCTTCGAGATGTTCAAGCTGGATATGGGAGAAGCAGAAAACCCAAAGATTAAATTCCCAACATCTGCTGGACCCTAGAGAAAGTAAGAGAATTCCAGAAAAACATCTGCTTCTTTGACTACACTAAAGGCTTAGACTGTGTGAATCACAACAAACTGTGGAAACTTATGAAAGAGATGGGAATATCAGACCAACTGACCTGCCTCCTGAGAAACTTGTATCCAGGTCAAGAAGCAACAGTTAGAACCTTACATGGAACAATGGACCAGTTCCAGATTGGGAAAGGAATATGTTAAAGCTGTATATTGTAACCCTGATATTCCACTTATATAAGGAGTACATGATGTGAAATCCAGGGTGGATGAAGCACAAACTGGAATCAGGATTGCAGGTTAAGTTCAGTTCAGTTTAGTTCAGTCACTCAGTCATGTCTGACTCTTTAGGACCCCATGAACTGCAGCACATCAGGCTTCCCTGTCCATCACCAACTCCTGCAGCCTACTCAAACTCATGACCATCACGTCGGTGAGGCCATCCAATCATCTCATCCTCTGCTGTCCCCTTCTCCTCCTGCCTTCAATCTTTCCCAGCATCAGGGTTTTTCTCAGGTAGGTCGGTTCTTCACATAAGGTGGCCAGAGTATTGGAGTTTCAGTTTCAGCATAAGGCCTTCCAATGAATATTCAGGACTGATTTCCTTTAGGATGAACTGGTTGGATCTCCTTGTAGCCCAAGGGACTCTCAAGAGCCTTCTCCAACACTACAGTTCAAAAGCATCAATTCTTCAGCCCTCGGCTTTCTTTATAGTCTAACTCTCACATCCATATGTCACTACTGGAAAAACCATAGCTTTGACTAGATGGACCTTTGTTGACAAAGTAATGTCTCTGCTTTTTATTATGCTATCTAGGTTGGTCAGAACTTTTCTTCCAAGGAGCAAGTGTCTTTTAATTTCATGGCTGCAATCACCATCTGAAGTGATTTTGGAGGCCAAAAAAATTAAGTCTGTCACTGTTTCCATTGTTTTCCCATCTATTTGCCATGAAGTGATGGGATCAGAGGCCATGACCTTAGCTTTCTGAGAGCTTTAAACAAAATTTTTCACTCTCCTCTTTCACTTTCATAAAGAGTTTCTTTAGTTCCTCTTCACTTTCTGTCATAAGGGTGGTGTCATCTGCATATCTGAAGTTATTGATATTTCTCCCAGCAATCCTGATTCCAGCTTGTACTTCATCCAGCCCAGTGTTTCTTATAATGTACCCTGCATATATGTTAAATAAGCAGGGTGACAATATACAGCCTTGACATACTCCTTTCCTGTTTTGGAACCAGTCTGTTGTTTCAGATCCACATCTAACTGTTGCTTCCTGAATTCCATACAGATTTCTCAGGAGACAGGTCAGGTGGTTTGGTATTCCCATCTCTTGAAGAATTTTCCAGTTTGTTGTGATCTTCACAGTCAAAGGTTTTGACATAGTCAATAAAGTAGAAATAGATATTTTTCTTGAACTCTCTTGCTTTTTCGATGACACAATGGATGTTAGCAATGTGATCTCTGGTTCCTCTGTCTTTTCTAAATCCAGCTTGAACATCGGGAAGTTCATGATTCACGTATTGGTGAAGCCTGGCTTGGAGAATTTTGAGCATTACTTTACTAGTGTGTGAGAGGAGAGCAATTGTGCAGTAGTTTGAGCATTCTTTGTCATTGCCTTTCTTAGGGTTGGAATGGAAAATGACCTATTCTAGTCCTGTGGCCACTGGTGAGTTTTCCAAATTTGCTGGCATATTGAGGGCACCACTTCCAGAGTATCATCTTTTAGGATTTGAAATAGCTCGTGTGGAATTCTATCACCTCCACTAACTTTATTTGTAGTGATGCTTCCTAAGGCCCACTTAACTTCTCATGCCAGCATGTCTGTCTCTAGGTGAGGGATCACACCATTGTAATTTTCTGGGTCACAAAGAACATTTTTGTGTAGTTCTTCTGTGTATTCTTGCCACTTCTTAATATCTTCTGCTTCTGTTAGGTCCATAGCACTTCTGCTGTTTATTGTACGCATCTTTGCATGAAATGTTTCCTTGGTATCTCTGATTATCTTGAAGATATCTCTAGTCTCTCCCATTCTATTTTTTTTTTTTTTTTTTGCATTGGTCTCTGAGGAAGGCTTTCTGATCTCTTCTTGGTATTCTTTGGAACTCTGCATTCAAATGGGTATGTCTTTCCTTTCCTCCTTTGTCTTTCATTTCTTTCTTTTTTTTTTTTCACAGTTACTGTTAAGACCTTCTCAGACAACCATTTGGCCTTTTTGCATTTGTTTTACTTGGGGATGTTCTTGATCCCTACCTCCATACACAGTTCTTCAGGCACTCTGTCTATCAGATCTAATCCCTTGAATCTATTTCTCACTTTCACTGTATCATCATAAGGGATTTGGTTTAGGTCATATCTGAATCATCTAGTGGTTTTCCCCACTTTCTTCAACTTAAGTCTGAATTTGGCAATAATGAGCTTCCAGGTCTTGTTTTCACTGACTGTATAGAGCTTCTCCATCTTTGGCTGTAAAGAATATAATCAATCTGATTTTGGCATTGACCATATAGTGAAGTCCATGTGTAGAGTCTTCTCTTGTGTTGTTATAAGAGGGTGCTTGCTATGACCAGTGTGTTCTCTTCGATAAACTCCATTATTTTTGCCCTGCTTCATTCTGTACTCTAAGACCAAATTTGCCTGTTACTCCAGGTGTTTCTTGACTTCCTACGTTTGCATTCCAGTCCCCTATAATTAAAAGGACATCTTTTGGGGGTGCTAGTTCTAGAAAGTCATGTAGGTCTTCATAGAACCACTCAACTTCAGATTCTTCAGCATTACTGGTTGGAGGATAGACTTGAATTACTGGGATATAGAATGGTATGCCTTGGAAACGAACAGAGACAATTTTTGTCGTTTTGGGGATTGCATACAAGTACTGCATTTCAGACTCTTTTGTTGATTATGATGGCTACTCCATTTCTTCTAAGGGGTGCTTGCCCACAGTAGTAGATATAAAGGTCATTTGAGTTAAATTCACCTATTTCAGTCCATTTTAGTTTACTGATTCCTAAAATGTCAATCTTCACTCTTGCCATCTCCTGTTTAACCACTTCCAATTTACCTTGATTCATGGACCTAACATTCCAGGTTCCTACTCAATATTGCTCTTTAGAGCATCAAACTTTACTTCCATCACCCGTCACATGAACAACTGGGTGTTGTTTTTGCTTTGGCTCCATCTCTTCATTCTTTCTGAAGTTATTTTTCCACCGATCTCCAGTAGTATACTGGGCACCTACCAACCTTGGGGTTTCATCTTTCAGTGTCCTATATTTCTGCCTTTTCATACTGTTCATGGGATTCTCAGGGGAAGAATACTGAAGTGGGTTGCCATTCCCTTCTCCAGTGGACAATGTTTTGTCAGAACTCTCCACCATGACCTGTCCATCTTGGGTGGCCCTACACAGCATGGCTCATAGTTTCACTGAATTAGACAAGGCTGTGGTCCATGCTATCAGATTGGTTCAGTTCAGTTCAGTTCACTCGCTCAGTCGTGTCCGACTCTTTGTGACCCCATGAATCGCAGCACGCCAGGCCTCCCTGTCCATCACCAACTCCCAGAGTTCACTCAGACTCATGTCCATCGAGTCAGTGATGCCATCCAGCCATCTTATCCTCTGTCATCCCCTTCTCCTCCTGCCCCCAATCCCTCCCAGCATCAAAGTCTTTTCCAATGAGTCAACTCTTTGCATGAGGTGGCCAAAGTCCTGGAGTTTCAGCTTTAGCATCATTCCTTCCAAAGAAGTGATTGTGGTTTTCAGACTGTCTGCCCTCTGATGGAGAAGGATAAGAGGCTTATGGAAACTTCCTGATGGGAGAGACTGACTGTGGGGGAAACTGTGTCTTGTTCTGATAGGCAGGGCCATGCTCAGTAAATCTTTAATACAATTTTCTGTTGATGGGTGTGGCTGTGTTCCTTCCCTGTCACTTACCTGGGGCCAAACTATGGTGGGGAGAAGGCAATGGGAACCCACTCCAGTACTCTAGCCTGGAAAATCCCATGGATGGAGGAGCCTGGTGGGCTGCAGTCCATGGGGTCATGAAGAGTTGGACACGACTGAGCAACTTCACTTTCACTTTTCACTTTCATGCACTGGAGAAGGAAATGGCAACCCACTCCAGGGTTCTTGCCTGGAGAATCTCAGGGATGGTGGAGCCTGGTCTATGGGGTCGCACAGAGTCTGACATGACTGAAGCAACTTAGCAGCAGCAAACTATGGTGGAGGTAATGAAGATAATGGCTACCTCCTTCAAAAGGCCCCATGCATGCACGGCTACACTCAGTGCCTTCAACCCTGCAGCAGGCCACTGCCAATCCACACCTCCACCAGAGATTCATGGACACTCTCGGGCAAGTCTGGGTCAGTCTCTTGCGGAGTCACTGCTCCTTTCTCCTGGGTCCTAGTGTGAACAAGTTCTACTTATACCCTCCAAGAGTCTCTTTTCCCAGTCCTGTGTAAGTTCTGGTGGCTGTATTGTGGGGTTAGTGGCGACCTCCTCCAAAAAGGCTTATGCCATACCCAGATCTGCTGCATGCAGAGCCCCTGCCCCTGCGGCAGTCCACTGCTGACCCATACCTCCACTGGAGACACCCAAACACAGCTCTGTCTCAGTCTCTCTTGGGTCTCTGGGTCCTGGTAAGGTCCTCGTAAGGTTTGTTTGAGCCCTCTGAGTGTCTCTGGCGGGTATGAGGTTTGATTCTAAATGTGATTTCCCCACCTCCTGCCACCTTGCTGGGGCTTCTCTGCCCTTGGGTGTGGGGCATCTCCTTACATCAGCTCCAGCACCACATAGCTACCACTCCAGCAGGGGTAAACATCAATAACCTCAGATATGCAGATGACAGCATCTTTATGGCAGAAAGAAAGTAGAAATTAAAGAACTTCTTGATGAAAGTGAAAGATGAGAGAGACAAAAAGCTGGCTTAAAGCTCAACATTCAAAAAACGAAGATCATGGCATCTAGTCCCATCACTTTATGACAGATAGATGGGGAAACAATGGAAACAGTGACAGACTTTATTTTTTTGGCCTCCAAAATCATGTTAGATGGTGACTGTGGCCATGAAGTTAAGACACTTGTTCCTTGGAAGAAAAACTATGGCAAATCTAGACAACATATTAAAAGCAGAGACGTTACTTTGCCAACAGAGTTTCATACAGTCAAAGCTATGGTTTTTCCAGTGGTCATGTATTATGTGAGAGTTGGATTATAAAGAAGGCTGAGTGCTGAAGAACTGATGATTTTGAACTGTGATGCTGGAGAGGACTCTTGAGAGTACCTTGGACTGTAAGAAGATCAAACTAGTCAATCCTAAAGAAAATCAATCTTGAATATTCATTGGATAGACTGATGCTGAAGCTGAAGTTCTAGTACACTGGCTACCTGATGTAAAGAGCAGACTCATTAGAAAAGACCCTGATGCTGGAAAAATTGAAGACAGGAGACGGGAACAATAAAGGATGAGATGTTTGGATGGCATCATGAACTCAATGGGCATGAGTTTGAGCAAGCTCTGGGAGATGGTAATGGACAGGGAAGCCTGGCATGATCACAAAGAGTCAAATCGGACTGCAGAAATGAAAAACAAAATTTTCTCTGTAGACAAGATTACTTGAAATTGCAAAGAGACAATTTAACTTAGTAACTTTCTTTTTAATTTCTCTTGGGCTGTATTATTTTCAAGAGGATTAAATATCTATCATATCTATTTTACATTGTGTATGTATTGTAAATTACAAAAAGTTAATATATTTACCTATGCTAATTGGATTAATTTCACTTAGCAAGACTTCAGCTAAAGAGAAGATAAGTGTCTATCATACACACAGGGATTAAAAACAACTACCTGAGCTGACAGTGTGAGACATGGAACCCTGAGCAAAGATGAGTTCCTCCCATATAAGCTGTGGGGTGATGTCAGGGGCTTTGAGAACTGACACGGTATTTTATCATCCAGGGAGAAAGTTATTTTCCTATTAGTTGTTTTTTGATCTTTCAGATTATCTAAAGTCTCAGTTTGGTGCTGATATATCTTTAGTGTGTCTACATTTGTCAATTGTTTTTCCTCAGATTTGAAACCTTGAAGAAGATAAAAGGTCAATCTAGATAACAATCATTGTGATTATTTTTATAGATACTGTTATGGACCGAATTGTCTCCTCTAAAATTTTTGTGCAGTCTCCAAGTCTTAGTATTCCACTACGTGACTGTGTATGGGGAGGGAGGTGGGGGGGGGGGTTCAGGATTGAGAACCCATGTACACCCATGGCAGATTCATGTTGATGTATGGCAAAACCAATACAGTATTGTAAAGTAAAATAAAAGAAAAAAAAAAGAAGTAATTAAGCATAATGTCCTTCAGGTTCATTCATGTTGTCACAAATGACAGGGGAAAAAAAATCCTTCTTTTGTGAAGCTGGATAAATTTATATGTTCCATATATATGATTGAAATACATAGCATGTATGTATGTGTTTGCATACATACATTTCAATGTATACATACATATATGTATACATACATTTCAATCATATATATGTGTGTGTTTGTGTGAAAGTGAAAGTGTTAGTCACTCAGCCATGTCCAACTCTTTATGACCCCATGGATTGTAGCCTGCCAAGCTTCTTCCTCTGTCCATGGTATTCTCCAGGCAAAAATACTGGAGTGGGTAGCTGTTCCTTTTTCTAGTGGATCTTCCAAAACCAGGGATTGGACCCAGGTCTCTTGCATTGTAGGCATATTTTTTTACCCTCTGAGTCACCAGGGAATCCCCTAAAAGAGGTTCAAGATATGTGCATGCTTAGTCATGTCTAACTTTTTATGACCTTTTGGACTATAGCTACTGGGCTCCTCTCTCCATGGGATTTTTGAGACAAGAATATTAGAGTGTGTGTGTGTTTCTGTGTGTGTGTGTGTGTAATTTTCTTTATCCATTTAACTGTTAACAGACACTTAGGTTGTTTTCATATTTTGGTTATTATGAATAATGCTACATTGAACACGAGAGGAAAGATCTCTCTCTTATTAAGCTATTTTACTACCTCTGGGGATTCCCACAATGGAATTATTGGATCATATGGTGGTGTTATATTTAATTCTTTGAAGAACCACCAAACTTCTACAAAGTGGCTCCACCAGTTTATACTCCCACTAACAGTGCACAAGTGTTCCCTTTCCTCCATATCCTCACCAACATTTGTTATCTTTTAACCTTTTGATAACAGCCATCCTTGCAGGTTGGTACAATCTCATTGTGGTTTTAATTTGCATTTCCCTGATGATTAGTGACAGTAAGGATTTTTCGTATATCTATTGGCCATTTGTGTATCTTCTATAGTTAATATATTGTATATATGGTGACTGTAGTTAATATTAATATATTTTATATTTATTTTTTAATTTATTTTTATTTTTATTTATTTATTTATTTATTTATTATTTTACTTTACAATTCTGTATTGGTTTTGCATATTTAAAATTTACTGAGAGAGTAGATCTTAAGTGCTCTCACCACACAAAAAGTAACTATTAATATATTAAGTGATAGTTTATGCTAATTAGATTGTGACAATCATTTCATAAAGTGAACATGTACCAAATAATTATATTGTACAAATTCAATACACACAATTTGTATTTGTCAACCATATCTCAATAAAGCTGGAAAACTTTTTGATTAAAAAAAGGAGATGATTAAGTTAAAAGAAGGTCATCAGGATGGGTCCTAATCCAGTCTTTGTAAGGACACCAGTCCTTACAAAAGCGGAAAATTTAGACACGAAAGTGGAAAATTTAGACACAAAAGGAAACACGTGCACACAGAGAGACCCGTTTAGGGCACAATGACAAAACAGCTGTCTGCTAGCCAGCAGAGAGGCAGCAGAAGAAACTGAACCCACCAATACCTTGATATTGGACTTTCTCCCCAAACTGCGATAAAATACTCTTTTGTTGTTTAAGTCACTCAAGTCTGTGATATTTATTATGGCAGCCCTTGGAAGCTAATATAATTTTCATTTATTTTTGAAAATGCTAATGTATCCATTTACCATAGTGATAGAAGTCTACCTTTAAAAATAAAGTAAACTTAAACTATAAAAAAATAAAAATAAGTTAACATATTAAAAGGTAAAGAATAAATATAAATAAATAATGGTAGTGCTGATCTGTTGGGGGCCAGCGTGAGGAACTCCGCCCATGGCAAAGGTCATGAGGAAAGAGGCTTGGCATACGCAAAGGTGTGATCAAGCCTCAGGAAACCCCCTGTTCCTGAGCATCTACCCCAAAACCAGAGTCCGTTTTATGCTCTCGCCTACACTTCTGACTTTACGGGGGGCTCTCCCCCATAACCATTTCTCTCGGAGAAGGAGTAAACGTGCAGCTCCAAGGCAATAAAAATTCCTGGGCGTGACAAGAGTGTTTCAGCTTACGAACTCCTCTGAAAGTTATCTAACCCACCTGTATAGGTTCGTCCGGCCACATGTAATTGTTTACAGCCTCCCAATCTGAGAGGCACGAGATGTTTTAGACTTACTAAAGGCAAATTCTTTGGGGAGTTAGAAATTATCAGTATAATGAGTTGGTTAGGAATTATATCGGTGAAGGATTTTTCATTTGTTGTGTCAATGATTGCTGCTAATTCCCTGCTCTGGGTGGGACAAGGATGTCTCAGGTCAAACCTCTCTACTGACAGACTAGCTTGTGTGACAAGATTATACATACTCCTGCCACATGATTGTTTACTACCTCTTAACCACAAACAGCACAGAGAGTTTTGGAGTATTTTGAGAGTCTTAATTAGCATAGGGCTTTTTCTTCTCATTGAGTCAATGACTGCCGCCAGGCCTCCATATCCTTAGGCACCTAGGAATATATTGATCAATGTATTTGAAATATAGAAAAGGAATTATAGTAGTTTTAGATGTTAGCAATACTAGACTTTTTGAGTTAATGGATTTTCTTTTTTGTAATAGATCACTGTACTTTATTATAAATCCCTGTGTCCTTGCCATGTGAAAATGTAACTTTATCATTATCTTAAGTCTAGATAGATCTTAAGGGGAGCATTGGTGAAAGGGTTTTTCATTTGTTGCGCTGATGTTTGCTGCTAGATTTCCATGTTCTATGCCCTTATAGTGACTATAACTAACATATAGGAGAAATAAGTATTAACTTTTAAACATATAGGAAAATAAGTATTAACCTTTAAGATTAATCATGTTAACCTTGGGTTAAATAAATTCCTTTCTTGATTGTAACTCACTACACCCTCACCTTATAGGAATGCAACTTTATCTGGAGGGTGGTGCCTGGTTTAAGAAAAAACACCCTTGGAAGAAATAAGATTTTTGGTTATCAGAAAGAAAGGATCATAGAATGTCAGCAGGTCTCACTCATGGCCAGAAGATGATGTAATATCCCTAAGACCCCTGCGTGACTCTGTATTCATCCCTATGTGTAACAAAAGGTATATAAGCAAACCCCAAAATAAAGAAATCGGATCAGTTTCTGGAAAGACTGATTCCACCATGTTGCTTCTTTCTTGCTCCCATTTCTCTGGCTGAAATTCAGCCTCTTTTCTCCACTAATTCTCCTACTACACTATCCGTTTCTAATCTCTCTCTATATCTGTAATTAAATATGTATTTTTCCAAAGACGCCGACGCCATCCCCCCACCTTCGAATCACCCTGGATCCACCGGGGCTGGACCCTGGCACTGATCAGCTTGAAATGAAGGATAAATAGAAAATGAGTTGCAGTCTCCACAATGGGAAAACAAAAATTTAGAGTTAGATTAGAGTTAGATTAAAGTGACAAAAGAGTAACAGGTTATCAAACAAGCAAGGAGCAAAATAGAACAAAGTAATCATTTAGAAAGTTGAAGGAGAGACATTCAAGACTCAGGGCTTTTCCACTGGGTAAAGCACAAAGATCAAGAAAAATAAGGGTTCAGAAAGAAACATTGGATTTGGTGTTATAAAATGTAGACCCACAACCAGAATTATAGGAGGCGAAATGAAAAGAGACCGAGCCCCAGTGGTTATGCAGAAATGGTAGAACTAGGGCAGAGGCTGAAGGCCAAAAGGGGATCTAGGAAAGAGTTTTAGTCAAAAGCAAGAGATGTAGCTCTTACAAGTAGAAGGGAAGGGGCTAAAAAGGGGAGATTTTTGTTTTTTAAAAAAGGAGAAAATTGTAGTATTGGAGAGGTGAGATCCTGAAGAAGTATGGAAGAAAGAATAGAGTTAAGAATAGCATAGGCAGCCTAGTAGCAGAAAATGAAAGGGGGGTGAAGTATAAATTATGTTAAAGCTTGGGTGTCATTGAAAACAAATGAATATGCATAATTGGAAGAACTGAAAATAATGTCTAAAGGTATGATATAAGGAACTGTTGTTTGAATCAATTATAACAGCTTAATCAACTGTCAAGGTTTCAGGGAGAGGAGGGGATTAATGAAAAGGATGAAAAAAAGGGAAGGGAATTCTAAGAAATGATCACTATAATAGCACATTTATTAGCCTCTATTTGAAAATAAACCTTTGTTATTAAATGGACTTCATATCCTTAGGGGGAAAAAAATATTTACAGAATTACTCCCACTTCACCTAATCTGTCAATCATTGACATTTTTAATTAAAATTTTTATAAATATGACCTTAGAGAATAACTTTTAAAATTATTGACTTGGCAATTGTTACTACAATTTTATTTTCTTGGTATTTGCAAGATTTACTAGTCTATTATCTTGAGAGACTAAAAATAGTCCCTTAATCCTGAAATGGGAAATATGAATGAAGGAGCAGTAAGATAGCCAAGGAAGAAAATGAAGAGAGCTAGTCATTTTCTTGCAAGAGGATACGAGTGTATATGATCAATATGGCCAGCTTTTACCTATTCAAAAACATTTATTGAACTCTCACTACATGAGCAATTTTGGAGTGGTAGGTACCTAAGAAGATGAACAACAGTCTCTTTCTCCAATTGTGACGTAATTTTTACATGTTTGCTACTACTTTACTCCTCTTTATCCCATAAAGATGGTCCCAATTAAATTAGCAACATTGTTATATTCAAAAGTTAATTAAATCACATTAAAATACTTCATTGAGAGAAACAAAATATAAATACAAATGTAACTCAAAATACTATCACATATCATAAATGTGATTTTAGATTTTGTTTCTTTTACATTTTTACTTCACATTATTTTTAGTAAATCTAGTTTTAAATTTTACCTCAAGTTATCTGAACTTAAAAGAGTCATTTAAAATTCCTCTCTTTTGTTCTTTTTCTGTAGTTAACTCTCCAGAGAACAGTCAGGCAAAGTCTGATATTTTAATGAATAAGAGAAGAGATGCTAGAGAGATGGTATCCACATACTAATATTTACTTCCTCTAAAGTAGTATGTGTTCATTTAGTTGTATATTGATGTAATAAAATACACATTTAATATTACACTAATGGCTTTAAGATAATCCAAAATACGTAAATGGTTTCAAAAGCCTGCATCATGTTATAACCAACAGTGAAATAAATCAGACACAAAAGTTTCCTGCTGTAAAAGCTGACTGTGTAATTGCAACACTCACATGTAAAAATGACAAGAGATTGTCACAAAACAATGACAGTGTAAAACCTACAGACAAACACTGATGAGGTGAAAGTTAGTTGCATTTTTCAAATAACAAAGTGAGCTAGTTGATGAAGAGTTGCTCTCTTTCACAGTGCTCCATAGCTCACGTGTGTCTCTATTAGAGAATGACAGAAGACTCTCAAGATCTTCACATGCTTTCACCTGCTATAGAGAACAGTATTTAAAATTTGTCATAAATCTGACATCTGGGGAAGAAACTTGATGAATCTTCCAGTTTCTAGAAAAGTCCATGTTCTTCCCTTTATCTTCTCACATCTCCTCGCACTCCATACTGTCTCTGTCAGACATTGGAGACTGAGCTGTTCAAGGAGTGAGTGTGTGAGTGCTCCCTATCAAGCAGCCACTATTAGTGATGTTAATTCTATTTAATAATAAATCATAGACAAACAACTCCTTGTGTAAGTATTCATTATTTGAGTGCTCTATAATCTGAGTCCCCACATTCAGTGTGGCATAAGGCAGTTAAGTTTGCCATGGTATAAAAATATTCACTGTTAAAACGATTGCCCACTTATTATTCTTCCTGAAAGGAAGACTCTCATAATCAATCAGGGTTGTATCTTTGGATGTTTCTCTATGAATTTCATATAACATACAATTAATGATAGGAAATTGATTTTGAAGAACAGTTGCAAATATGGCAAATGTTACAGGAGTACATAAAGTCAATTATTGCATTAAAATCATTGTCTAGTGATACTCTGGCAGATACCAGCTACCTAACAATGGCCTACAATTAGATAATCAAAAGTGTTTTTTTTTATTTTATTTTTAATTTTTTTTAATTTTTATTTTTACTTTATTTTTCTTTACAATACTGTATTGGTTTTGCCATACATTGACATGAACCCACCATGGGTGTACATGAGTTCCCAAACATGAAGCCCCCTCCCACCTCCCACCCCATATCATCTCTCTGGATCATCCCTGTGCACCAGATCCAAGCATCCTGTATCCTGCATCGAACATAGACTGGCGATTCGTTTCTTACATGAGTGTTTATGACAAGAGATGTGCTTCAAATGAAAATTATCTGAATAAACACATATGGAGAGAGGCTCTAGGGAAACTGACAAAATCAACAAACATTCTTGACAAAAATAACCTGGAGCACAAAGTGAAAAATAAAATGTGTTGTAAATACTGCTATATTGTGCTATTAATTTTAAGAAGGATTAAGAAAAGTTCCAACTGTACAAATAAGATCTTCAAGACCAAAATAGTCACGATGGTGTGATCACTCACCTAGAGCCAGACATCCTGAAATGTGAAGTCAAGTGGGCCTTAGAAAGCATCACTAAAAACAAAGCTAGTGGAGGTGATGGAATTCCAGTTGATCTATTTCAAATCCTGAAAGATGATGCTGTGAAAGTGCTGCACTCAATATGCCAGCAAATTTGGAAAACTCAGCATGGGCCACAGGACTTGAAAAAGTCAGTTTTCATTCCAATCCCCAAAAAAGGCAATGCCAAAGAATACTCAAACTACTGCACAATTGCACTTGTCTCACATGCTAGTAAAGTAATGCTTAAAATTCTCCAAGCCAAGCTTCAGCCATATGTGAACCGTGAACTTCCAGATGTTCAGGCTGGTTTTAGAAAAGGCAGAGGAACCAGAGATCAAATTGCTAACATCCACTGGATCATTGAAAAAGCAAGAGAGTTCCAGAAAAACATCTATTTCTGTTTTATTGACTATGCCAAAGCCTTTGTGTGGATCACAATAAACTGTGCAAAATTCTGAAAGAGATGGGAATAGCACACTACCTAACCTGCCTCTTGAGAAATCTGTATGCAGGTCAGGAAGCAACAGTTAGAACTGGATATGGAAAAACAGACTGGTTCCAAATAGGAAAAGGAGTACGTCAAGGCTGTATATTGTGTCACCCTGCTTATTTAACTTATATGCAGAGTACATCATGAGAAACGCTGGACTGGAAGAAGCACAAGCTGGAATCAAGATTGCCGGGAGAAATATCAATAACCTCAGATATGTAGAAGACACCACCCTTATGGCAGAAAGTGAAGAGGAACTAAAAAGCCTCTTGATGAAAAGTGAAAGAGGAGAGTGAAAAAGTTGGCTTCAAGCTCAACATTCAGAAAATGAAGATCATGGCATCCGGTCCCATCACTTCATGGCAAATAGATGGGGAAACAGTGGAAACAGTGTCAGACTTTATTTTGGGGGGCTCCAAAATCACTGCAGATGGTGATTGCAGCCATGAAATTAAAAGACACTTACTCCCTGGAAGAAAAGTTATGACCAACCTAGATAGCATATTGAAAAGCAGAGACATTATTTGCCAACAAAGTTTCATCTAGTCAAGGCCATTATTTTTCCAGTGGTCATGTATGGATGTGAGAGTTGGACTGTGAAGAAAGCTGAGCACCGAAGAATTGATGCTTTTGAACTGTGGTGTTGGAGAAGACTCTTAAGAGTCCCTTAGACTGCAAGGAGATCCAACCAGTCCATTCTGAAGGAGATCAGCCCTAGGATTTCTTTGGAAGGAATGATGCTAGTGCTGAAACTCCAGGACTCTGGCCATCTCATGTGAAGACTTGACTCATTGGACAAGACTCTGATGCTGGGAGGGATTAGGGGCAGGAGGAGAAGGGGACGACAGAGGATGAGATGGCTGGATGGCATCATGGACTTGATGGACGTGAGTCCGAGTGAACTCTGGGAGTTGGTGATGGACAGGGAGGCCTGGCGTGCTGCAATTCATGGGGTTGCAAAGAGTCGGACACGACTGAGCAACTGAACTGAACTTAACTGAACTGAAACCAAATATTACTGTATGGTTATAATGTATAAACTTTATTTTTTAATATAAAATAAATTTATTTTTATAAATATTTCTCTTCTTTCAAGAAGATAAATTACTAGTGAAATATTTTGAGTACTTTTTCCTTTTTTAAAAGTGAGTTTCAAAAAAAGAATGAGTCTCATCAAGTGATTTTGATTTTGAGAGGATGTACATAGTAAACATTCCTTCAAAATAAGAACCTTATGTTTATTCAGATCAATTTCTTGCCTGTCCTTAAGGTCCTTTCTCTGAAAAGTGGAGTGTAACTTGAGTACCCATTTGAAAGTTTACTTGCAGAATCTTGTTGACTAACAGTGAAGAAAAGAATACAAGTAGGAGAGAGAGAGAGAGAGAGAGGAAGTAAAGAAGAAAGTGTCAGCAGAAGAAGAGTCTGGAGATCATTCCTCCTGTGGGCCCTGAATATTCTTTGGGAGGACTGATGCTGAAGCTGGAGCTCCAATACTTTGGCCATCTGATGCGAAGAGCTGACTCATTGGAAAAGATCAGATGCTGGGAAAGATTGAAGGCAAAAGGTGAAGAGGGCATCAGAGGCTGAGTTGTTTAGATAGCATCACTGACTCAATGGACATGAGCATGCTGGGAGGCAGTGAAGGAGCGTGAACCCTGGCATGATGCTTTCCATAGGGTCACAAAGAGTTGGACATGACTTAGCAACTAAACAACAAAATTCAGCTTCAGTGAGTCCAGTGGCCACCAAAGGTTACTTTAGTACATGATAAAGTGAGGTGTGAGCATGTACCAGAGTAGGAAAAGTTCCACCAATCACCAGTGTGAGGTTTTTAATGGCCCCTAAATGTCAACCCACTCCAGTATTCTTGCCTGGAGAATCCCAAGGACGGAGGAGCCTGATGGGCTACAGTTCACGGGGTAGCAAAGAGTTGGACACGACTGAGTGACTTCACTTCACTATACTATTTTTGGTGTAGAGGGCGTATATTAGGTCAGGGCTGATAAATTGTTTGGTTGGATTAGATAGCTAATATATGATTAGCTGAAGTGGCTGTCTCTCCTTGCTCTCAGCTAAGGAAGGAAGAGAAATTTCTAAGGCAATTCCCTTGAAAAGCCCTTTTAAACTACCATATAATGGTACTGGTAACATGAGAGTGTGACAAGTTGATCTTCATTCTTTCCACATCATGTGATACTTTCAAATCACCCTAGGGAGTATCAAAGTCTTCATGCACCTTGATGATTTAGGAATTGGGTTGACTCTGCAATTACTTCAAAAAATGCCCTGTAAGGAACACTGTGGACTATATTTCTTCAATCAATTACCATCATTACAAAAAAGGGAATTAATCTTTAAATCTAGATCATTATGTATCTTGGCTAGTTGGATTCAAACACAGAACTTTAACTGCAAATTTACCATTTCACACTAGTTCCACACCACCTACCTTTAATGGCCTCAGTAAACTGCTCAAATTGAAATTCATCAGGTCATTGTCATCTGACTAACAAATTGTTTATACCAGGACATTTTGTAATGTAGTGTGGATTGATAAATTTAGCCATTTTAAGATTGAAACATATTCAGTTCAGTTCAGTCACTCAGTCATGTCCGACTCTTTGCGACCCCATGAATCACAGCACACCAGGCCTCCCTTTCCATCACCAACTCCAGGAGTTCACTCAGACTCACGTCCCTCGAGTCAGTGATGCCATCCAGCTATCTCATCCTCTGTCATCCCCTTTTCCTCCTGTCCCCAATCCCTCCCAGCATCAGAGTTTTTTCCAATGAGTCAACTCTTCTCATGAGGTGGCCAAAGTACTGGAGTTTCAGCTTTAGCGTCATTCCTTCCAAAGAAATCCCAGGGCTGATCTCCTTCAGAATGGACTGGTTGGATCTCCTTGCAGTCCAAGGGACTCTCAAGAGTCTTCTCCAACACCACAGTTCAACAGCATCAATTTTTCAGTGCTCAGCTTTCTTTATCATCCAACTGTCACATCCATACATGACTACTGGAAAAATCATAGCTTTGACTAGATGGACCTTTGTTGGCAAAGCAATGTCTCTGCTTTTTAAAATGCTATCTAGATTTGTCACAGTTTTTCTCCCAAGGAGCAAGTGTATTTAATTTAATGGCTGCAGCCACGATCTGAAGTAATTTTGGAGCCCAAGGAAATAAAGTCTATCACTATTTCCATTGTTCTCCCACCTATTTGCCATGAAGTAATGGGACAAAATGCCAAGATCTTCATTTTTGGAATGTTGAGTTTTAAGCCAGAATTTTCACTCTCCTCTTTCACTCTCATCAAACATGATTTAATTTTTAATTTAGAAAGAGAATATCATTGGAAATTATATAATTATGTTGAATGTTTATTTATTTTAATAAAATTTAATAGTAATGATAGTTGACATCAGAGTTTCAATGTGGAATTTGTTCAGTGAAGAACTGAGTATAAACTTTTATCTTCTCCCCCAAAGGATGTGTTCATTCATCGTAAATGTACTCATCAATTCAATAGTAACTTATCGAGTGCTTACTATGTGTCAGGTATTATTCTAGATCCTGAACAAGGCAAATATATCTGCAGTGTTATTGCTATAGTTTTTTGATTGTATCATCTTATTAACTGATTTTTTTTACATAGTCTTTTTTATGTTTATTGCCCCTCACTTGCCTTTCTAATCTCTTATTAATGGTAGCTACAATACCTTTATATTTGGGACTTTCAGAAAAACCTGGTCAAATTCAACAATTTCAGAATTATCTTAGCGAAACTGTGTGTGCATAAGCTTCACTGCCTTCCAATGAGTTAAAAAGATGCTGGGCTTCAAGGATCCTTAGTAACTCTCCAGGGCCTAGAACCTTTCCCTGATCAACAGGATGGCATGCATCTCTCCTGTCTCCTTCACTCCAGTTGGTGACTGGAGTCCTTCCCCAAAGTCACCAATTCTCAGCTTCATAATGATGGTCTTTACCTCACAAATCACCATTTGGGACTTTCTTAGCTGTTGAAATCATGGAGAAGGCAATGGCAACCCTCTCTAGTGTTCTTGCCTGGAGAATCCCAGGGATGGCAGAGCCTGGTGGGCTGCCGTCTATGGGGTCGCACAGAGTTGGACACGACAGAAGCGACTTAGTAGTAGTAGTAGTAGTAGTAGTAGTAGTAGTAGTAGTAGTAGTAGCTGTTGAAATCAAGCTCCTTCAGACACTAGGTATTTACTGGCTATTCCTACTCACAAGCAGCATCCAGTCATGCATTGTTGCCCTTCACAACAGACCTCCAGCACATACTGATGCTCATTTCTGCCCCTATTGGCACTCCTTTGAATCACCTGGAATTGTCAGACATGCCACTCCTCCAGCTTCCTGGGACACCAGCATGGACACCAGCAGATGCTCAAGGTGTACCTCAGGTGTTTTAGATCTTTGGCTCTATAGTATCAATCATATCCTGGGACAGCTGTAACAAATCTCCTTGAGTGGTGGCTTAACAACAGGAGTATGTTCTCTCACTGTTTAGAGCACAGAAATGTAAAAGGAGGTATTGGCTTTGAGAGTCTGTGGTAGAGCCTCCTTGTCTCTTCCAGCTGCTGGTGGTTCCAGGTATCCCTTGATTTGGGGCCAAATAATTCCAGCCTTTGCCTCCATCTTCACAACACTGCCACTGCCACATTCTCTCTCCCTTTCTGTTCTCTAAATGGGACACTAATAATCAGATTTAAGGCCCATCCTCATCAGGATGGCCTTATTCCAAGATGCTACCTCCATCTGCAAATACTCTTTTTCAAAAAAGATCACATTTTCCAGATCTGGATGGATATGTATTTTTGTGGACTGCAATTCATCTCACACCTACAAGTTCTGTCAACACAATTTGCTATTATTTCTGCTGGTTTTTACAGATCTAATGCATTTTCACATTTGAATAAGGAGCAGAGCAAAGTTGCAGATATTTATTTTCTAAAATGTGTTTTTGTTACTGTTGTTGAAGTAGGAAATTATTGTTTCTTACTTCCTTTTTTCCCTAATGAATAAGTAAGAAATTTCATGCAGCATTATGTTCTTTGCTTTGGTGATGGTAGGTAGAGGTTAAAAAAAAAAAAAAAAGTATCTCACCTCATCTTCCAACAGCATACTTTAAAGAGATGCTTCTTAGAAAACACCCCAGAGCTAGGATTACAAGGGCCAGAATTAGTTTGGCCACCATTTTTAAAGCTGAACTGAGCAGTTCCCCTTTGGAAGAAAGGGAAACACATGGAGAAGACCCTGTCTTCAACTGACAGTGTCTGTTAGGTCATACTGAAAAGAAATGATCATCACAGCTCTGTTTACAATAGCCAGGACATGGAAGCAACCTAGATGTCCATCGGCAGACAAACGGATAAGAAAGCTGTGGTACATATACACAATGCAATATTACTCAGGTATTAAAAAGAATGTATTTGAATCAGTTCTAATGAGGTGGACAAAACTGGAGCCTATTATACAGAGCGAAGTAAGTCAGAAAGAAAAACACCAATACAGTATATTAACACATATATGGAATTTAGAAATATGGTAACAACGACCCTATATGTGAGACAGCAGAAGAGACAGACATAAAGAAAAGACTGTTGGACTCTGTGGGAGAAAGAAAGGGTGGGATAATTTGAGAGAATAGCATTAAAACATATATATTACCATATGTGAAATAGATCATGAGTCCAGGTTCAATGCATGAGGCAGGGTGCTCAGGGCTGGTGCCCTGGGATGACCCAGAGGGGTGGGATGGGGAAGGAAGTGGGAGAGAGAGTCAGGATGGGGAACACATGTACACCCATCACTGATCCATGTGAATGCATGTCAAAAACCACCACAATATTGTAAAGTAATTAGCCTCCAATTAAAATTTAAAAAATAATAATAAAATAAAAAAAGAAATGAACCCCAAATCACTGGTACTTCTTGATATGACTCAAACCATGATTATATAAATTTGATATTTATTTGCAGCTGTTTGTCACTCTCACAGCTTCTTAAATGTGGCACCTCTGGTATCCCTTCTGTGGGCTGTCCCTTACATCATAGGAGCTTTAGCAGCCTGACCCATTGGATACTACCAGGATCAACCCTCAATTGTGATAATTAAATATGTTCCCAGACATGGCCAACTGTCCCATTGAGAGCAAAATTACTCCTAGTTAGAATCCACTGGTATAGTTGAATCCTAATAATATTCACTAACAAAATTAGATCCTTAAAAAGACATTTGTATTACTTTAAAGATGTCATGCAGCCATCTTCCAAGATTCAGATATTTTTGAATTAAAAGTAGTTTAAAAATATTTGGGGTTCTCTGAAATCAGTCAATTTTTTGTTCCATTAAGTGCATCTCTTAGGTAAGTGCAACATCCATTTCACTCTTATGAACTGATGGAATTTTTTCCAACTTCATAGGCTATTTAGGCCTCTCATATTCCAAGCCATTAGTTTTAACTCTTCAGCCATTGTTATATGGCACTCTCAGGAGGAGAAGGTGCATACTGATAATACTGCTCCTGTGCAGGGAGATATTGTTTTCCTTGGTAAAGACAAACCATTCCTTTGAATTTAGAAACATTTAGTTTCTGAGACTCTGTTACCATTTTATTTAAAGCTCCATTAGCCTCAGCATATTGAATAATAGTTCACCATTCTGCCCCATATATGATTCATGTAGAGTAGCAGAAAGGCTCATAAAAATATATGACTATTGTATTGATAGACTTTCTGTTTCTCTCTAAAGCTATAAGAAGTGTTTCTAATTACTGGAACCAGGAGTATAAAGGAAACAAGCAAACACAAAGATATGAGACAATTGCCTATCTTTTATGTCTGATAATATTCTGTCTTGACTTGAATATACAGTATGTATTATAAAGTTATCTATTAATGTAACAGGGGGCTTCCCTGGTAGCTCAGTGGTAAAGAATCTGCCTGCAATGCAGGAGCCACAGGAGACACAGGTTCAATCCCTGGGTCAGGAAGATGCTCTGGAGAAGGGCATGGCAAACCACTCTAGTATTCTTGCCTAGAGAATCCCATTGACAGAGGAGCCTGGTGGGCTGCAGTCCACAGGGTCATAGAGTCAGACACGACTGAGGTGACTTAGCACACATTAATATATCAAATCTTGTTCATGTGAAAAAAGTATGCTAAAATATTGTGAATTATTCAAGAAATATTAATATGATTTAAATCTGAAGCATATTGGCTTTCATCTTTAAGATCCCAGGAAATTTCAGAGTTAGGTGAATTCTTAAGAAAATAGCTTATTCTGGGCAGTTTCAGTTCAGCAAGGCATTAAAAAATATGATTAGCAGACCAAGAGAAATAGAGCTATATGAATGGTATAAACTAAGGACTCGCTGGGCCTCCTTACTTTTCTTATGTTGGGCCAGAACATCAGATTTGGGTAACTTTCTTTTATAAGTCCTTTCCAGGTTTCATGGGGATTTGAATCAAGATTGCCAGGAGAAATATCAATAACCTCAGATATGCAGATGACACCACCCTTATGGCAGAAAGTGAAGAGGAACTAAAAAGCCTCTGATGAAAGTAAAAGAAGAGACTGAAAAAGTTAGCTTAAATCTCAACATTCAGAAAACTAAGATCATGGCATCTGGTCCCATCACTTCATGGGAAATAGATGGGAAAACAGTGGAAACAGTGTCAGAATTTATTTTGGAGGGGCTCCAAAATCATGGCAGATGGTGATTTCAGCCATGAAATTAAAACACACTTACTCCTTTGAGGAAAGTTATGACCAACCTAGATAGCATATTCAAAAGCAGAGACATTAGTTTGCCAACAAATGTCCGTTTAGTCAAGGCTATAGTTTTTCCAGTAGTCATGTATGGATGTGAGAGTTGGACTGTGAAGAAGGCTGAGGGCTGAAGAATTGATGCTTTTGAACTGTGGTGTTGGAGAAGACTCTTGAGAGTCCCATGGACTGCAAGGAGATCCAACCAGTCCATTCTAAAGGAGATCAGTCCTGAGTGTTCTTTGGAAGGAATGATGCTGAAGCTGAAACTCCAGTGCTTTGGTCACCTCATGCAAAGAGTTGACTCATTGGAAAAAACTCTGATGCTGGGAGGGATTGGGGGCAGGGAAAAAAGGGGACGACAGAGGATGAGATGGCTGGAAGGCATCACCGACTCAATGGATGTGAGTCTGAGTGAACTCTGGGAGTTGATGATGGACAGGGAGGCCTGGCATGCTGCGATTCATGGATTCTCAAAGAGTCGGACACGAGTGAGCTACTGAACTGAACTGAACTGAAGTTTATATCATTCTGAGTGTGAGAGCTTCTTAAGGAAAATAACACAAAATTACAAATTTTGATTTAGGAACACAATCACGAAAGAAAGTAATGAAGAGCCGTGAAGCTAATTCTTCCAGTCATCAGGGTCTTTGTTCCAAGATCATGACCCCTGACTTTCTCCTTCTCTTTAATTATGTACACTCAATCACCACCAGAAATTCTGGGTCATGATGGTCTCAAGCCTAAATTCTCAGAGAGACAGAGGCAGAATAGCCCCTTCATCCTCCTTGATGGTTTTTTTCTTTAATTACCATAGGCTAGAATATAATACTTGCAGCTTTTTGTTTTACTTTTTCTCTATTTTAAAAACTTTTTCTTAAGCAATTAGTACAGAGTTCCCATACACCCCCTACTGTCATGCACACTTCCAACTTATTAACATCTTGTATCAGCAACTGATGAACTATTATTGATACATCTTTTAACTGAAATGAATAGTAAACTTTGGCACTCACTCTGTGTCGTACAGTCCTATGGTTTTGGCAAATGTGTAAAGCCATGTAGCCACCATTATAACCAATAGGATGTAGAATTTCGTCACCATAAAAATCCCCCGTGTGTTTTATATTATTTGTATTTTTCTCCATCTCCATGGAATTTTGACAATCACTGCTTTGCTTTTTTATTGCCTTTAGAGTTTTTCTGTTTTCATGCTAGCATATATTGGAATCATATAGCATGACACATATGCATCTAAATTTCCTCCATGTTTTTTTGTTGCTTGATGGCTATTTTTCTTAAACATTGATTAGTTTTCCATTGTATAGGTGTACACAGTTTGTTTACCCATTTGCCTATTGAGAGACCATAGCTATGTTCTAGTTTGGGCAGTTATAAAAACATGTAAGAAACGTTCATGTACAGGTTTTGTGTGGATAAAAAATTTTAAATCTTTCCAATAAAAACATAGGAGAAAAATTGCTAAATCATATAAAGCTGTTTAACTTTGTAAAAAAAACTACCAATCTGTCTTACTTTCTCCACATTAGAAAAAGTAGACATTCCTCCCCACCATGCCCTCTAGAAAAATCACTCCAAGTGAAATCAGAGACTTAAATATAAAAATTTGAGAAGCAACCTTACCTCAGTATATAAGAAAGTTTCTCTTTGAGCTGGGGATAGGTAAGGATTTTGTAAGACACACAAAAAAATGCTTTACAATGAAGGAAAAGATATATAAGTGTAAAAAATACAAGAACTCCAATTCCTCAGAAGACACTAAAGAAAGTGGAAAAATAAACTGGAAAATAAGCCAAAAAGTAGAAAAAATTTCACAAAAAGAATATATGCAGAAGATGTACACAAAGGATTAATACTATAACATTTTAATTCCCATAAAGAAATTAATAAGAAAAAGGCAAAACAACTTATGGAAAATTAGATAAAATAAAAAGATATCTTTTTAGGAGTAGAAATAAATAATTTTAAATGTATGAAAGTCCATTTATTATTAATCAGGAAAATGAAAAACAAAAACAACAGGAAAATATTATTTTTACCCACTTCCTTCAAACATCAGGGCACCTGGCAACATCATAGATGACATAAATGTGTAAATGTATACTTAATGTATTCCTTGCTGTGAATTCTGAAGGGAAAGGTTCTTTCTCTAGTTTTGAATTCCATTCCTCCTCTGATAATCCTATCCTAATCTTCAGAGGTCTTTCTATGGAAAGAAATGAGGAAATTCAGTGAGAGCTGAAAGACCTTTTTACAGTCTGATCTATGCCTTGAATAAATAGAAGTTCTTTAGTCAAAGTCCTTAAGATCTTGATTTTTTAATGCCCACTTATGAAATGAGGAGAGGTGGGTTTCATCTCAGAGGTTTCAAACTGTCATCATTTGAAGCTTGAAGACTTGTTTTGTTTGGCTTGGATCAGACTTTTAAGTTTTTTAGATTAAAATATCAGCATGTGGAGACAGCATGTTCTGAGATGTAGTGGTCCTCACTGTTCCACATATGTTAATTGATTTTATTACCTACCCACCCTTGAAGGCAATTGAGTTTGTGACCTCTTTAGGTAATATCTAAATCTGGTCAATCCAGAATGTCTATAAGATATCAGATCCATGCCAAAAGGTCCTTGATATTTGTTCCTGTCCAAAACCATTTGGCATGAACCAAAAATGCTCACGGATGTTTTGGATAGGAACTAATTCAAGGAGGTTTTGGGGTAGATTAAATGTCTTATGGACATTTTGCACTGGATTTAATGCTTGCTAATTTTGACAGCCTCAACATGCAGGTTTGTTTGCACTACCTGATCTAATGATCATCTGTGTGATGCTAATCTGTGAGAGTCATCAGCACAAAGTCTATGTCATTGATTCTGTTGCTAGTTCCCTCAAAATCCCGGTACACAGGCACCAATAAATAATGACTGAATACAAAGTTGTGTGGATAAAAAAGGAACATGATTTACTTCAAATATATATGTCTATTGGAGAAGGAAATGGCAACGACTCCAGTGTTCTTGCCTGGAGAATCCCAGGGACAGGGGAGCCTGGTGGGCTGCCGTCTATGGGGTCGCACAGAGTTGGACACGACTGAAGAGACTTAGTAGTATACAGTCTCCATAACAACTGCTCGATTTCTGCCATTGTAGCAAGCATCATTCAGGACACTTCAGAGAAACATTGTTGTATTTATTCAGTCACCGAGTCATGTCTGACTCTTTACGATGCCATGGACTGCAGCATGCCAGACTTCTCTGCCCTTCAGTATCTCTTGGAGTTTGCTCAAACTCGTGTCCAGTGAGTCAATGATGCCATCCAACCCCTTCAACCTTCTACACTCAATTTTTCACAGCATCAGGGTCTTTTCAAATGAGTCAGTTCTTCACATCAAGTGGCCAAAGTATTTGAGCTTCAGCTTCAGCATCAGACCTTCCAAAAAATATTCAGGGTTGATTTCCTCTAGCGTTGACTGGTTTAATCTCCTGGCTATCCAAGGTACCCTCAAGAGTCTTCTCCAACACCACAGTATGAAAGAACGAATTCTTCAGTGCTCAGCCTCTGTATGGCCCAACTCTCACAACCATACATGACTACTGGAAAAACCATAGCTTTCACTATATGGACCTTTGCTGGGAAAGTGATGTCTCTGCTTGTTAATATGCTGTCTAGGTTTTTTATTGCTTTTCTTCCAGGAACAAGCATCTTTTAATTTAATGGCTGCTGTCAGCCTCCACAGTGATTTTGGAGCCCAAGAAAATGAAGTCTGCCACTGGTTCCATTCTTTCCCTATCTATTTGACATGAAGTGAAGGGACCCAATGCCATGATTTTAGTTTTTGGAATGTTGAGTTTTAAGCCAGCTTTTTCACTCTCCTCTTTAATCTTCATCAAGAGGCTCTTTACTTCCTTTCCACCTTCTGCCATTAGAGTGGTGTCATCTGTATATCTGAGTTTGTTGATTTTAGGGGCAGTGAACTTGAGGAGCCACCTCGAGCCCGAGGCCAGGGCCGGCAGCTGGGAGGAGCAACCCAAGCAGTGGTGGCTGCACAGCACCGGAAGGCCTAGAGGAGGTATCCTCGTCCAAGGTAAGGAGCAGCAACTGTGCTTTGCTGGAGGAGCTGTGAAGAGATAACCAATGCCAAGGTAAAAGAAACCCAAGTAAGATGGTAAGTGTTGCAAGAGGGCATCAGAGGGCAGATACACTGAAACCATACTCACAGAAAACTAGTCAATCTTATCACACTAGGACCACAGCCTTGTCTAACTCAATGAAACCAAGCCATGCCTATGGGGCAACCCAAGATGGGCAGGTCATGGTGGAGAGGCCTGACAGAATGTGGTCCACTGGAGAAAGAATGGCAAGCCACTTCAGTATTCTTGCCTTCAGAACCCCATGAACAGTATGAAAAGGCAAAATGATAAGATACCAAAAGAGGAACTCCCCAGGTCATTAGGTGCCCAATATGCTACTGGAAATCAGTGGAAAAATAACTCCAGAAAGAATGAAGGAATGGAGCCAAGGCAAAAACAACACCCAGTTGTGGATGTGACTGGTGATAGAAGCAAGATCCGATGCTGTAAAGAGCAATATTGCATAGGAACCTGGAATGTCAGGTCCATGAATTAAGGCAAATTGGAAGTGGTCAAACAAGAGATGGCAAGGGTGAACATCGACATTCTAGGAATCAGCGAACTAAAATTACCTGGAATGCATGAATTTAACTCAGATGACCATTACATCTACTACTGCGGGCAGGAATCCCTCAGAAGAAATGGAGTAGCCATCATGGTCAACAAAAGAGTCCGAAATGCAGTACTTCAATGCAATATCAAAAACGACAGAATGGTCTCTGTTCATCTCCAAGGCAAACCATTCAATATCATAGTTATCCAAGTCTTTGCCCCAACCAGTAACGCTAAAGAAACTGAAGTTGAACGGTTTTATAAAGACCTACGAGACTTTTTAGAACTAATACCCAAAAAAGATTTCCTTTTCATTATAAGGGACTGGAATGCAAAAGTAAAAAGTCAAGAAAGCACCTGGAGTAACAGGCAGATTTGGCCTAGGAATGCGGAATGAAGCAGGGCAAAGACTAATAGAGTTTTGCCAAGAAAATGCACTGGTCATAGAAAACACCCTCTTCCAACAACACAAGAGAAGACTCTACACATGGACATCACCAGATGGTCAACACTGAAATCAGATTGATTATATTCTTTGCAGCCAAAGAGGGAGAAGCTCCATACAGTCAACAAAACCAAGATCGGGAGCTGACTGTGGCTCAGATCATGAACTCCTTATTACCAAATTCAGACATAGAATGAAGAAAGTAGAGAAAAACGCTAGACCATTCAGGTATGACCTAAATCAAATCCCTTATGATTATATAGTGGAAGTGAGAAATAGATTTAAGGGCCTAGATCTGATAGATAGAGTGCCTGATGAACTATGGAATGAGATTTGTGACAGTGTACAGGAGACAGGGATCAAGACCATCCCCATGGGAAAGAAATGCAAAAAAGCAAAATGGCTGTCTGAGGAGGCCTTACAAATAGCTGTGAAAAGAAGAGAGGTGAAAAGCAAAGGAGAAAAGGAAAGATACAACATCTGAATGCAGAGTTCCAAAGAATACTAAGAAGAAATTGGAAAGCATTTTTCAGCGATCAATGCAAAGAAATAGAGGAAAAGAACAGAATGGGAAAGACTAGAGATCTCTTCAAGAAAATTAGAGATACCAGGGAACATTTCATGCAAGGATGGGCTCGATAAAGGACAGAAATGGTATGGACCTAAGAGAAGCAGAATATATTAAGAAGAGGTGGCAAGAATACACGGAAGAACTATACAAAAAAGATCTTCACAACCCAAATAATCATGATGATGTGATCACTAATCTAGAGCCAGACATCTTGGAATGTGAAGTCAAGTGGGCCTTAGAAAGCATCACTACGAACAAAGCTAGTGGAAGTGATGGAATTCCAGTTGAGCTGTTTCAAATCCTGAAGATGATGCTGTGAAAGAGCTTCACTCAATATGCCAGCAAATTTGGAAAACTCAGCAGTGGCCACAGAACTGGAAAAGGTTGGTTTTCATTCCAATCCCAAAGAAAGGCAATGCCAAAGAGTGCTCAAACTACCGCACAATTGCACTCATCTCACATGCTAGTAAAGTAATGCTCAAAATTCTCCAAGCCAGACTTCAGCAATATGTGAACCGTGAACTTTCAGATGTTCAAGCTAGTCTTAGAAAAGGCAGAGGAACCAGAGATCAAATTGCCAACATCTGCTGGATCATCGAAAAACCAAGAGAGTTCCAGAAAAACACCTATTTCTCTTTATTGACTATGCCAAAGCCTTTGACTGTGTGGATCACAATAAACTGTGGAAAATTCTGAAAGAGATGGGAATACCAGACCACCTAACCTGCCTCTTGAGAAATCTGTATGAAAGTCAGGAAGCAACAGTTAGAACTGGACATGGAGCAACACACTGGTTCCAAATAGGAAAAGGAGTATGTCAAGGCTGTATATTGTCACCCTGCTTGTTTAACTTATATGCAGAGTACATCATGAGAAACACTGGACTGGAAGAAACAAAAGTTGGAATCAAGATTGCTGGGAGAAATATCAATAACCTCAGATATGCCAATGACAGTACTCTTATGACAGAAAGTGCAGAGGAACTAAAAAGCCTCTTGATGAAAGTGAAAGAGGAGAGTGAAAAAGTTGGCTTCAAGCTCAACATTCAGAAAACGAAGATGATGGCGTCTGGTCCCATCACTTCATGGGAAATAGATGGGGAAACAGTAGAAACTGTGTCAGACTTTATTTTGGGGGGCTCCAAAATCACTGCAGATGGTGACTGCAGCCATGAAATTAAAACACACTTACTCCTTGGAAGAAGAGTTATGACCAACCTAGGTAATATATTCAAAAGCAGAGACATTACTTTGCCAACTATGGTCCTTCTAGTCAAGGCTATGGTTTTTCTTGTGGTCATGTATGGATGTGAGAGTTGGACTGTGAAGAAGGCTGAGCACTGAAGAATTGATGCTTTTGAATTGTGGTGTTGGAGAAGACTCTTGAGAGTTCCTTGAACTGCAAGGTGATCCTACCAGTACATTCTGAAGGAGATCAATCCTGGGATTTCTTTGGAAGGAACGATGCTTAAGTTGAAACTCCAGTACTTTGGCCACCTCATGCGAAGAGTTGACTCATTGGAAAAGACTCTGATTCTGGGAGGGATTGGGAGCAGGAGGAGAAGGTGATGACCCAGGATGAGATAGCTGGATGGCATCACGGACTCGATGGACGTGAGTCTGAGTGAACTCCAGGAGATGGTGATGGACAGGGAAGCCTGGCGTGCTGCGATTCATGGGGTCGCAAAGAGTCGGACATGACTGAGCGACTGAACTGAACTGAACTGAACTGAATCTTTATTCCAGCTTTTATTTCATCCAGCTTGGCATTTCACATGATATACTCTGCATAAAAGTTAAATAAGGAGAGTGAAAATATTCAGGCTTGACATATTCCTTTCCCAATTTTGAACCAGTCCTGTACTGATAGTAGTAGTAGTCCTGGGAGCAGCAGCAGACCTGTGAAATATGGCATCCTGGCATAAGTCTTTTTGGAGGAGGTCACTATTAACCCTACCACAGTGCCTATCAGTTCAGTTCTGTCACTCAGTAGTGTCAGACTCTTTGAGACCGCATGAATTGCAGCATCCAGGCCTCCCTGTCCATCACCATCTACTGGAGTTCACTCAGACTCACGAACATTGAGTCCGTGATGCCATCCAGCCATCTCATCCTCGGTCGTCCCCTTCTCCTCCTGCCCCCAGTCCCTCCCAGAATCAGAGTCTTTTCCAATGAGTCAACTCTTCGAATGAGGTGGCCAAAGTACTGGAGTTTAAGCTTTAACATCATTCCTTCCAAAGAAATCCCAGGGTTGATCTACTTCAGAATGGACTGGTTGGATCTCCTTGCAGTTCAAAGGACTCTCAAGAGCCTTCTCCAACAGCACAGTTCAAAAGCATCAATTCTTCAGTGCTCAGTCTCCTTCACAGTCCAACTCTCACATCCATACATAACCACAGGAAAAACCATAGCCTTGACTAGAAGGACCTTAGTCGGCAAAGTAATGTCTCTGCTTTTGAATATACTATCTAGGTTGGTCATAATTTTTCTTCCAAGGAGTAAGTGTGTTTTAATTTCATGGCTGCAGTCACCATCTGAAGTGATTTTGGAGTCAAAAAGAAAACAAAGTCTGACACAGTTTCTACTGTTTCCCCATCTATTTCCCATGAAGTGATGGGACCAGATGCCATCATCTTCGTTTTCTGAATGTTGAGCTTTAAGTCAACTTTTTCACTCTCCTCTTTCACTTTCAACAAGAGGCTTTTTAGTTCCTCTTCACTTTCTGTCATAAGTGTGGTGTCATCTGCATATCTGAGGTTATTGGTATTTCTCCCAGCAATCTTGATTCCAGCTTGTGTTTCTTCCAGTCCAGCGTTTCTTATGATGTACTCTGCATATAAGTTAAATAAGCAGGGTGACAATATACAGCCTTGACATACTCCTTTTCCTATTTGGAGCCAGTCTGTTGTTCCATGTCCAGTTCTAACTGTTTCTTCCTGACCTTCATACAGATTTCTCAAGAGGCAGGTTAGGTGGTCTGGTATTCCCATCTCTTTCAGAATTTTCCACAGTTTATTGTGATCCACACAGTCAAAGGTTTTGGCATAGTCAATAAAGCAGAAATAGATGTTTTTCTGGAACTCTATTGCTTTTTCAATGATCCAGCGGATGTTGGCAATTTGATCTCTGGTTCCTCTGCCTTTTTAAAACCAGATTGAACATCTGGAACTTCACGGTTCACATATTGCTGAAGCCTGGCTTGGAGAATTTTGAGCATTACTTTACTAGCATGTGAGATGAGTGCAATTGTGCGGTAGTTTGAGCATTCAGTGGCATTTCCTTTCTTTGGGATTGGAATGAAAACTGACCTTTTCCGGTCCTGTGGCCACTGCTGAGTTTTCCAAGTTTGCTGGCATATTGAGTGCAGCACTTTCACAGCATCATCTTTCAGGATTGAAACAGATCAACTGGAATTCCATCTCCTCCACTAGCTTTGTTCATAGTGATGCTTTCTAAGGACCACTTGACTTCACATTCCAAGATGTCTGGCTCTAGATTAGTGATCACATCATCATGATTATCTGGGTCGTGAAGATCTTTTTGGTACAGTTCTTCCATGTATTCTTGCCACCTCTTCTTAATATATTCTGCTTCTGTTAGGTCTGTACCATTTCTGTCTTTTATCAAGTCCATCCTTGCCTGAAATATTCCCTTGGTATCTCTAATTTTCTTGAAGAGATCTCTAGTCTTTCCCATTCTGTTCTTTTCCTCTATTTCTTTGCATTGGTTGCTGAGGAAGGCTTTCTTATCTCTTCTTGTTCTTCTTTGGAACTCTGCATTCAGATGCTTATCTCTTTCCTTTTCTCCTTTGTTTTTCACCTCTCTTCTTTGCACAGCTATTTGTAAGGCCTCCCCAGACAGCCATTTTGCTTTTTTGCATTTCTTTCCCATGGGGATGGTCTTGATCCCTGTCTCCTGTACAATGTCACGAACCTCATTCCATAGTTCATCAGGCACTCTATCTATCAGATCTAGACCCTTAAACCTATTTCTCACTTCCACTGTATAATCATAAGGGATTTGATTTAGGTCATACCTGAATGGTCAATGACTGCAAACTCTTGGACTGGGCCACCTCAGGCCAAACTATAAGAAGGAGCACAGCCCCACCCTCCAGCAGAAAACTGGATTAAAAATTGAGAGTGAAAAAATTGGCTTAAAGCTCAACATATAGAAAACGAAGATCATGGCATCCAGTCCCATCACTTCATGGGAAATAGATGGGGAAACAGTGGAAACAGTGTCAGACTTTATTTTGGGGGGCTCCAAAATCACTGCACTTAGTGATTTCAGCCGTGAAATTAAAAGACGCTTACTCCTTGGAAGAAAAGTTATGACCAACCTAGATAGCATGTTCAAAAGCAGAGACATTACTTTGCCAACAAAGGTCCGTCTAGTCAAGGCTATGGTTTTTCCAGTAGTCATGTATGGATGTGAGAGTTGGACTGGGAAGAAAGGTGAGCACCAAAGAATTGATGCTTTTGAACTGTGGTGTTGGAGAAGACTCTTGAGAGTCCTTTGAACTGCAAGGAGATCCAACCAGTGCATTCTGAAGGAGATCAGCCCTGGGATTTCTTTGGAAGGAATGATGCTGAAGCTTAAACTCCAGTACTTTGGCCACCTGATATGAAGAGTTGACTCATTGGAAAAGACTCTGATGCTGGAAGAGATTGGGGGCAGGAGGATAAGGCTATGACTGAGGATGAGATGGCTGAATGGCATCACGGACTCGATGTTCGTGAGTCTGATTGAACTCTGGGAGTTGGTGATGGACAAGGAGGCCTGGCGTGCTGCTATTCATAGGGTGGCAAAGAGTTGGACACAACTGAGCATCTGAACTGAAGTGAACTGACCATGCTTCTGCCCACCAGAAGAAGATTCAGTTTTCCCCACAGCCAGTCCCTCCCATTGGGAAGATTCTACAAGCCTTTTATCCTCATCCATCAGAGAGCAGATAGAATGAAAAGCACAATCATAGAAAACTAATCAAAATGCCCACATGGATCACAGTTTTGTGTAACTCAATGAAACCATGAGCCATGCTGTGTAGGGCCACCAAAGATGGATGGGTGATGGTGGAGAGTTCTGACAAAGCATGGTCCCTTGGAGAAGGGATGGCAAACCACTTCAGCATTCTTGCCTTGAGAACTCTGTGAGCAGAGAAATATTACATATATATTATTTATTACAAGGCATTGGCTCACATATTTGGTGTTGGCAAATCATAAATCCTGTGGGGCAGGTTAGCAAGCTAAAAACTCAGGCAGGAGTTAGTGCTACAGCCTTGAATATAAATTTATTGGGCAGGCTGGCAGGCTAGAGAGTAAAGGCAGGAGCTCATATTACAGTCTTCTTATTCTCCAGGAAACCTCTAAAGGCCTCCACTGATGGAATGAGGTCTACCCTTACTACTGAGATTCATCTCCTTTATCTATAGTCAGTTGATTGTAAATGTGAAGCACATCTTCAAGATACCTCATTGTTTAATCAAGTTCAGTTCAGTTCAGTCACTCAGTCATGTCCGAATCTTTGTGACCCCAGGCACTACAGCATGCCAGGCCTCCCTGTCCATCACCAACTCCCGGAATTTAGTCAAACTCATGTCCATTGAGTCAGTGATACCATCCAACCATCTCATCCTCTGTTGTCTGCTTCTCCTCCTGCCTTCAATCTTTCCCAGCATCAGGTTCTTTTCAAATAAGTCAGTTCTTTGCATCAGGTGGCCAAAGTATTGGAGTTTCAGCTTTAACATCAGTCCTTCCAATGAATATTAAGGATCGATTTCCTTTAGTATTGACTGGTTGGATCTCCTGGCAGTCCACAGGACTCTCAAGGGTCTTCTCCAACACCACAGTTCAAAAGTATCAATTCTTCAGTGCTCAGCTTTCTTTATAGTCCAACTCTCACAAGCATACAAGACCGACCACTGGAAAAACCATAGCCTCGACTAGACGAAAATTTGTTGACAAAATAATGCCTCTGCTTTTTAATAAGCTGTCTATATTGGTCATAACTTTTCTTCCAAGAAGTAAGTATCTTTTCATTTCAAGGCTGCAGTCAAAATCTGCAGTGATTTTGGAGCCCAAGAAAATGAAGTCTTCCACAGTTTTCCCATCTATTTGCCATGAAGTGATGGGACCAGATGCCAAGATCTTGATTTTCTGAATGTTGAGCTTTAAGTCAACTCTTTCAGTCTCCTTTTTCACTTTCATCAAGAGGCTCTTTAGTTCTTCTTCACTTTCTGCCATAAGGGTGGTGTTATCTGCATATCTGAAGTTATTGATATTTTTCCCACAATCTTGATTCCAGCTTGTGCTTCATCCAGCCGAGCGTTTCTCATTATATTCACTGCATATAAGTTAAATAAGCAGGTTGACAATATACAGCCTTGACGTACTCCTTTTCCTATTTGAAACCAGTCAGTTGTTCCATGTCCAGTTCTAATTGTTGCTCCTGATCTGCATACAGATTTCTCAAGAGGCGGGTCAGGTGGTCTGGTATTCCCATCTCTTTCAGAATTTTCCACAGTTTATTGTGATTCACACAGTCAAAGACTTTGGCATAGTTTGCAAAGTTTGCATAGCTTGCAAAGGGAAACGTTTGATTAAATAACTAAATAGCATAGCCTAGTGAAATTAATACATGAAACTAATCATCACATAATGCTAAAGCAACCATAGAAATTATGCAAACATAAAATAGCTAGGACATGAAGACAACCTAAATATCCATCAGCAGATGAATGGATAAGAAATTTGTGGTACATATACACAGTGGAATATTACTCAGCTATAAAAAGAATACATTTGAGTCAGTTCTAATGAGATGGATGAAACTGGACCCTATTATACAGAGTGAAGTAAGTCAGAAAGAAAAACACCAATACAGTATATTATACATATATATGGAATTTAGAAAGATGGTAACAAAGACCCTATATGCAAGACAGCAAAAGAAACACTGATATAAAGAACAGACTTTTGAACTCTGTGAGAGAAGGCAAGTGTGGGATGATTTGAAAGAATAGCATTGAAACATGTATATTATTATATGCAAAATAGATCCCCAGTCCAGGTTCAATGCATGAAGCAAGGCACTCAAAGCCAGTGCCCTGGACAACCTAGAGTGATTGGATGGGAAGGGAGATGGCAGGGGGCTTCAGGACGGGGGACACATGTACAACCGTGGCTGATTCATGTCAATGTATGGCAAAAACCAGCACACTATTGTAAAGTAATTAGCCTCCAATTAAAATAAATTAATTTTTAAAAGGAATGTATGTAAACAAATTGATATATAGATATTGTTGTGTTCCAATAAGTTTTTATTTAGTTTGAATTTCATATGCTTTTCATATGTCACAAATTGTAATACTTTAATTTTTTTCCCCCTGAAACGCTACAAAACATAAAAACTATATTTAGCTCATAGATATAGACCATATAAAACCAAGTGGTGTGTCAAATTTGGACCAGGGTCCATAATGCTGACCCCCGTTCCAGGACAATATGTTTTATTTATGTTAATTATAAATATACTGTGCTGAACACATCATGAAGAATGCCAGGCTGGATGAGTTACAAGCTGGAATCAAGATAGGTGGGCAAAACATCAACAATCTCAGGTGCACAGATAATACCACTCTAATGGCAGAAAGAGAAGAGGAACTAAAGACTCTCTTAATGAGGGTGAAGGAGAAGAGTGAAAGAGCTGGCTTAAAGCTAACTACTAAAAAAATTAAGATTATGACATCTAGCCCCATTACTGCATGCAAATAGAAGGGGAAAAGGTAGAAGTAGTGACAGATTTCCTTTTCTTGAGCCCCCAAATCACTGTGGATGGTTACTGCAGCCATGAAATCAGAAGACAATAGCTTCTTGGAAGGAAACCAATGACAAACTTAGACAGCATGTTGAAAAGCAGACGTTACTCTGCTGACAAAAGTCCATATAGTCAAGGTTATGGTCTTCCCAGTGGTCGTGTGTGCATGTGAGAGCTGGACCTTAAAGAAGGTAGAATGCCAAAGAATTAATGTCCTCGACCTGTGGTGCTGGAGAAAACTCCTGAAATTCCCTTGGACAGCAAGGAGATCAAACCAGTCAATATTAAGGGAGATTAACCCTGAATATTCACGGGAGGAACTAATGCTAAAGCTGAAACTCAAGTATTTTGTTCATCTGATGCGAACAGATGACTCATTGGAATAGTCTCTGATGCTGAGAAGGGTTGAGAGCAGAAGGAGAAGAGGGCATCAAAGGATTAGAGTGCTGGATGGCATCATTGATGCAATGAACATGAACTTGGGCAAACTTCAGGAGATGGTGAGGGACAGGGAGGCCTGGCATGCTGCAATCCATGGGGTCACAAAGAGTCTCACATGACTGGGTGACTGAACAACAACAACAACAATATTAACAACATACCTAGCAACTTAGCAGCAGCAGCAGCATACATATACAAAGAACTTTAAAACTAGTGTTACTGACAGCTATTCTCAAAGCAAAGCTGAAATGTAACAAGTGAGTAAATGTTAAGGGAAATTATAAAAGTTCAGTTACTGGAGTCTTTTATCAATGTTAAATATTGTGGTTATCCCAGTAGAGTTTATGTGTAATGTTCTCTGAGGAAAGAAGAATGGACTAAAGTATCTACCAAAGTCCTTCTAGGTCTCTAATTCCACAAAATAGTGGTCAAAGCATGCTTAAATATGTTGATAAGTCATAAATGTATTAATCTCCCCATTTCTTTTTTATATGTTATTTTACATATTTTAATTCAATTTTATTTTTTCCAGAAAAAAATATGCTTTATACATGTATTTATTTTAGATTAGAGCACAGTTAATTAACAATGTTGTGTTAGTTTCAGGTGTACAGCAAAGTAATTATTGTACATATACATATATATATTCTTTTTCACATTATGTTCCCAATTAAGTTATTACAGAATAGTGAACAGAGTTTGTTATGCTACAGAGTACGTCCTTGTTGGCCATCTATTTTAAATAGCAGTGTTTACATATCAGTCCCAAAGTACCAATCTATCCCTCCCCCTACCAAGTCCATCCTCTAAGTCTATGAATCTGTTACTGTTTTGCAAATAAGTTTTTTTTTTTTAGATTCAACATATAAGCAATATATGATATTGTCTTTCTCTGTCTGACTTAACTTCACTTAGTATAACAATTGCCAGTTCTATCCATGTTGTTGCAAATGACATTATTCCATTCTTTTTATGATTATGTAGTATTCCATTGTATGTATTTACCACATCTTCTTTATTTATACATCTATTTAGGTTACTTCCATGCCTTGGCTTTTGTGAACAGTGCTGCAATGAATATTGGGGTGCTTGTATCCTTTTGGACCATGTTTTTCTCCAGATGGCATATGCTCAGGACTGGGGTTACTGGATCTTATGGTTGTTCTATTACTAGTTTCTTAAGGGTCCCGCATAATGTTCTCCATAGAGGCTGCACCAATTTACATGCCCACCAAAAGTGTGAAAGGATTTCCTTTTCTCCACACCTCCAAAATTTATTGTTTGCAAATTTTTTTGATGGTGGCCATTCTACCTAGTTTGATGTGACATCTCATTGTAGCTGTAATTTCCATTTCTCTAATAATTAACCATGTTGAACATCTTTCCATGTGCCTCTTAGCCATCTGTATGTCTCCTTTGGAGAAATGTCTCTTTAGGTCATCTGCCCGTATTTTGAGTGGGTCGCTTGTTTGTTTGCTTATTGACCCACATGAGCTATTTGTAAATTTTGAAGACTAATCTATCATCAATAGCATTGTTTGCAAATATTTTCTTTCATTCTATGGATTATCTTTTGGTTTTGTCTATGCTTTCCCCTGTTGTGCAAAAGCTTCTGAGTTTAATTAGGCCCCATTTATTTATTTTTTGTTTTATTTCCATTTCTTTAGGAGATGGGTCAAAAGAGATATTGCTGTGGCTATGTCAAATAGCATTCTACCTGTGTTTTCCTCTAAGAGTTTTATAGTATCTGGTCTTAAACATAGATCTTTAATCCATTTTGAGTTTATTTCTGTGTGTGGTGTTAAAGAGTGTACTGATTTCATTTTTTAACAAATAACTGTCCAGTTTTCCCAGAACCATTTATTGAAGAATGTGTACTTCCTCCTTTGTCATAGATTAATTGATCATAAGTGTTTCGGTTAATTTCTGGGTTTTTTATCTTCTTCTTTTGATCTATATTCCTTTTTTGTGCCAGTGCCATACTGTTTTGATCACTGTAACTTAGTAGTATAGTCTGAAGACAAAGAACCTAATTCTTACAGCTCTGCTTTACCTTCTCAAGATTGCTTCAGTTATTCAGGATTTTTTGTGTTTCCATACAAATAATAAATTTTCCCTTTTGTTATTTGTTGCTTTTCCCCTGTTTTTTTTTTTTCCCCCTGTTTGCTTTAATTTTTTTTCTTTGTCTTTAGTTTTTATCAGTTTGATGAATATGTGTCTTGGTGTGTTCCTGCTTGGATTTATCCTGCCTAGTACTCTCTTGCCCTTCCTAAATAAACTTGAGTGACTGCTTCCTTTCTAACGTTTGGGAATGTTTCAGCCACTTTTTGAAAACTCTTCAAATATTTTCCCAGGCCATCTCTCTCACTCTCTCTTCTCTTTCTGAGACATCTATAATGTGAATGTTGGTTCATTTAATGTTACCCCAGAGGTCTCTTAGACTATCTTCACTTATTTTCATTATTTTTTCTTTATTCTGTTCTGTGGCAATGATGTCCACCACTCTGTCTTCAAGCTCATTTATCTATTCTTCTGTCTTAGTTAATCTTCTATTGATTCCTTCTGTTGTATTTTTCTTTTCAGTTACTGTATTGTTCACTTCTGCTTGTTTGTTCTTTAGTTCGTGTAAGTCTTTCTTAAGGATGTCTTATATTTTCTCA
The DNA here is from genome assembly GCF_014754425.2 of Oryx dammah. Classification (NCBI taxonomy): domain Eukaryota; kingdom Metazoa; phylum Chordata; class Mammalia; order Artiodactyla; family Bovidae; genus Oryx; species Oryx dammah. The sequence continues at coordinate 12,044,013 of NW_024070203.1, forward strand.
ATCTGTGCCTCCATTCTTTTTCCAAGGTCTCATATCATTTTCACTCTCATTATTCTGGATTATTTTTTCTGGTAATTGCTTATCCCTACTTTAGTTAGTTGCTTTACTGGAGTTTTATCTTGTTTCTTTATCTGAGACATATCCCTCTGCCATATCATCTTGTCTAACTTTCTGTAACTGCAGTTTCCATTCCACAAGCTTCTTGCTTCTGCTGTCTTCCCCCTGGTTGATGAGACTAAGAAGCTTGTGCAAGCTTCATGGTGGGAGAGACTGGTTCCTGCCCACTCATATGTGGAGCTGGGTCTTATCCGTCTGGTAGGTAGGGACATGCTCCATAAGACTTTAGGCAACCTGTCTGCTGATTGGTGGGGCCATGGTCTCAATCCATGGAGTGTTTGGTCTGAGCCATCTCAGCACTGAAGACTACAGTCTTGGTTGGGGGTATGTCTTTGGGAGGAAATAGTGGCCTCCAGGAGAACTCAGGCTAATAAACACTTGCTAACAATGCTGTCACCAGCATTTTTATCCCCACAGTCATAGTTTACCCCTGTCTCTGCAGGAAAACTCCAGTACTAGTAGGAAATTTATGGCCCAATATCTTATTTCACTGCTGGGTCTAGGTGTGCACTTGACCTTTGTGCACCCTTCAGGAGTGGAGTTTCTATTTCTCCCAGTTCTGTGGAATCCTGTGATCAAATCACAGTGGCCTTCATAGTCAGATCCTCTGGGGGTCCCTCTTCCTGTTGTCAGACCTCTAGATGTGAGGGTCAGGATTTTCACTTCTACGGGGAAACTTCTGTGGTACAATTATTCTCCCATTTGTGGGTCACTGACCTATCAGGTTTGAGATTTGATTTTATTGTAATTACACCTCACCTATTGTCTCATGTGGCTTCTTTGTCTTTAGATGTAATGTTCTTTTTGGTATGTTCCACCATTTTGTTGTTGTTGATGATGGTTTTTAGCAGTTTTCAGTGTTTTCGTAAGAAGGGATGATGGCATGTCCTTCTACTCTGCCATGTTGCCGGCCTTTATCATAATCAGTCTCCCCTTTGCATACTAAATAATCTTCAACTCCAGCCCCTGAACACACACACACACACACACACACACTTCATTTTTTCTGTTCTATATATACTTACTAATGTCCTTATAATATGTCAGGCTTTTCACAAGATACAGGATATAAAGAAATGGCCTAATTTAAGTCAGGTTTCTTTAATAAAATAAATCATGGGACTAGGCAAGAAAAAAAATTGTTAGGTATTTACCATTTTTATCGGACATGCTAGATAAGTCATCTGATTTAATCCCCAAAACAATTCAAGGTAGTATTGTCAGGTGAAAGATAGAACATATTCAATTCAGATTTCATAGGAATAGTGAACATTTTTTTAGTATAATATTTTCCATGCACTATTTGGGACATACTTATACTACAAAATCAGGGCACACTTGTGTTTAGAAAAAAAAATCCCTGAATTAGGAAATGGTTTGTCACAGTCCATGGGTTTGCAAAGAGTTGGACACATTGTGCATACACACACATGCTAAAATTATATGAAATTCATATTTATACTTTCATTTGCTAAATTTTGCAACTCTAACTTAATGTGATACAGAGAATGCTGTATCAAGTTTATATGGGAGTAAAGTGATGCTCAAGAAGATTAATTTAGTTGTTTAGGTTCATGCATCTGGAATTCCCTGTAATATCTTCTCTCATGAATATCAAATAAAGAAACAGACTACAAAGAAATAGATTTACTCCAGTGTATTGGAAAGGCAAAAAGGATGAAATTAATTCCATCTGGATAACTTCATATGACCAAATAGTAGGTAAAGTATAAGTAAAAATCAATCAACTAAAACAGATATGAACCATTTAATTATTATTTCTTCTTCCAGAATAATGCTCACTTTTATAAGATTCCTTTGAATTTAATATTAGCATCTTGACATTATTCTGCTACAGAAAATTTTCGCATAGGTAGTAACATTTTATTGCCTTTTTTTCAGAATTGAAAAATAGTTATTAATTCTAATTCCAGTTACCATCAATGTAAAATGTCAAAATCTTATTTTATCATTTGTGTACAAAGAAGCTATGCTGAAGACAGAGGTCAAGTGAAATTTAAGAAATGTGTAAAGTAATTAACCTCCAATTAAAATAAATAAATTTATATTAAAAAAAACTGTGTCCAGTTACTTTGTCTCATCAGTTCATTGCAGATCAAAAGAAGAAAGCCAAGAATCTTTATTAAGAGCTAAAAGAATAATTTCACACAGCAATTGCTAATAAAACAAGAATATCTATTTCTTCCTGGTTTCTCTTCTTTAGATGAAAAAGAAAATTATATCTGACAGCTGAATTCTGATTTCATGTAACTATTTCTTAACTTCAAATGAAGTTTGTTGTGTAGTAGAAAAGATTCTTCATTTCCCCAAACTATATAGAATATGAACACTAAGTAAACCTCTGCTACAATTGATATAAAATATTTAAATCTTTTTAAAATTTTTACTGCAATCTTGAGAAAGAAGAATGGAACTGGAGGAATCAACCTGCCTGACTTCAGGCTCTACTACAAAGCCACAGTCATCAAGACAGTATGGTACTGGCACAAAGACAGAAAACATAGATCAATGGAACAAAATAGAAAGCCCAGAGATAAATCCACACACCTATGGACACCTTATCTTCGACAAAGGAGGCAAGAATATACAATGGATTAAAGACAATCTCTTTAACAAGTGGTGCTGAGAAAACTGGTCAACCACTTGTAAAAGAACGAAACTAGATCACTTTCTAACACCACACACAAAAATAAACTCAAAATGGATTAAAGATCTAAATGTAAGACCAGAAACTATAAAACTCCTAGAGGAGAACATAGGCAAAACACTCTCCGACATAAATCACAGCAGGATCCTCTATGATCCACCTCCCAGAATACTGGAAATAAAAGCAAAAATAAACAAATGGGACCTAATTAAAATTAAAAGCTTCTTCACAACAAAGGAAACTCTAAGGAAGGTGAAAAGACAACCTTCTGAATGGGAGAAAATAATAGCAAATGAAGCAGCTGACAAACAACTAATCTCAAAAATATACAAGCAACTTATGCAGCTCAATTCCAGAAAAATAAACGACCCAATCAAAAAATGGGCCAAAGAACTAAATAGACATTTCTCCAAAGAAGACATACAGATGGCTAACAAACACATGAAAAGATGCTCAACATCACTCATTATCAGAGAAATGCAAATCAAAACCACAATGAGGTACCATTTCATACTAGTCAGAATGGCTGCGATCCAAAAGTCTACAAGCAATAAATGCTGGGGAGGGTGTGGAGAAAAGGGAACCCTCTTACACTGTTGTGGGAATGCAAACTAGTACAGCCACTATGGAGAACAGTGCGGAGATTCCTTAAAAAATTGCAAATAGAACTGCCTTATGACCCAGCAGTCCCACTGCTGGGCATACACACTGAGGAAACCAGAATTGAAAGAGACACATGTACCCCAATGTTCATCGCAGCACTGTTTATAATAGCCAGAACATGGAAACAACCTAGATGTCCATCAGTAGATGAATAGATAAGAAAGCTGTGGTACATATACACAATGGAGTATTACTCAGCCATTAAAAAGAATACATTTGAATCAGTTCTAATGAGATGGATGAAACTGGAACCTATTATACAGAGTGAAGTAAGCCAGAAAGAAAAACACCAGTACAGTATACTAACACATATATATGGAATTTAGAAAGATGGTAGTGATGACCCTGTATGCGAGACAGCAAAAGAGACACAGATGTATAGAATGGACTTTTGGACTCTGAGGGAGAGGGAGAGGGTGGGGTGATTTGGGAGAATGACATTGAAACATGTATACTATCATGTAAGAAACGAATCGCCAGTCTATGTTAGATACAGTATACAGGATGCCTGGGGCTGGTGCACGGGGATGATCCAGAGAGATGATATGGGGTGGGAGGTGGGAGGGGGGTTCAGGATTGGGAACTCATGTACACCCGTGGTGGATTCATGTCAATGTATGGCAAAACCAATGCAGTATTGTAAAGTAAAATAAAGTAAAAATAAAAATTAAAAAAAATTTTACTGAAGGCTAATTGCTTTATAGAATTTTGCACTTTTCTGTCAAACCTCAACATGAATAAGCCATAAGTATACATAAGTCCCCTCCCGTTTGAAACTCCCTCACATCTAGGTTGATACAGAGCCCCTGTTTGAGTTTCCTGAGCCATACAGCAAATTCCCATTGGTTGTCTACTTTACATATGGTAATGTAGAAAATTTCAGAAAAAAATGCATTCTGTAGTCGCACTTAGTAATCATCACAACGTGTTCATGAGGAAGTGTTCTGTCCCCTAAGTGAGGCAGAAGGGAGATAAATGATAGCACAAGCCTTTCTCTTCATAAAGAGTTGTCACTTATAGCCATCTTCATTAGAGACTTGACTCACTTCTACTATTAAAGTTTCAAAACATATCCTACTTTTCTGGTGTTCATATTTTTAAAATAGTCAAAATTGAGCTGTGATAGTCCACTTAGTTTTCTCTGTGAGAGAAGAATGCCTGACAAGTGATAGAGGAAGCCTGCTCTGTATCTGTCTGGTGGCTGTGCATCTCTGCTGCTTTTACTAGGGAGAGAAAAGTGTAAAGACTGCTCCTGAGAACAGGATGCCTACAGTGACTGTCTAATACATTTCTTTGTTCTTCTGGTGATGTTCAAAGTAGAAAACAAAGAAAAAGAAAAATACATTGAAACACTTATCCAAAAATATGCATTAGATGACACAGGCTGAATTATATTCTTCCTTTTCACAAAAGTTTTAAACATTTGCTCTGGTACCAGGTTCACTTTAATGTACTAAGATTTATTTAGAATTCTTTAGTCTTACTAACATAACCCAGGAATTGAAAGTACTGCCCACCATATATTGTATTTGGTCACCCATTATTTTATTAACACATATTTGATTAACTTCAAAACTCAAAACTATGTGTGTGTGTGTATCTGTCACAACAGACCCCTTTAACACTTAATATGTCCAACACAGGATTTTAAATCATGTTCCATGTGAATCTAGATTTCTACAGAATAAGTCTCAGAGTATTCACATTAAAGTATGTCTATAGGAACCCAGTTTTTTTTTTTTTTTCAATGCCTATGAAAAAACTCAGCTAAAATTAACTAATTAATTTGCCATTCACTAGTTGTAAAAAATAAGATGGATTAAGAGTCTGTTTTGAAATTTCAGATTTTCAGGAGTATGAGATAATTTAGAGAAGAATTATATGTTTAAATAAAACAAGATGGGCAAATAATCCTAGAAAGTGAAATAAGGCATTTTCTCACTGGTAAAGCTTTTTTTATTGATTGAAAAATGATAATCGACAACATATAGCTTTGTGTATTAAATGCTAAATTATTTTCAGTGCATCATTATCAGTGTGTTAGTGAACAACGATTATTTCAGAATATATGGAGGTGGGACTTCCCTGGGGATTCCAGTGGTTAAAAATCCACCTTGCAATGCAGGGGACATGGGTTCAATTCCTGGTCTGTCAGGGGACTAATATCTCACATGCTGGGGAGCAACTAACCCCCACACCACAACTACTGAACCATGAGTTCTAAAACCTGAGCATCACAACTAGAAAGCCTTCATGCCACAACTAGAGAGCCCTCGTGCTGCATGTTGCAAGTAAGACCCAACACAGTCAAATTAAAAAAAAATAAATAAAATACTTAAAATAGGATATATGTGGTCTATAGACATTTATAAATAGCCTGAACATCAATAAAAGCAAGCTGGCTAGGTATACATCTTGGAGAATTTTTTTTAATGAAATTTTTCTCTTCACTCCTTGAATCTATGAAATCTCAGCATGGAGAAAAAGGCAAATTTTATATTTTCTAGATTACTTTCAGTGTCTTCTGTTAATTTAGCTACTTCTCTTCAAGTAATTCCAAATGCCAGCTTCCATCTCCATCTCCTATATGTGTGTATGTAAAAAAATGTACATATATATATATATATAATGCCAATAGCTCAAAGGCATTTTTTTGCATAATGGCAACTTTATATTCAAACAGAGTTCAAAGAAATCAGAGTAATAAATGGCTTTGAATAAGTGGCTTTCTCCAGTTTTTTAAGGAATCTCCACACTGTTCTCCATAGTGGCTGTACTAGTTTGCATTCCCACCAACAGTGTAGGAGGGTTCCCTTCTCTCCACACCCTGTCCAGCATTTATTGCTTGTAGACTGCCTTATGACCCAGCAATCCCACTCCTGGGCATACACACTGAGGAAACCAGAATTGAAAGAGACACGTGTATCCCAATGTTCATCGCAGCACTGTTTATAATAGCCAGGACATGGAAGCAACCTAGATGTCCATCAGCAGATGAATGGATAAGAAAGCTGCGGTATGTATACACAATGGAGTATTACTCAGCCATTAAAAAGAATACATTTGAATCAATTCTAATGAGGTGGATGAAACTGGAGCCTATTATACAGAGTGAAGTAAGCCAGAAAGAAAAACACCAATACAGTATACTAATGCATATATATGGAATTTAGAAAGATGGTATTGATAACCCTGTATGCGAGACAGCAAAAGAGACATAGATGTATAGAAAAGGCTTTTGGACTCTGTGAGAGAGGAAAAGGGTGGGATGATTTGGGAGAATGGCATTGAAACATGTATAATATGATATATGAAACAAATCACCAGTCTAGGTTCGATGCATGATACTGGATGCTTGGGGCTGGTGCGCTGGGATGACCCAGTGGGATGGTACGGGGAGTGAGGGGGGAGGGGGGTTCAGGATGGGGAACACGTGTATACCTGTGGCAGATTCATGTTGATGTATGGCAGAAACAATACAATATTTTAAAGTAATTAACCTTCAATGAAAATAAATAAATTTATATTTTTAAATTGTGGCTTTCTGAAAGAATTCAGATATCTTTCTCATTTACAGAAGTGAAGTGGGAATGTGAAGTACAAGCTTCCTGCCAACCACAATGGGAGGTATACTTACTTTAATTTTATATATAGTTTATCCTATTTGAAAACACCCATTTCCCCACAAAGTAAAGAAAGATAAATTCTTACACTGCAATCTCATGATGAAAAATTGTATCATCAATAAAGTAGATCCACCATTAAAAAAGAACATTTTATTTTATTATTTTTAGCCCTTCTGTTTTTATTTTTTAATATAAATTTATTTATTTTAGTTGGAGGCTAAAAAAAAAAAGAACGTTTTAGGAAATCAACATTTATTTTGAAGGTTGTGAAATTTTTATACACATTGATGACCTGTCAGTGTTTCAGACAACTCAAGGGAAATAATTTTGCAAAACATAATGGAAGAAGAACATTTTATTTCCATTTGGTTAGGAAGAAATTTTTTATTAGATTTTTACATTTAAACAAAGAGAATGTTAGAAATTATGCTGGCCAGTATCATCTAAGAATCTATAAATCATGCTTCAAAACCAAATTGCTGTATTTTTTTTACTGAAAACACTTTCTTCTTCAATTTTTTTTTTTTTTTTTAAGTTGGGTAGTCAACAAATATTTATTGAGCAGCGCTGAGTGTCCTCTGTTCTTGCTCCCTTCATTTATTCACTCAAATTTAAATATTTTCTGATTGCCTGTCCTGTGTTAAGTACCAGGAATACAGAGGTAACAAGACAGATAACCTGTGGCCCTTACAATGACCTGGTTCTGGCTTTGACCGAGACAGCTCACGCAGTGAACTCTTGGGATCAAGGGACTGTAGTTAAGAAGTGAATTCAGAGTGACAGGACCTTAAGATGTCAAAGCTGAGGCTGAAGAGCTCAGTAGCCCAGTGAGGAAACTGGCCTTTGTCCCAAGGGTGAGGGTAAGCTTCTGGAACCTCAAAGGAGGGATAGTGTTTTCTGATGGTGGGTGGAGATAAAAGAGAATGGAACTTTGTTCCTCTGTTTCCTCTGTTTCTTTCTTTAACAGTAAGTTTGTATGCAAATGGGAATGGGTCAATAGAAACAAACAATAACAACAACAACAAAACTTCATGTGTAAGAAAAACCAGGGAAGTTATGACAAACCTAGACAGTGGGTTAAAAAGCAAAGACATCACTTTGCTGACAAAAGCCCATAATGTCAAGCTATGGTGTTTCCAGTAGTCACTACTTTCCAGTAGACTCACATAAGATTGTGAGAGCAAGACCATAAAAAAGGCAGAGAGCCAAAGAATTGATGCTTTTGAACTGTGGTGCTGGAGAAAACTCTTAAGAGTCCCTTGGACAGCAGGGAGATCAAACCAGTCAATCTTAAAAGAATACTCAGTGGAAGGACTGATGTTGAAGCTGAAGCTCCAATAATTTGGCCACCTGATGCAATGAGCCAACTCATTGGAAAAGACCCTGAGGCTGGGAAAGATTGAGGGCAAGAGGAGAAGCAGATGACAGAGCATGAGATGGTTGGATGGCATCACCAATGCAATGGATATGAAATCGGGCAAACTCCGGGAGATGGTGAGGGACAGAGAAGCCTGGTGTGCTGCAGTCGATGGGTTCATGAAGAATTGGACACGACTTGGCACCTGAACAACAACAACAAGAAAAAGCAGAGATGGTAGAATGGTGCCCAGGACTGTGCTGGGGTGCAATGCAGTGGGTTGGAGAGATCCTAGGGACCTGAGGAGAAGCACAGCCTCCTTATTAACAGTGCCTGGAAGCACTCATAGGAGCCTCTTCAGAGCTACTCTTTTCTCACTGAAAGGAGAGTGGTGTAATTTTAGGGAAAGACAAGGCATGAGATCTCCCTGAGGGTTAGTGAAACGAAAAGACTAGGGAAACATAGTGAGATTACCAGACTTATTCCATATGATTATTTCACAGAGATATAAAACATTTTAAAGTTCTTTCAACAAAATCAGATAAAAAAAGCTGTATTACACAAAGCCTAACAGATAAAATTAGAAATATTTGAAAGACAACCAAATTTGTGACTTTATTCAATACTTCTATATTAAACTTCAATTAAGGAATCGGTAAGAATGAAAGTTTAACACTCAAGAACACGCTAAATCTTTTTTAACCAGTTAGAGAAAGGATGGGTGAGTGGCAGCTGTAAATACAACTGAAACAAGAAGTGGGCAGACAAAATTAAATTCTGACAGATGGAACTTTTTGAACTAACTTAGAACACTGATAACAAAAATGAATTGTTTGCCAAAGCTGCGACCTATTTAGCAGCTAATTTTCTAACCCTTGAAATAATCTGTCAAAGTAAACTGAGGTAGAAGTAGAAATAATTACTTTTTTCAACCCCACTTATGGCATTTTAGAGATAAAAGACATTTTTTTTAAGTAGGACTGATGCTACTATTTATTCTGTTGGTAGTAATTTTCTGATAATTAAGTAATATGAGAAAATATTATGTCTCTCCTTCAGTACTGTGGAAATGCAAGGCGGATGTTGTTTCCAAAGGTGATTCATTTGCATTATTCAAAAGCATCATTTCTGTGGTGCTCAGCCTTCTTTATGGTCCAACTCTCACATCTGTACGTGACTACTGGAAAGACCATAGCTTTGAATATATGGACTTTTGTCAGGAAAGAGATGTCTCTGCTTTTTAATACACTATCGAGATTTGCCATAGTTTTCCTTCCAAAGAATAAACATCTTTTAATTTCACAGCTGCAGTCACTGTCCACAGCGATTCTGGAGCCCAAGAAAATAAAATATGTCACTGCTTCAACTTTTCCCTAATCTATTTGCATGAAGTAATGAGACCAGATGTCATGATCTTAGTTTTTTGAAAGTTTAGTTTTAAGCCAGCTTTTTCACTCTCCTTTTTCAGTATCATCAAGAGTCTCTCTAGTTCTTCTTCACTTTCTGCCATTAGGGTGGAGTCATCTGCATATCTGAGGTTTTTTATATTTCTCTCAGAAATATTGACTCCAATTTGAGGTTCATCCAACCCATGCATTCCACATGATGCACTCTGTGTAGAAGTTAAATAAATAGGGTGATAATATATGCCTTGACATACTCCTTTCCCAATTTTGAACCAGTCCAGTGTTCCATGCCTGCTTCTAACTGTTGAACTGCTTCTAACTTCTTGACCTGCATACAGGTTTCTCAGGAGGCAGGTTAAGATGATCTGGTATTCCCATCTCTTGAAATATTTTCCACAGTTTGTTGTGATCCACATAGTCAAAGGCTTTAATGTAGTCAATGAAGCAGAAGTAGGTGTTTTTCTGGAATTTCCTTGCCTTTTCTATGATCCAGTTGATGTTGGCAACTTGATCTCTGGTCCCTCTGCATTTTCTAAATCCAGTTTGTACATCTGGAAGTTCTTGTTTCACTTACCGATGAAGAATATTTTGAAGGACTTTGAGCATTATCTTGCGAGTATGTGAAATGAGCAGTAGTTTGACATTCTTCAGCATGGGTCTTCTTTGGAGTTGTAATGAAAACTGATCTTTTCCAGTGCTTGCTCACTGCTGAGCTTTCCACATTTGCTGGCATATATTGAGGGTAGCACTTTAACAGCATCATCTTTTAGGATTTGAAATAGCTCAGCTAGAATAACCCAGAGAAGCAAAATCATGTGATCACTCACCTAGAAGCCAGACATCCTGGAGTGTGAAGTCAAGTGGGCCTTAGGAAGCATTATTATGAAAACAGCTAGTGGAAATGATAGAATTCCAGTTGAGCTAAGCAGAGACATTACTTTTCCAACAAAGGTCCATCTAGTCAAAGCTATGTTTTTTCCAGTAGTCATGTATAGATGTGAGCACTGAAGAATTGATGCTTTTGAACTGTGGTGTTGGAGAAGACTCTTGAGAGTCCCTTGCACTGCAAGGAGATCCAATCAGTCAATCCTAAAGCAAATCAGTACTGAATATTCTTTGGAAGGACTGATGCTGAAGATGAAACTCCAATACTTTGGCCACCTGATGCAAAGAACTGACTCACTGGAAAAGACCCTGATGCTAAGAAAGATTGAAGGTGGGAGGAGAAGGGGATGACAGAGGATGCGATGGTTGGATGACATCATGGACTCAATGGACATGAGTTTGAGTAAGCTTTGGGAGTTGGCGGTGGACAGGGAAGCCTGGTGTGCTGCAGTCCATGGGGTCATAAAGAGTTGGACATGACTGAGTGATTGAACTGAACTCAAAATGAGGTTTAAACCTAATTTCATTGACTCCTTTTTTGTTGATAATAACACTTGGTGTTAGAAAATTTGAAGACAAAATAATCATTTTTATTTAAAGATAATTTCAACAGATAAAAGTATAATACATGAACATATGCATTCTTGACCAATTGCCTACAAAGTTTAAACTGTGAGGCATTAATATAGTGCCAAACAAGAGGAAGAGTGATACTTTAATACGCTAACTTGAAATTTTTGAAATGAAAAAATATTTACCTAGTTAGTTTTTAAGCTGATAGTGTGCTGGCTAGGTTAATAATGCAAGAGTGGTATGTAGCAAAACCCTTAACTGGTTTAGATATATCCAAGCCCATGTACATTCTCCTTAGGACTTTATGGCCTCTATAGATCCAAAATACTGCCTTGTTCCTTTTGTTTTATCCCAAACCTCAGATTTTGTAATGTCTTCCCAATGCATAGTGTCACTTACATACAATTTGGAAATTACTTCCTTCTTCCCACTTTCTACTTAACATATATTTATCAACTATATATTGAGCTCCCTCAATTCACTGTCTCTGAAATGACTGAATAGACATAAAACCCTATTTTCCTAATCTGTTCCCAGGGCTTTGTGAATCAGTTCATAAACTCCAGTACTATATTTTACCTATAACACAGGTCAAAGTGTAGATGAAGAAAAGGAATGAGGAACCCTCATGAGTACGGATTCACATCCAAGAAGCACAGTATTTGGAATTTTATGTTAATTATAAAGAAGACTTTATAAATTTTGAAAAACTCTTTTGCTTTTAATTTATTCAATTTATTAATTGAACATTTTTAGAATACCTACTAATTTCCAGGTCCTTTACTAATGCTTGACATATGTAATGTATGGCAGTTGTGTGAACATCAATCTAAAATTTTAGGGAAAATAACCAATTCATGGTTTTCAACTTTAAGATTCATCATACAGTGGGTATTTTGGTTATTTCTAAAACTTTAAAAGTTTGTTAGTTTATGCTTTAATTTAGAACTGGCACTTTACATCTTTGTAAAAATAATTTCTCTAGTGTCATCCTCAGATGCTTTTAATGTGGAATCAGCCCAAGGTAGCATTGTAGCAATAAGAAATGTCATATTGAAGAGGCCTGCTAATACTTTACTTTTTATTTCCTACTCCAAAACCACTGAAAATTAGAAACTGTACCCAAGGGAACTAGCTTTCAAGTATGATCAGAAACTATTGGGACATACGTTTTTTAGTTCCTAAGTAAGATGATATTCATTCCATTCTCTCACTAGAGAAACTATTGAGTTGGTTTTCGAATGAATCAATATGTACCTGAGGCTTTGGATTACTTTTTAACGCTAAGGAAATATCGAGGAATTCTAAAACCTGACTGTCATAAGTGTATTGCCACACTATGGGTATAATTTCAAATTATAAGGCAAGCAGAAAAGTAAGAATGAAAAGTCAACATTCTTGCCTAGGAAAGCAATTGTGAATCTGCTCAGAGGCCAAATTTAGCTAATAAATTCAGGATCTCATGATAATAATGATTTAATATTAATTTACAAGTATGGGCAGAGAACTATTATTGTCAGGAATAAGGGATTATATATTAGTTATATGACATTTATCAGTGGTGCTTTTTTTCCATAGTGAGTTAAGAGGTTTTTAAATATTCTCCTGGCCATACTGAAGATTTCTTTGTTGTTTGTTTTTTTTTTATGTCAGTTCCTTCCTTCAGATGGAGAAAGTGAATTAATAGTATATCATTGGCCTAAGGTTACATTTCTCTGATTCCTGCTAAGTGTAAGGGGATGATCCTGAGCAAATTATAGAAATCTATCTACCCCCTTAATTTCCATCTACAGAGTTAACACTTTAACCCCACCCATAATATCTGCAAGTCCACTAATGTGATATACTATGTCACAAGGGATATCTTGAACTTAGGGACCCTAAACTAATTCCAACTATGTAGAAAATTACAGTCAGAAGTAATTTATTAATAGACAAGAAATCTGGTATTGTCTTATATAACCAAACCAAGGAAAGAGCTTCATACAGTTGAATTCAAAAGCAGCTAGAACCAGAGGTGGAAACATCATAATAATGCCTTTTTATTGACTGTCTCTAATTTTGCTTCCATTTGCTGGTCAAGTTACTTTATCTGGATACACAGCAGTGCAATCATCACATTAAATTAGAAGAGCTTCCCAGCAAAAGATATGGCAGCCACATGCACACCAAAATAACTAATTCAGAAAAATTTACCAGCTGGAAAACTCATCACTTATAGTTCTTCTTTCATGGTATTGGTTTTTATTCTGAGAAAGTAAAACAAACCTAAGAGAAGAACATTAATTAGCTAGGTTTGGATCACATGCTCACCCCACTGGCTAATGAATCTACTGCTAAAATTAACAAAAATCTTTGGAAGTTGTAGTAGAGTGAATATGGTAGAATTAATTCCATAAAGTTATGGGAATTCATATTCCTGAAGAAGAGGAGATATTCCTGGAGGAATAAAACATAGATGACCACTCTAATTATGAAGTGATATTTGTGATCAACCACTGCAAGCTCTTTTATTGCATCTAAAGTATCAGAGAAATTAAGTTATAGACAAGAAAGAGAATGAAGCGTGGAAAATTAAATAGATTTGGAAAGGGTGAGCCACAGTAATGAAACTGTAGAAGGCTCTTATAGCACTTGTCATAGTTGTTCAGTCGCCAAGTCATGTCACTTGTCATAGTAGTATTTCATAAACATAAGCCTCAATAGACATTATTGGATGAAGATAACCAAAAATTATCTAGATAATTAATAGGACAATCAGCAAACTAGATAGACTTCCTAGAAAAAGACAGTATACATATTCATGTGAAAATAATTAATTCAAAGGATTAATTATATTTCAAATAGGGGTGCTAATTAGAATAATAATTTAAAATATAACCTCATTAACATTGATTAGTTCTACAATAGTTTAAAGAACAAGTCTTTAAAAAAAAGAAAGAAAGAAATGAGCCATAGTAAGTAAAAGATAGGGGAAATATAAGGTAACAATGCAAAAAATAAGAATACATTAAATTGTCTCATTTCAAAAAAGATGGTGTTTTTCTCATAGGTAAATAGAAACATGAACACCACAGAAAAACAATAAGTGTAAAAATTTAGTGTTTCAGTAATTTATATTCAGTTGTTAAATGTGTGCTTTGTTGCTCAGTTGTGTCTGATTCTTTGTGAACTCATGGACTGTAGCCCATCAGGATTCTCTGTCCATGGGGATTCTTCAGGCAAGAATACTGGAGTAGATTGCCATGGCCTACTGCAGGGAACCCTATAACCCCAATAATTATGGACAAAAAATGTATATTTTTGCTTTTCTTTTAAAAAGCGAAATCACCGTAATGAAGTCAAGGAGATAGCTACAAAGATTATGTATACTGTAAAGCAAATTATTAGTAATACCATCATTTACAACCATTTGTGCAACAAAACAATAAACAATAAAAGAGGAAGAATTTTTAAAATGCATATTACATCATTTATTTTATATCAGATGATACATTTACATTTTTAATTCAGTATTCTCTTCAAGCTAAATGGAAAACAATACTAAAAATGAAAGTTCACTTCATGAATCTTTTTCAGTATGGCACCTGACATTAAAATTTTTCTATGTGAACACAAAAAGCAAGACCCAGATTTAATTTTAATGCACTTTAAAAATTAAACAAAAGATTATTTATCAGAAGCAACATGTAATTGAGAGATTTTTTTAAACAAAAACCTGCATCATATTTAAAACACCTATACCCTCAGAAAACACATGATACAATCCTAAATTGAAACTTTGATTAAAGAAGTATTTTTCACATTCATCCAAAATCAAATGATCAATCAGATCCAAATTTCAAAACAAAATAAAACATTTCATAAAGTTAGGGCTTATCTAGATATATTTATGATGGTGTGATATGTTAAAATCTTATTCTATCCTACAAAAAGTGTTTTAGAATCAATAATTTTTATTATCAAAGTCTTTCATAGTAAGGAACTGTGCCACAGTATAAAATTAGTTGGAATATTCCAGTATACTCTCTGATGTTCCTGCTTCCACCTTGTACTTCAGTTGTCTGTTCTCAGTATAGAAGCCAGAACCTGATTTATACATTCATATAATCCTTTTTTGGTACAAAGCCTTGCTCAGTTCAGTTCAGTTCAAAGCTCAGTCGTGTCCGACTCTTTGCAACCCCATGAATCGCAGCACGCCAGGCCTCCCTGTCCATCACCAACTCCCGGAGTTCACTCAGACTCACGTCCATCGAGTCAGTGATGCCATCCAGCCATCTGATCCTCTGTCGTCCTCTTCTCCTCCTGCCCCCAATCCCTCCCAGCATCAGAGTCTTTTCCAATGAGTCAATTCTTCCAATGAGGTGGCCAAAGTACTGGAGTTTCAGCTTTAGCATAATTCCTTCCAAAGAAATCCCAGGGTTGATCTCCTTCAGAATGGACTGGTTGGATATCCTTGCAGTCCAAGGGACTCTCAAGAGTCTTCTCCAACATCACAGTTCAAAAGCATCAATTCTTCGGCACTCAGCCTTCTTCACAGTCCAACTCTCACATCCACACATGACCACAGGAAAAACCATAGCCTTGACTAGACGGACCTTAATCGGCAAAGTAATGTCTCTGCTTTTGAATATGCTATCTAAGTTGGTCATAACATTTCTTCCAAGGAGTAAGCCTCTTTTAATTTCATGGCTGCAGTCACCATCTGCAGTGATTTTGGAGCCCCAAAAAAATAAAGTTTGACACTGCTTCCACTGTTTCCCCATCTATTTCCATGAAGTGATGGGACCAGATGCCATGATCTTCATTTTCTGAATGTTGAGCTTTAAGCCAACTTTTTCGCTCTGCACTTTCACTTTCATCAAGAGGCTTTTTAGTTCCTCTTCACTTTCTGCCATAAGACTGGTGTCATCTGCAAATCTGAGGTTCTTGATATTTCTCCCGGCAATCCTGATTCCAGCTTTTGCATCTTCCAGTCCAGCGTTTCTCATGATGTACTCTGCATAGAAGTTAAATAAGCAGGGTGACAATATACAGCGTTGATGTACTCCTTTTCCCATTTGAAACCAGTCTATTGTTCCATGTCCAGTTCTAACTGTTGCTTCCTGACCTGCATACAGATTTCTCAAGAGGCAGGTCAGGTGGTCTGGTATTCCCATCTCTCTCAGAATTTTCCACAGTTTGTGATCCACACAGTCAAAGGCTTTGGCATAGTAAATAAAGCAAACATAGATGTATTTCTGGAACTCCCTTGCTTTTTCCATGATCCATCAGATGTTGGCAATTTGATCTCTGGTTCTTCTGCCTTTTCTAAAACCAGCTTGAACATCAGGGAGTTCACGGTTCACATATTGCTGAAGCCTGGCTTGGAGAATTTTGAGTATTACTATACTAGCATGTGAGATGAGTGCAATTGTGCAGTAGTTTCAGCATTCAGTGGCATTGCCTTTCTTTGGGATTGGAATGAAACTGACCTTTTCCAGTCCTGTGGCCACTGCTGAGTTTTCCAAATTTGTTGGCATATTGAGTGCAGCACTTTCACAGCATCATCTTTCAGGATTTGAAACAGCTTAACTGGAATGCCATCACCTCCACTAGCTTTGTTCATAGTGATGCTTTCTAAGGCCCACTTGACTTCACATTCCAGGATGTCTGGCTCTAGATTAGTGATCACACCATCGTGATTATCTGGATCATGAAGATCTTTTTTGTACAGTTCTTCTGTGTATTCTTGCCACCTCTTCTTAATATCTTCTGCTTCTGTTAGGTCCAGACCATTTCTGTCCTTTATCGAGCCCATCTTTGCATGAAATGTTCCCTTGGTATCTCTAATTTTCTTGAAGAGCTCTCTAGTCTTTCCCATTCTGTTCTTTTCCTCTATTTCTTTGCATTGTTTGCTGAAAAAGGCTTTCTTATCTCTTCTTGCTATCTATTCTTTGGAAATCTACATTCAGATGCTTAAATCTTTCCTTTTCTCCTTTGCTTTTCACCTCTCTTCTTTTCACAGCTATTTGTAAGGCCTCCCCAGACAGCCATTTTGCTTTTTTGCATTTCTTTCCCATGAGGATGGTCTTGATCCCTGTCTCCTGTACAATGTCATGCACCTCATTCCATAGTTCTTCAGGCACTCTATCTATCAGATCTAGGCCCTTAAATCTATTTCTCACTTCCACTGTATAATCATAAGGGATTTGATTTAGGTCATACCTGAATGGTCTAGCAGTTTTCTCTACTTTCTTCAATTAAAGTCTGAATTTGGTATAAGGGGTTCATGATCTGAGCCACAGTCAGCTCCTGGTCTTGTTTTTGTTGACTGTATAGAGCTTCTCCATCTTTGGCTGCAAAGAATAGAATCAGTCTGATTTTGGTTTTGACCATCTGGTGATGTCCATGTGTAGAGTCTTCTCTTGGGTTGTTGGAAGTAGGTGTTTGCTATGACCAGAGCATTTTCTTGGCAAAACTCTGTTAGTCTTTGCCCTGCTTCATTCCACATTCCAAGGCCAAATTTGTCTGTTACTCCAGGTATTTCTTGACTTCCTACTTTTGCATTCCAGTCCCCTTTAATAATGAAAAGAACATCTTTTTGGGGTGTTAGTTCTAAAAAGTCTTGCAGGTCTTCATAGAACCGCTCAACTTCAGCTTCTTCAGCTTTACTGGTTGGGGCATAGACTTGGATTACTGTGATATATGAAAAGCCTTGCTAAGTCTCTCCTTTTCATTTAGACTGAAAAATGCAGCCTTTGCAGTGTCCTCTGAGATGCTCCCTGACCCAGTTTACCTCACTCTTTCCCTCCTGCCCCTGTCACTGCACCCTGGCCACATCAGTTCCTTCCAGCTCAGTATCTTGGGACTGTGTGCTGGCTGCTTTCACTCAGACGTCACCTTCTCAATCAGGCTAACCCTCACCATCAATATCTATAATTGAATCCTGCCAATCCCAAATCCCTCACTACCCTCCATATGCTCAGTGTTTCCCATGGCACTTATCTTCTAATCTTCAGCATGTGAAATGGACTATGTATTTCTTTATTGTCTATCTCCCAATGTTAGAACAGAGTCCAAGTGAGCAGTCTCTGTCTGATCTGTCCTCAGTATCTGTAGTGCACAGGATGTATATCAGGCCACTCTCATGGACTAGATCAAGTCTTCTTTATAGATCCGCTGGGGATTGTCTCTGATATTTCAGCCTTGTTCTGGCCACAGCTATCACTAAGGTAGTGTAGCTTGCATGGCACACTCCACAGAGCACATCCTGATCGCAGTTTGTCTCAGGCCCTGCTGATATCCCCTCACCCACTGTTCCCTTTAAGACTGAACCACAGCAGCTTTGTGTACGTAACCATGCAGGCACAACCCAGAATGCGGGAAAGTCCACAACCTCACCCTGTAGAGAAAAAAGGCAGGGAAATATTTCCTCTTACTCAAACTTCAGAAGTGAACCATTATATGACCTCTAAGAAGATTACTTTATGAAACTAAGCAATAGCATATCCCTGACACCGAGTTGGGGCTGGTGAATTACCCACTCCTGCATAGGTTTTCTCTCCTTTCCTGCCTCAGGGCTCTCTTCTCTCATTTCTGCTCGTTGGGATTAAATCTCCTGAAAAAAAAATAGCAGAATGCTAGCTTTATCTCAGGCTCTAATTTCTGAAAAACCTAGGTTAGGCTAATAGTTACTAAACAAATATTTATTTATTGAATGAATTAACATTAATTTATAATATACAATAAAGACATAGAAATACTGAGTGAGTTACACTTATGCTAGGACATCCAAGAAATCAGATATAACACCAAGCCTAAATAATGAGAAAATATTTATTCACAAGTCAACTTATAACAAGGTAACTCATATAAATGTGCTGTATTTTCTCAATTCATTTCTTGGATGTAAAGACAAGGCAAGAAGCCATAAATATTTAATGTAAGACATCTGGAAACCCTCAGTACCTTATAAAAATATTATTATTTTGAGCTTCTAGTGACCTTGCACAGACAACTATCTTTAGTCCACTAGTTTCAGAAAAAAAAACTTTTAAAACTCAACATGAGTTTGTATAGACTCACGATTATATGACTTAACTATTTACTGGATATTTTACCTTGTTCCTAAGTGGTTTAGTTGTTTTCAAAAATTAAATATGGTCAAAACAAGCTTTGCAATATTAAAATAAATTGCTGTGTACATTCTAATGAGATATTATCTTCATATTAAGACAAATATCTTTTACAAGTTATTACTGAGATTTGTTTAATATATGTCCTATCAGACAAGTAAATCTCATTGTCTTCAATATTTTGTACTGTACAAATACAATAGTCCATATTTGTTTTTCTACTCTTACCTAAATAGTTGGAAAAAATGAATGTCCTCATTTTAAGATGGTTTTAATTTTAAGTCTGGGGTAAGTATTTATATATTAATAAAATTACTTTCCTACCAATATAATTTTACAATTTTAACTTTACAGCCTTAGATGAAAAATATTTATTAAAGATCTTGAGTGATAATCAATATTATTTCATCTTGCAAATGTGGAATTACCATAATATGATCCCATACAGTAATATAACTTTGATATAAGAAAAATATATATTCAACAATGAAACACATATATTCAACAATGAAACTCATATATTCCTCTGAATTACATTTTAACTTATAGCATAAGCTTAGAAACTTATCAGAAATGGAGAGAAGTAAAATGCATCTTCATTTTAAGAAATTAAAAATTAGCATTGATGAAATAATTGTTTTTCATTTCAGTTGGAGAAATCAGACTTCTGCCTTCATGGCCCAGGGACTTTATCTGAAGAAACTCAAACTTACAAAAAAATTATTTTACATACCTCATGTAGGTGGAATCACAATTTTGTCCTTCTGTGACTGCCACATTTCACTTAGCATAGCATCTTCCACATTCATCCATGTGGTTGCATGTAGCAAGATTTCTTTCTTTCTTAAGGCTGATTAACATTCTACTGTGTGTGTGTATGTGTGTGTGTGTGTGTGTGTGTGTGTTAGTCACTCAGTCATGTCCAACTTTTTGCAACCCCATGGACTGTAGCCCACCAGGTTTCTCTGTCCCTAGGATTCTCCAGGCAAGAATGCTGGAGTAGGCTGCCATTTCCTTCTCCAGGATATTTATATATATACCATATTTTATTTATCCATCCATTTACCGATTGTTTCCATATCTTGACTATTGTGAATATTACTGCAATGAAGTAGTTCTATTTTTAGATTGTTAAGGAACGTTCATTCTGTGTTTTCATACTGGCTGCACTAATTTACAATTCCACCAATGGTGTTGATTTCCATTATATGAGGAATCTAAATAGTCAAACTCATTTAAAGAAAGAATTGAATGGTGATTTCTGGAACTCTGGGGTGGAGAGGTGAGGTGGTTGGGAAATGAGAAGCTGCTGGTCAATGGGTGTAAAATTTCAGTTACATAAAATGAATAAGCTCTAGAGTTCTGCTCTACATTGTTGTATCTATACTTAACAACACTGTATTATATGCTTAAAAATGCAAGAGGGTAGATCTACAGCTGTGTTTTTATACAATAATAAAAATGATAAAATAAATAATAAAAACAGAGAAGAAAATATCTTACAAAAGTTATATATTTATAGGCATTTTTCTGAGAATATGCATAGCCACACCAAAAAGAGATCAAGAAACATTATTGAAAAAGATTATGAACATTTTTAATGAACATTTATTGATCATTCCGATGTCATTGTTGTTCAGTTGCTATGTCTTCTGCAACCCTGCCAGGCTCCTCTGTCCATGGAATTTCCCAGGCAAGAATACTGGTGTGGGTTGCCATTTCCTGCTCCAGATCTTCCTGACCCAGTAATCAAACCCACATCTCCTGCCTTAGCAGGCAGATTCTTTACCACTGAGCCACCAGAGAAGCCATACCTCCTGCTGTACCACTTCTTAAATTTATTGTAATTTTCATTTAGGTACCCACCTATTAGCATTGATCTGGGGACAGTGTCTGATTTATCTAAAGCAATCAGTATGTTTCATTCCCCTGCCAGGAGGAATGGCTCAGGGCAAGCCTGTGTCCACATTCACCTCAATCATTGTGAATCTCAGATCCTTTGATGAAAACACTTAATAAGCCTGGTTCTCTGGATCTGGAGGAGGAATAATATAGACCACAAATGGTCAGCAGCCTTCCTGTTTGAGCCACGGACGTCAGCCTTGTAAAAATCCTACTCACAGAGAAGAAAAGTGCTGCAAAATAGCCAAAAATAAACTTACGACCCTGTTGAAATCCATCAGAAACTTGTCCATCTACAGAGGTTTTTAGTTACCTAAGACAATAAATTCTTATTATCACTTAGGCCAGTTTGAGTTGGGAATTATGTTATTTTCAGTAAAGAATCCTAACTGATTTAACAATGATCGTTAATCAAAATTATGTTTTCAAAGTGTGGGGAGAGAGCAAATTAGCCAAGATAGCCTGTTCAGGCCCTCTCGCCCCGCATTTTGTAAATAATGACAATGTAACAGCTGAGATCTCACTTGGTCACAGGATACTTTGGGCTTACACCTGTTTGAGCCTCACCTAAAAAAATCTGCAACATTACTTTTGTGCCAGGGCTGTGTCCACTGGGTCAGACGCTAGAGGACAGAATACAGCGTGTCTGCTGCTACGGCTGCAGCGTCAGCCAGGAGAGAATGCTGTTACAGCCGCTGTGCCAGCCAGGAGAGAGGTGGTGTTGTGTTAGGTTATGCTATGACTGCTGCGTCAGCCAGGGGAGAATAAACATGTCTGCAGTTCCTACAGCTCCTCAAGTCTCCTTCCAGCCTCTTACTTCGTATCTTGCCTGCTCTGGATTCAGCAAACAGTGCAGAAAGTGTGAACAGTGAGACAACTGGCTCTGTGAGCAGGATCAGCAAGACACAAAGGATTTCCTTCCTTTCAGAATGCTATATACTATATGTAGTTATTTCTCAATGGTGCTTTAAGAATAAGTTAGTCATTCTAGCTTAAATCAGTAAAAGGTTTGATTATTTAGCAATAAAACACAGATATAACATAGATTGAAATGTATCTACACACTCATTCAATAAATGTTTTTAGAACATATTGGGTAGCCTAAAGAACTTGAACACTAAGCAGTAAATCACTATTTGATACAACATTGTATGCTGACTACTCCAGGTGTTGTTCTAAACCATAATGTTTTAAGAGACCACAAATCCCTACAATTCATAAGATGTTTACTGTCTTTATATTCAGTTTACTTACTTACTGTAATAAACACATATATAAACAGAGAGGTGGTCAAGTACGTAAACTGATATCATGGAAATTATTACTTGTTTTAACCAATTCAGTAAAGCTCAACATTCAGAAAACAAAGATCATGACATCTGGTCCCATCACTTCATGGCAAATAGATATGAAAACAGTGGAAACAGTGTCAGACTTTATTTTGAGGGGCTCCAAAATCACTGCAGATGGTGATTGAAACCATGAAATTAAAAGACACTTACTCCTTGGAAGGAAAGTTATGACCAAACTAGATAGCATATTGAAAAGCAGAGGCATTACTTTGCCAACAAAGGTCCATCTAGTCAAGGCTATGGTTTTTCCAGTGGTCATGTATGGATGTGAGAGTTGGGTGATAAAGAAAGCTGAGCACCGAAGAATTGATGCTTTTGAACTGTGGTGTTGGAGAAGACTCTTGAGAGTCCCTTGGACTGCAAGGAGATCCAACCAGTCCATTCTAAAGGAGATCAGTCCTGGGTGTTCTTTGGAAAAAATGATGCTAAAGCTGAAACTCCAGTACTTCGGCCACCTCATGCGAAGAGTTGACTCATTGGAAAAGACTCTGATGCTGGGAGGGATTGGGGGCAGGAGGAGAAGGGGACGACAGAGGATGAGATGGTTGGATGGCATCACTAACTCGATGGACGTGAGTTTGAGTGAACTCTGGGAGATGGTGATAGACAGGGAGGCCTGGCATGCTGTGATTCATGGGGTCACAAAGAGTCAGACATGACTGAGCAACTGAACTGAACTAAACTAGCAGTATCACATAGTGATATTTAATTCAAAATTTAAAATTTAAAAAGAACTTTCCTTTGTATCATACAGTAGTTAGTAGGTTCATTCTGGTGTGTTAACTGCTCAGGTGTGTCTGGCTCTCTGTGACCTCAGGGACTGCAGCCTGCCAGGATCCTCTGTCCATGGGATTGCCCAAGCAAGGATACTGGAGTGGGTTGCCATTTCCTTCTCCAGGGGGTCTTCCTGACCCAGGGATCAAAACCAGGTCTCTTGCATTGCAGGGGGATTCTTTACCATCTAAGCCACCAGGAAAGCCCTAGGGATTACCTTACCATTTTAAAACTGTAAAGGAATAAATTTAGTCATAGGCTACATATTAAGCAGAAGAAGTGACAGTAAGTTCAGAATCAGTGATAGAAGAGGGTCAAATAAGATCCGTGGCTGCAGAAAGTAAGACAGTGCCTTTCTGCCCACCCATGTGTTGTGTGCTGTGCCCACCTGCCCACATGCCACTCAGTGTAGAGATTTGAAAAAATAGACAAAGGGGCACAAGGAGTATGAAAGTAGTATATTAAATTCTTCATAAAAATAAAGCCATATTTATTATTTTTATTATTGTTGTTCATTGTTTTGCATTGGGAAATGTGCCCCCCCAAAAAAAATTTTGTTGAATTCCTTGTCCCTGATACCTATGAATGTGATCTTGTTTAGACACAATCTTTGCAGATGTAAAGAAAAAGTGAAGCCATACTGAATAAGGGTGGGCCCTGGATCCGATGACCAGTGCCCTTAGAAGGAAGGAGGGATGTGGAGTCAGGGAAAATGGCCGGAGGGATGTGGAGTCAGGGAAGATGGCCATGTGAAGATGAGGCCGAAATCTAGTGATGAAGCTGCAGACCAGGGAACAGCAAGGATTGGCACCCACCACCAGAAGCTGGGAGGAAGCACAGAAAGACTTTTTCGTGGCATTTCAGAGGGAGGGAGCATGGCCTTGCTGGTGCCTTGATTTCAGACTTCCAGCCTCCAAAACAGTGAGAGACTACACTTCTTTTGTTTTAAGCCATTCCATTTGTGGCCGTTCATAACAAAAACCCTGAGAAACAAGTAATCTAAAGACAAGCACGTCGCTCAGGAGGTGCATCACGTCTTGAATCCCTGCTTCATGGGTATCCTGAGCCTCCTGAATCAAGATCGATTATCTTCTCTTAGAGGCTATTTATTCTAAGTGCAGGAAAAAGTGGTAAATGGTTTTGCTTTTTTGAGAGTGGCACAATTAGAGCCTCAAACCTAATGTGACTCAGTACAGAAAAGATAAACACTTGCTTTCTTTTACCTCTCCCAGCTCCTGTAATCTGGCCCATTAATTACCTTCTGAAATCTCACCCCTGCCATACCGGAAGGATTATAGACTAAGGCAGATGGTCTTAAAATCTCCTCAGCCTGCCTCCAAAGGGCTGGTTGCTTGTCCAGCCTAGCAATTTAGGTAAGAGGTATTAATCCTCAGCCTCTACATTTTACCTCAGTTCTTTCCTCCTTACATCAGACTAGTGGTCCAAGGCTCAGTCCTGAGCTGAATGCTCCATTTGCGTCTCAGTATCCACCCTCCACCATGATTTGTAGAAGAAGCTGAGACAAAGGGACATGTCAGCAGGCTCCCGGGGCCCCAGGGTTTGATCAGGGCTGGACCATGAAGAGCCCCAGAGAGACATCAGGAAGAAGGAGGAGGATGAGGTCAGGGTGTTGTTTTTTTGTTTAGGTCACTGCTGGCTGGGAGACCAAAGTGCCCTGCCCTCTCCAGGCAGCTGTCTCTACAAAGCCCTCTGCTCTGTGTCCCAGGAGCCCTTCCTGCCCTCCTTCCTCAGGCCTTTCTCCTGAACTCTTCCCATTAGCTAGCACTATGTCTCTGCTCCAACACTACAAGTCTCTTATATTGTAAGCATGGATTTTCAAAAATTGTTTTTTAAAAATCTCCCTCAAAACTTCCAATTTGAATACGTTAACTTTCTTTCTATTAGGATTGGTTGGTCTCAGCTATCCCTGTCCTCATGGGTCTCCACTTAAGGGTCCTCTGCTATCACCTGTTTTATTCTTTTTGGTGACCTCATGCCTGATTGTAAACCCCAGCTGAGAGGATGGGAAATTTCTCTTCTGGAGCTTGACTACCCAGATGAGGATCATGCCACTCACTCACTTATCAACTGTGTTCAGTGACACCCCCGAGACAGGAAGCATTCTAAGCCAGGACTAAACTAATGACAAGAAGACTGATGTCTATTCTCAGGGAGCTGGTGAATCTAGGGAGAGTAACAACTGATACAAGACACCAACATACATTTTAGAGAGCTGTTTGTAGACTCAAAATCTTTTTTAAAATTCCTCTCAGGAATTCTATAAATATTGAATTTTTCCCTAGTCTCTAAAGTGTTTATCTTGCTGATTCTACTTTGAAGCTTTAGCACTAATTAATATCTAACAGTATAATTTACTTAAGAGTATTACTGAGTTTTTAATCGACATACCATACATTTCACCCATTTTAAGTAAATATCCAGAGCTATACAACCATCACAAAAATCCAACTTTAGAACATTTACATCACCCCAAGTCTCTTTGTACACAGTTGTATTCAGTTCGTCTTTTCATCCCCCAGTCTAAGATTACAGTAAGCTTATTTGCTTATAAAGTGCCCTTTTCTTGACGTTTAATAAAATAAACTTTTACAATATGTGGACTTTTACCCATCTTCTTTTACATAGCAAAGTGTTTTTTAGCATTTCGTTTCAATGCTCTATTCATTTTTATTGTTGTTATTGTTGTTCAGTCGCTCAGTCATATCCAGCTCTTTGAAACCCCAAAGTGGAGACCCCAAAATGCTTTTTATTACCAAATAGCATTTTGTTGTAGGAATATGATATATTTTTAATCCATTTACTGATTGGTGGATGTTTAGATGGTTGTTTCTAGGTTTTAGCTATTATGAATAATGCTGCATTAAACATCATGTACAGGTCTTTATGTGGACATGTTTTTATTTCACTTGGGTATATACCTAGCCCCTGGAGAAGGAAATGGCAACCCACTCCAGTATTCTTGACTGGAATATCCCATAGATGGAAGAGCCTTGGCAGGCTACAGTCCATAGGGTTGCAAAGAGTCAGACATGACCGAGCAATTTCACAAATTTACCTAGGAGCAGAAACTCTGGCTTGTATGACAAACTTAAGACTGTTGAAACTCTGCTGAACTGTTTTCCCAAATGGCTAAACCGTTTTACATCCCTATACACATGTATGAGCTCCATTTCTCCATGCTTTCACCCACGCTTACTACTGTCTGCCTTTGAATTATAGCCACTCTGATGAAGTGATACCTATCAGGGTTTTAGTTTGTATTTTTCTAGTGACAAATGATGTTGAGTATCTTTTCATGTACTTAATGAACACTCATAGATCTTCTTTGTTGTATTTTCTTTACAAATATTTCCTTTTTTAAAATTTGGATTATTTGTCTTATTATTATGTTGTTTTTTTATATTTTCTGGGTACAAGTTTTTCACCAGATACAAAAGATTTGCAAATATTTTCTCCCTGTCACCTGTCATTTCATGTTCTTAATATAATTTTTATACAATATATATGTACTGTAATGTATGTAAATGTATGTAAATACACATGTAGGCATGTGTGTGTATTTGCATATGCAAAAACATATATATACAAATAAGAAGTATTTAGACATATGTAGAATCTGCCATACTTGTATTCTTTGGACCTTGTTTATTACCTACCTTTCAGATTCAAGTCAGATTCTGTATCTTTTCTTCTAACCTTTTCTGAATTTGCATGAAATTGAAACTTCTAATCTTATAAGTTAGGGAATTAAAAAGGCTCAGAATGTACACCTATCTCCCATAAATTAGCCCATGCACTAAATTTAGAAGAAAAAAGCCTGATGATGGCACTATTCTAAGTATTGGCATCATCATATTTGTGTTGTGAAATGTTCCTCTTCATATCATCTTACTGTCGTGAGATGAAATATCAATAATCCATCATCACCATCACAATCCTAACTACCTGACATTATGAGTGCTCAAACCACAAAAAGTCCATCATTCTCTACATTGCTGTGTAATTTATTTTTATATCAACATAACCATTAACTAAAAGAACATGAAGATTTAGACTATCTAAATGAAATCTTCCTCACTTCTCCCATCAGAGTACTTTGGATCAGCCAGCAGGACATCCTTTACTGCTCATTCAATTTTAGAAAATTATAAAATAATCTGTTTTTGTGCACATGGTGGGAAACCTAAATGAAGCCATCTCTTATTTTATATGCTGTGATTCTACAATCTTAGAAAAATCTTTATGCATTGTGAGTCAAAATGAAATAACATAATATTGTATCTAGGAAAAATTTCACTAAATTAAAGTAGAGCTTTAATTGTGCCAGTGTTAGATTTTAAGATACATTACTATTAACAGGCTACCTTTACAGAGAAACAGATAAATGAGAGTCAGTTATGACAAGCACCGTGCTCTGTCCCCTGATTAATTTCTGTAGCTCACTCCAAACTTGGATGAAAGGGCCAGAACACTTTCTGGCTCTGGTGCTGTTAATGATTTCCCAGAATGCTTCTCCAGCCAGCTCAGGAGACCTGTCCTATAATTAGATACCATGCATCATGATAAAACTGATAGGTAAGTATATCCAAGGCAAGAGATAAATAAATACATAACTTAATGTGTAGATTATAGTTACTTTGTAACTATCTTGTGGATGTCAGAAAATATTAATACAACATTGGAAGGAATACTTATTATTTTAGCTTAAATTTGCTTTCCGCAAACTTTTAGGGTTAGAAAAAAAAGGATTAATGAACTTCTAAAATGGTGAAATACAACAAAAAAAGCCAACCTGAATAAAATGACTACAATAAGAGCTAATCATTTCTGTAACTTGAGAAGATAAAAAATGAGAATAACAATATAATATTCTCCTTATTTTTTGTTTGTTTTCTTGGCTAGAAAACTTTGCAGAGTCCGATAGACTCTTTTGGTCTCTGTTAGAACACTTCCCCACCCATCTTATTTTCTTACTTACCCTTTCTTACTGACTCTTACCAATGCCCCAAGGTCTCATATCACAGAAGAACAGGTTTATGTTTTTGACTGGCAGGCTCCTTGAGGTCCGGAGCAACCTGCCTTCTTCTCTCAACATCCATGCCCTGGGGTAGGAGCAGTGTTTAGAACAGCACTCAATAAATACTTTATGAGTTGAACAAATACATACATCACATTACCTGTGAGCAGTAAAGTACAAAGGCTGAACATACCAAAGTTTGGAGCAATAATGAATATTTCAGACAACTAATTTATCTTTAATAATTTAATAGCATAATTAATCATTATTGTAACACAAGCTAATCAATCATAAATGGTATTATGTTTACAAAATTAACATGCTGCTCTTTCTCTGGCAGAGGCTTGCCAAAACTTCTTTGAATTAAGGAGGAGGAAGGAAGAGTCATGGAGAACGAAGATTAAAGTATCCTCGAGGCTTCTGGACTTCTCTGCCTCTGAACTGTGTTGAGAGGAATCTGAGTTCTGACTCCCAGTCTGTGAGCAGAGGTCAGTGTGATTTCAGCAGAGACAACAATTTTCCTGGACTCCCCTAAGGGGGACCAAACCCAGAGCCCTAGGGCTCCCCAGGGACACTGGTGAAGGAGCAGAGAGACACTGGTCTCTTCTGAATTGCAAAATCACTCATTACTCTGGCCAAGTTGAAGATACATGGAAACATGTTGAAACCATGGTTCTCAGAGCCTTCATAGAGGGGATGGCAGAAATGAATCAAATAGTCCCAGAAATAAATGTACAAATGTCATTGGGATATTTTTTGCAAATGAGAGGTTCTCTGAGTTTAAGGTAATGGGAAAGACATGAATCTTCAGAGGCTCTCAAAATCGCATTTTCTCCCAATGACTTTCTCATGCATCTGTTCATTCGGGTGAAGTGGGTAGACAGAGCATGTTTCCTTCCCCTTCTTTGTAAGGCTAGAATCTACATGTTGGCCAAGCAGGAGCAGCTCATATTTAAGTTCTCAGCATAAAACTGCCCACTTTTTGGAAATTACCACAAACCAAAATATATTTGACTTTACAAACAACGACAACAAAAAGCTAAAAACAACAATGGTAAAAGAGAGAAAAGTAACAGTCATGTAAATATAGTTTAAAAGTTGTATTTCTGAGCCTTGGCCTAGAAATTCCAATAAGTGGAAAAATCCATGAATAATAGCCAGTGTCATACAACTGCTAGCCCTCCTCTACCTGTAAAGATCATAAGTTGTTTCTTAGGTTATAAATGACAGACCTCCCCCACACGGAGGTATCTATATAATTTTACTTTTAAATTATTTCATAATAAAAAATTATTTTAATAATTTTCCATTTGTATTTAACAAGATATGAAAAAACTACTCTCTCACATTATCCCCAGTTGTTTGCTACTGTTTAAAAATTGCAGATGCTTTTTACAAAAAAAAAAAAAAACAAAAAACTAAAACTAAAATATGCTTCATTTAGTCCTTGAAAGAAATTTTTTCCCAAGAAAAATAATCATGTGTTAAGAATCACTGCATCAAAAGTGATTATTACACCCAAGATACACCACTTCTTTCTGCTTTGTGGGAGACTGTAGTTGGTTTATTAACTCCATCACAGCAGTAGCCTACTGATGGCAGATAAATATTTGCTCCCCTTTGGGTTTGGCATGCCCTAAATGCTTATTATCAGTTATGAAGTTTCTTGATTAGACGTGAACAACTGAATTCTTAGATAGCTGTATATAAGTAGGTGATCTGTCAAGTTATGCAGCAGTACACAAGCTTCCCCTCTAGGAACACGTGTTTCTTTATACCATCTAAGAAATTTTGAGAATAATAGTACTGCATTTTCTACAGTTCTTCTGAAGAGAGGTAGGTAGGGAAAATGTTGATCAAAATTGGTATTTTGAGTTACACATATTATGCTGGTTCATTAAAGCAATAGTACATTTATTGATGAGTCTCCTCTTACATGGATTTTTAAAAAATAAAAGAATGAAATAATTTATGATATTCACCAAGGCCTATATAGCTTTATTTCCCAGGACATCTAGTAGCTGTATATTAGCATGTGCCCTTCTTTGCAAAGGAACAGCATCCCTGGCATCACCCACGAGAGCCAGGGTTGTCCTTGAAGAACTCTATTGCCAAGAGGGAACATATCATTAAGAATCCTTTCATCAACCAGCATATAGGGTGGCTATCTGGAAGGTACACACACGTCCTTGTCAAAAGTATGTTGTATCAAATAGCTGCACATATTCTGTCCTTCATTCTGAAACAGCCCATGACTGAAAAAGCAAAAAATATTACACATTAAAGCAGAAAATGCCTGCAATGAAAAGATAAAACCTAAGTTTAGATTTAAACTACTTCAATTAATCCAGCTGAGGGTCCCAAATTCAGGCAGACAGTGTAATCGTTAAAAAAAAAAAAAAAAAAAAAAAAAACAGAAAAAGTTCAAATTTAACTCTATCCTGAATAAGTAATCATTTTGCTACAGAAGGAGCTGGATTTGGAAACAGAACAGAAAGCAAATACATTTATTCTCTATATCATGGTATGCTTCAAACTGTTAAATATTAAAATCCATTTAGTGTTAAATAAGAAGTCAATATAATATCTGTAGAAAAATGAGACACTCAATTCATGAAAATGAATAAGGTACCTTGTGCATTTATGTCATTGAACCAAGTGGTCCAATTTTATCAGGAAAGTAATAGCATATATATTATACTTATCTATAAATGGCATCTATAGATGATATAGTTATACCAGATGGTCAACACTGAAATCAGATTGATTATATTCTTTGCAGCCAAAGAAGGAGAAGCTCTATACAGTCAACAAAAACAAGATTGGGAGCTGACTGTGGCTCAGATCATGAACTCCTTATTACCAAATTCAGACTTAAATTGAAAAAATTAGGGAAAACCGCTAGACCATTCAGGTATGACCTAAATCAAATTCCTTATGATTATACAGTGGAAGTGAGAAATAGATTTAAGGGACTAGATCTGACAGATAGAGTACCTGATGAACTATGGATGGAAGTTCTTGACATTGTACAGGAGACAGGGATCAAGACCATCCCTATGGGAAAGAAAGGCAAAAAAGCAAAGTGGCTGTCTGAGGAGGCCTTACAAATAACTGTGAAAAGAAGAGAAGTGAAAAGCAAAGGAGAAAAAGAAAGATGTAAGCATCTGAATTCAGAGTTCCAAAGAATAGCAAGAAGAGATAAGAAAGCCTTCCTCAGTGATCAATGCAATGAAATAGAGGAAAACAACAGAATGAAAAAGACTAGAGATCTCTTCAAGAAAACTAGAAATACCAAGGGAACATTTCATGCAAAGATGGGCTCTATAATGGACAGAAATGGTATGAACCTAACAGAAGCAGAAGATATTAAACAGAGGTGGCAAGAATACACAGAAGAACTGTACCAAAAAGACCTTCAAGACCAAGATAATCATGATGGTATGATCACCAGACATTCCAGTCTACCTAGAGCCAGACACTCTGGAATGTGAAGTCAAGTGGACCTTAGAAAGCATCACTACAAACAAAGCTTGTGGAGGTGATGGAATTCCAGTTGAATTATTTCATATCTGAAAGATGATGCTGTGAAAGTGCTGCACTCAATATGCCAACAAATTTGGAAAACTCAGCAGCGGCCACAGGACCGGAAAAGGTCAGTTTTCATTTCAATCCCAAAGAAAGGCAATGCTAAAGAATGCTCAGACTACCACACCATTGCATTCATCTCACACACTAGTAAAGTAATGCTCAAAATTCTCCAAGCCAGGCTTCAGCAGTATGTGAACTGTGAACTTCCTGATGTTCAAGCTGGTTTTAGAAAAGGCAGAGAAACCAGAGATCAAATTGCCAACATCTGCTGGATCATCAAAAAAGCAAGAGAGTTCCAGAAAAATATCTATTTCTGCTTTATTGACTATGCCAAAGCCTTTACTGTGTGGATCACAATAAACTGTGGAAAATTCTGAAAGACATGGGGATACCAGACCACCTGACCTGCCTCTTGAGAAATCTGTATGCAGGTCAGGAAGCAACAGTTAGAACTGGACATGGAGCAACAGACTGGTTCCAAATAGGAAAAGGAATACGTCAAGGCTGTATATTGTCATCCTGCTTATTTAACTTACATGCAGAGTACATCATGAGAAACTCTCGGCTGGAAGAAGCACAAGCCGGAATCAGGATTGCTGGAAGAAAGATCAATAACCTCAGATATGCAGATGACACCACCCTTATGGCAGAAAGCGAAGAGGAACTCAAAAGACTCTTGATGAAAGTGAAAGTGGAGAACGAAAAAGTTGGCTTAAAGCTCAACATTCAGAAAACAAAGATCATGGCATCCGGTCCCATCACTTCATGGCAAATAGCTGGGGAAACAGTGGAAACAATGTCAGAATTTATTTTGGGGGGCTCCAAAATCACTGCAGATGGTGACTGCAGCCATAAAATTAAAAGACACTACTCCTTGGAAGAAAAGTTATGACCAACCTAGATAGCATATTCAAAAGCAGAGACATTACTTTGCCAACAGAGATCCATCTAGTCAAGGCTATGGTTTTTCCAGTGGTCATGTATGGATGTGAGAGTTGGACTGTGAAGAAGGCTGAGCACCGAAGAATTGATGCGTTTGAACTGTGGTGTTGGAGAAGACTCTTGAGAGTCCCTTGTACTGCAAGGAGATCCAACCAGTCCATTCTGAAGGAGATCAGCCCTGGGATGTCTTTGGAAGGAATGATGATAAAGCTGAAGCTCCAGTACTTTGGCCACCTCATGCAAAGAGTTGACTCATTGGAAAAGACTCTGATGCTGGGAGGGATTGGGGCAGGAGGAGAAGGAGATGACCGAGGATGAGATGGCTGGATGGCATCACTGACTCGATGGACGTGAATCTGAGTGAACTCTGGGAGTTAGTGATGGACAGGGAGGTCTGGCATGCTGTGATTCATGGGGTCGCAAAGAGTCAGACACGACTGAGCGACTAAACTGAACTGATAGTTATCTAATACATGTGCTTATGAATTTCTTAGGTGATCCTCAATTTGAAATGATTGTTCTGACCCCCTTGAAAGTCATTAGAAAATAAAAGTCTAAATCTATTTTTTTATACTTCTTTCTTCACTAGAAGTTACAATTGCTGAACGGACAAGCATTAGTAAAATTTCTCAAATCATTTTGGACAATAAGAGATGTTAAAATTTGGTTCTCTCCTGTAACAGCTCTGGGACTTTGAGCAAGTGACTGCTTCAGTTCATACTTCAGTTTTATCATTCTGAAAATCAAATAATAATAGTACCTATTTCACTTTTTTAGTCAGAATTAAATTAGTAATATCAAAAAAAAAAAAAAGAACCAATATGAACAAAAGAAACCTCTGACAACAGTCTGGCATGAATGCTTCCATCTCTGAGGGGCTTTTATTTCTTGTTAGAGCAACTTCTCCTGAGTGTGAGGATGTCCTGTGCTTCAGGTTAAATACCTGTAGAGGAAAAAGGAACTTCTCAAATGGAAACTAAAGAATTGGTTGATATTGAAAACATACACTATGTTTTCCATCAATAGCTTCAGTTTTTAATTTATCTACTCCAGATCACACAGTTCAAATATTGTCAGAGTTAATTCCATGGTACCCAACACTATGTTCACACATATAGAAATGAAAGTTAGTCACTCAGTTTTGTAAGACTCTTTGCAACCTCATGGATTGTAGCCTGTCAGGATCCTCTGTCCATGGGATTCTTCAGGAAAGAATACTGGAGTGAGTAGCTCATCCCTTTTCCAGGGCATCTTCCCAACTCAGGGATCAAATCTGGGTATCCTGCATTGCAGGGAGATCCCTTTCCCTCTGAGCCACCAGGGAGATGTTCACTAAATGTTTGCTTAATAAGTAGAATGAAAAATGGAATGAATTCATTTGTTTACCCTATGCTCACATAATTGTGGGATCTCCATAATGCAAAACAGGAGGGGTTGTCTTTAGTTCTATGGGTTTTTAATGTATATTAAAATTAAAGTTAATTGAAATTTATTGTTGTTCAGTTGTTAAATCAAGTCCAATTATTTGTAATCCCATGGCTTGTAGCACTCCAGGCTTCCCTGACCTTCACAATTTCCTGGAATTTTCTCAAACTCATGTACATTGAGTTAGCAATGCCATCCAACAGTCTCATCCTCTATCATCCCCTTCTTCTCGTGCCTTCAATCTTTCCCAGCATCAGGGTCTTTTCCAATGAGTCAGTTCTTCGCCTTGGGTGGCCAAAGTATTGGAACTTCAGCATCAGTCCTTCCAAAGAATATCCATGAGTATTGACTGGTTTGATCTCTTTGCAGTCCAAGAGACTCTCAAGAGTCTTTTCCAGCACCACAGCTTGAAAGCTCAATTCTTTGGCACTCAGCCTTTTTTATGGTCCAACTCTCACACCCATACATGACTACTGGAAAAACCAAAGATGTGACAATGTGAACATTTGTCAGCAAAAAGATACCTCTGTCTTTTAATACACTGTATAGGTTTGTCATAGCTTTTGCTTCAAGGAGCAAACACCTTTTAATTTCATGGCTGCAGTCAATGTCCACAGTGATTATGGAGCCCAAGAAAATAAAATCTGTCACTCTTTCCACATTTTGTTATGAAGTAATGGGACCAGATGCCATGATCTTCATTTTTTGAATGCTGAATTTTAAGCCAGCTTTTTCACTCTCCTCTTTCACCCTCAACAAGAGGCTTTTCAGTTATTGTTCACTTTCTGCCATTACAGTGGTTGATATTTCTCCCAGAAATCTTGATTCCAGCTTGAACTTCCTCTAGCCCAGAATTTTGCATGATGTACTCTGCATAGAAGTTAAATAGGCATCATGACAATAAAAAGCCTTGATTTACTCCTTTCCAAATTTTAAACCAGTCCATTGTTCCATGTCCAATTCTAATTGATGTTTCTTGGCTTGCATGCAGGTTTCTCAGGAGGTAGGTAAGGTTGTCTGTTATTCCCATCTCTTGAAGAATTTTCCAGTTTGTTGTGATCCACACAACCAAAGGCTTTAGCTCAGTCAATGGAGCAGAAGTAGATTTATTTTTGGAATTCCCTTGCTTTTTCTATGACCTAACAGATGTTTCCAATTTGATCTCTGGTTCCTCTGCCTTTTCTAAATACATTATACATCTGGAAGTTCTTGGTTCTTGTACTGCTGAAGCCTAGTTTGAAGGATTTTGATCATACCCTTGCTAGTATGTGAAATGGGTGCAACTGTAGGGTAGTTAGAAAATTCTTTGGCATTGACTTTCTTTGGGATTGGAATGAAAATGACCTTTTCCAGTCCTGTGGCCACTCTTGAATTTTCCAAATTTGCCAGCATACTGAGTGTACCACTTTAACAGTATCCTCTTTTAGGATTTGAAATAGCTCAGCTGATATTTTTGTACAGATCTTCTGTGTATTCTTGTCAACTCTTCTTAATATCTTCTGCTTCTGTTAGGTCCATACCATTTATGTCCTTTATTGTGCCCATCAACATGAAATGTTCCCTTGGTGTCTCCATTTTTCTTGAAGAGATCTCCAGTCTTTCCCATTCTATTGTTTTCCCTATTTCTTTGCATTGTTCTCTCTCTTTTTTAAAAAGTTTTTATTTATTTATTTACTTTATTTACTTTATTTTACTTTACAATAGTGTATTGGTTTTGGCATACATTGACATGAATCCGCCACAGGTGTACATGAGCTCCCAAACATGAACCCCCCTCCCACCTCCCACCCTACATCATCCCTCCGGATCATCCCCGTGCACCAGTCCCAAGCATCCTGCATCCTGCATCGAACATAGACTGGCAATTCGTTTCTTACATGATAGTATACATGTTTCAATGCCATTCTCCCAAATCATCCCACCCTCTCCCTCTCCCTCTCCCTCAGAGTCCAAAAGTCCGCTCTACATATCTGTGTCTTTTTTGCTGTCTTGCATACAGGGTCATCATTACCATCTTTCTAAATTCCATATATATGTGTTAGTAATGCATTGTTCTCTTAAGAAGGCTTTTTTGAAAAATCACTTCTTGCTATTCTCTGAAACTCTGGATTCAGTTGAGTATATCATTCCTTTTCTTCTTTGCCTTTCACGTCTCTTCTTTTCTCAGCTATTTGTAAGGTCTCCTCAGGCAATCACTTTGCCTTATGGCATTTCTTTTACTTGGGGGTGGTTTTGTTCACTATCTCCTGCTCTATGTTATGAATTTCTGTTCACAGTTCATCAGGCACTCTGTCTAATTCAAGATCTCATAACTTGAATCTATTTGTCACCTCCACTGTATAATCATAAGGGATATGGTTTAGGTCATACCTGAATGGCCTAGTGGTTTTCCTTACTTTATTCAATTTAAACATGAATTTTGCAATAAAGAATGGATAATCTGAGCTAAGATCAGTGGAGAAATAACTCCAGAAAAAATGAAGGGATGGAGCCAAAGCAAAAAGAATACCCAGCTGTGGATGTGACTGGTGATAGAAGCAATATCGGATCTCCGGGGGTTGGTGATGGACAGGGAGGCCTGGCGTGCTGCGATTCATGGGGTCACAAAGAGTCAGACATGACTGAGCGACTGAACTGAACTGAATCTGAGCCACAGTGACCCCCAGGTCTTGTGTTTGCTGACTGTATAGAGCTTCTCCATCTTTAGCTGCTAAGAATATAACCAATCTGATTTCAGTATTGACCATCTTGTGATATTCATGTGCAGATTCATCTCTTGTGTTATTGGAAGAGAGTGTTTGCCAAAGCATTTTTTAAGGCAAAACTCTGTTAGCTTTTGCCCTGTTCATTTTGTACAGTGAGGCCAAACTTGCCTGTTATTCCAGGAATCACTTGACTTCCTACTTCTGCATTCTAATCCCCTACCATGAAAATGACTTGTGTGTGTGTGTGTGTGTGTGTGTGTTATATCTCGGTCTTGTAGATCATAGAATCTTTCTGTTTCAGCTTCTTCAGAATTAAGTTGGGGCATAGATTAAATTACTGTGATGTTGAACAGTTTATTGGAAATGAACTGAGATCATTCTGTCATTTTTAAGACTGCATCCAAGAGCAGCATTTTGGACTCTTGTTGACTATGATGGCTACTCCATTTCTTCTAAAGGATTCTTGCCCAGAGTAGTAGATACAATGGTCATCTGAGTTAAATTCACCCATTCCAGTCCATTTTAGTTCACTGATTCTTAAAGTGTTGACCTTCACCCTTGCTATCTCCTGTTTTTGACCACTTCCAATTTGCCTTAATTCATGGACCTAACATTCCATGTTCCTATGCAATATTTCTCTTTACAGCAATCAGACTTTACTTTCATCACCTGTCTCATCCACAACTGGGTATTGTTCTTGTTTTGGCTCTGTCTCTTCATTTTTTCTGGAGTTATTTCTCCGTTCTTCTCCAGTAGCATTTTGGGCACCTACCAACCTAGGGAGTTCATCTTTCAGTGTCCTAACTTTTGCCTTTTAATATTCTTCATGCACAGTATTCCTGTCTTGAGAACCCCATGAACAGTGTGAAAATTAATATATCAATCCATGATAAATAAAATATCAAAATTTAAATAGAGACAGGATGAGACTTACCTTTACATACCTCACTTGTCTCACCCTAATCATGAACCTGACAGGTTTTAATTCTTCCTTTCTCTGCAGAACAAGGAGATGAACATTAACTTTAACCCTTCATGGGGTATGGTGGCATGTGACAAAAGAAACCTCTACTGACATAGTATAAGGCCAGCATTTTGTAGTTCTTCCTTTGTATTGACCCATTATTTAATCTCATGAACATGACCTCCCAACTTTTCCTAAAAGCAAAGCCAGTTTCCCCAGACTGTGCTGAAAAGGAGAACTCTTTTATAAATGCACACA
The DNA here is from genome assembly GCF_014754425.2 of Oryx dammah. NCBI lineage: Eukaryota > Metazoa > Chordata > Mammalia > Artiodactyla > Bovidae > Oryx > Oryx dammah. The sequence continues at coordinate 12,082,376 of NW_024070203.1, forward strand.
GAACTACACAGGAATGCTGAATCTTCACTAAGTCACACCAGGAACATTAAAAAGAAAAAGAAAAAAAAAAAACTGTCCTGATTAGAAATACTTAAATCCATTAAGATGCTCATGAAATGATATGTCTTAGACAGTGTTTTTAATGACAAGCTATTGTTTCAAATTGCTTGTTAGCTACAGCATGACCTTAAATCCAATGGATTTATTTATTATCCTCTCCAGGGTTGGCCCTAGGCTAAATTGTAAAGTAGGTTCAGTTTAACCTGACAGACAATTCTTGGCCCATAACATATGCAGATGCCCACTCTCTTTTTCAAATACTGACACCCTCTGACCTGCCCTTGGGGTAGGTCTGCTAGGAAGCTCATCAAACTTCTCCGTACCCCCTACAGAAGTATGCATATCAGCTCTGCAACCTCAGTTAGGTAGCTGTGATTGGAGAACAGTCACTTATAATAAGCTGCCTTGTGGTGTGTTGTTCAATAATATTTCAATGTGTTTTCATAGCCAGAATATTAGCATTTGAACAGAGGCTGGAGAAAAATACATGGCATACCTTTTGGGGCAACAAAATTGTACATATGATATACTGTCAGCTATAAACTAATCCTATGATGGCAAGAAAAAACACTGAATTTTTAAAATTATGCTTAAGTGACAGGATAACATCATTTTTTTGCAGTTTCCATTTTCTTATGACTAAATATTTGCTTATTGTGAATTATTTTATTTATATAAATAAAAAATGGTGGTTAAGTTGCTGTTATGTCTGATTCTTGCAAACCCTTGGACTGCAGCCATCCAGTCTTCTCTGTCCATGGGATTTCTCAAGGAAGTATACTGGAGTGAGTTGCCATTGCCTTCTCCAGAGGTATCTTTCCTACCCAGGGATCAAACCCACGTCTCCTACATTGCAGGCAGATTATTTACCACTGAGCCACTATGGAAGCCCCAATAGTCAGTTCTGTCACTCAGTCATGTCTGACAATTTGCAGTCCATGGATTGCAGCATGCCAGACTACCCTGTCCATCACCAACCCACAGAGCTTGTTCAAATCCATGTCTGTTGAGTTGATGATGCTTTCCAACCATCTCATCCTCTGTCGTCCCCTTCTCCTGCCCTCAATCTTTTCCAGTATCAGGGTCTTTTCAAATGAGTCAGTTTTTCAGAATAGGTGGCCAAATACTGTAATTTCAGCTTCAGCATCAGCCCTTTCAATGAATATTCAGGACTGTTTTCCTTTAGTATGGACTGGTTAGATATCTGTGCAGTCCAAGGAACTCTCAAGAGCTTTCTCCAAAACCCACGGTTCAAAAGCATCAATTCTTCAGTGCTCAGCTTTCTTTATAGTCCAGCTCTCACATCCATACATAACCATAGCTTTGACTAGACTGACCTTTGGAGACAAATTAATGTCTCTGCTTTTTTTTAATATAAATTTATTTATTTATATTGGAGGTTAATTACTTTACAATATTGTATTGGTTTTGCCATACATCAACATGAATCTGCCACAGGTATACACGTGTTCCCCATCCTGAACCCCACTCCCTCCTCCCTCCCTGTACCATCCCTCTGGGTCATCCTGGTGCACCAGCCCCAAGCATCCAGTATCATGCATCAAACCTGGACTGGCGATTCATTCCATATATGATATTTTACATGTTTCAATGCCATTCTCCCAAATCATCCCACCCTTTCCATCTCCCACAGAGTCTAAAAGACACAGATATTCTATACATCTGTGTCTCTTTTGCTGTCTCACAGACAGGACTATCGTTACCATCTTTCTAATTCCATATATATGCGTTAGTGTACTGTACTGGTGTTTTACTTTCTGGCTTACTTCACTCTGTATAATAGGTTCCAGTTTCATCCACCTCATTAGGACTGATTCAAATGAATTCTTTTTAATGGCTGAGTACTACTCCATTGTGTATGTGTACCACAACTTTCTTATCCATTCTTCTGCTGATGGACATCTAGGTTGCTTCCATGTCCTGGCTATTATAAACAGTGCTGCAATGAACATTGGGGTACATGGGTCTCTTTCAATTCTGGTTTCCTCCGTGTGTATGCCCAGCAGTGGGATTGCTGGGTCATAAGGCAGTTCTAGTTCCAGATTTTTAAGGAATCTTCACACTGTTCTCCATAGTGGCTGTACTAGTTGGCTTTCCCACCAACAGTGTAAGAGGGTTCCCTTCTCTCCACACCCTCTCCAGCATTTATTGCTTGTAGACTTTTGGATCACAGCCATTCTGACTGGTGTGAAATGGTACCTCATTGTGGTTTTGATGTGCATTTCTCTGATAATGAGTGATGTTGAGCATCTTTTCATGTGTTTGTTAGCCATCTGTATGTCTTCTTTGGAGAAATATCTATTTAGTTCTTTGGCCCATTTTTTGATTGGGTCGTTTATTTTTCTGGAATTGAGCTGCATAAGTTGCTTGTATATTTTTGAGATTAGTTGTTTGTCAGTTGTTTCATTTGATAATATTTTCTGCCATTCAGAAGGCTGTCTTTTCACCTTGCTTATAGTTTCCTTTATTGTGCAGAAGCTTTTAAGTTTAATTAGGTCCCATTTGTTTATTTTTGCTTTTATTTCCAATATTCTGGGAGGTGGGTCATAGAAGACCCTGCTGTGATTTATGTCCGAGAGTGTTTTGCCTATGTTCTCCTCTAGGAGTTTTATGGTTTCTGGTCTTATGTTTAGATTTTAATCCATTTTGAGTTTATTTTTGTGTGTGGTGTTAGAAAGTGTTCTAGTTTCATTCTTTTGCAAGTGGTTGACCAGTATTACAAGCACCACTTGTTAAAGAGATTGTCTTTACTCCATTGTATATTCTTGCCTCCTTTGTCAAAAATAAGGTGTCCATAGGTGTGTGGATTTATCTCTGGGCTTTCTATTTTGTTCCATTGATCTATATTTCTGTGCCAGTACCATACTGTCTTGATGACTGTGGCTTTGTAGTAGAGCCTGAAGTCAGGCAGTTGATTCCTCCAGTTCCATTCTTCTTTCTCAAGATTGCTTTGGCTATTCGAGGTTTTTTGTATTTCCATACAAATTGTGAAATTATTTGTTCTAGCTCTGTGAAAAATACCGTTGGTAGCTTGATACGGATTGCATTGAATCTATAAATTGCTTTGGGTAGTATACTCATTTTCATAATAGATTCTTCCAATCCATGAACATGGTATATTTGTCCATCTATTCATGTCCATCATCTTCAGTTTTTGAATGTTGAGTTTTAAACCAAATTTTTCACACTCTGCTTTCACTTTCATCAATAGGCTCTTAAGTTCTTGTTCGCTTTCTGCCATTAGGGTGATGTCATCTGCATATCTGAAGTTATTGATGTTCCTCCCACAATCTTGATTCCTGTCTTTGCTTCATCCAGCCAGACATTTCTCATGGTGTACTCTTCATATAAGTTAAATAAGCTGGGTGACAGTATATAGCCTTGATGTACTCCTTTCTCAATTTGGAACCAGTCTCTTGTTCCATGTCCATTTCTAAATGTTGCTTCTTGAACTGCATACAGATTTCTCAGGAAGCAGATAAGGTGGTCTGGTATTCCCATCTCTTTCAGAATTTTCCATAATTTGTTGTGATCCACACAGTCAAAGGCTTTGGCATAGTCAATAAAGCAGAAATAGATGTTTTTCTGGAACTCTCTTGCTTTTTCTATGATCCAATAGTTGTTGGCAGTTTGATTTCTGGTTCCTTTAACTTTTCTAAATCCAACTTGAGCATCTGGAAACTGATGGTCCACATACTATTGAAACCTGGCTTGGAAAATTTTGAGCAACACTTTGCTAGCATGTGAGGTGAGCACAATTGTCTGGTAGTTTCCTGCTGAGTTTTCCAAATTTGCTGGCATATTGAGTGCAGCACTTTCACAGCATCATCTTTCAGGATTTGAAATAACTCAACTGGAATTCCATCACCTCCACTAGCTTTGTTTGTAGTGATGATTCCTATGGCCCACTTGACTTCACATTTCAGGATGTCTGACTCTAGGTGAGTGATCACACCATCATGATTATCTGGGTCGTGAAGATCTTTTTTGTACAGTTCTTCTGTGTATTCTTGCCACATCTTAAGATATTAAGAATATTTTCTGTTGCTCTTAGGTCCCTACCATTTCTATCCTTTATTGAGCCCATCTTTGCATGAATATTACCTCAGTATCTCTAATTTTCTTGAAGAGAGCTCTAGTCTTTCCAATTCTATTGTTTTCTTCTATTTCTTTGCATTGATCACTGAGGAAGGCTATCTTATCTCCCCTTGCTATTCTTTGGAACTCTGCATTCAAATGTGTATATCTTTCCTTTTCTCCTTTGCTTTTCACTTCTCTTCTTTTCACCACTATTAAAAACGCCTCCTCAGAGAGCAATTTGGTTTTTTGCATTTCTTTTTCTTAGAGATACTCTTGATTCCTATCTCCTGTACAATGTCACAAACCTCTGTCCATAGTTCATGAAGCACTCTATCAGAACTAGTCCCTTAAATCTATTTCTCACTTCCACTGTATAGTTTTAAGGGATTTGATTTACAATGACCTGAATCAGCCATGAGTGTACCTGTGTCCCTCATCCTGAACCCCTCTCCTAACTCCATCCCCATCTCATCCCTCAAGGTTGTCCCAGTGAACTGGCTTTGAGTTCCCTATTTCATGAATCCTACTTGGACGGATGATCTATTTCACATATGGTAATATACATATTTCAATGCTATTATCTCAGATCATCACACCCTCACCTTCTCCCACAGAGTCCAAAAGTCTGTTCTCTATATCAGTGTCTCTTTTGCTGTCTCACATACAGGGTCACTGTTAACATCTTTCTAAATTCCATATGTATGCATTAATTCGTGTTTTTCTTTCTGACTTACTTCACTCTGTATAATAGGCTCCAGTTTCATCCACCTCATTTGAACTGATTCAAATATGTTCTTTTTGAGATGGGAATACCAGACCACCTGACCTGCCACTTGATAAATCAGTATGCAGGTCAGCAGGCAACAGTTAAAACTGGACATGGAACAACAGACTGGTTCCAAATAGGAAAAGGAGTACGTCAAGGCTGTATATTGTCACCCTGCTTATTTAATTTATATGCAGAGTACATCATGAGAAACGCTGGACTGGAAGAAACACAAGCTGGAATCAATATTGCCAGGAGAAATATCAGTAACCTCAGATTTGCAGATGACACCACCCTTATGGCAGAAAGTGAAGAGGAGCTAAAAAGCCTCTTGATGAAAGTGAAAGTGCAGAGTGAAAAAGTTGGCTTAAAGCTCAACATTCAGAAAACGAAGATCATGGCATCCGGTCCCATCACTTCATGGGAAATAGGTGGGGAAACAGTGGAAACAGTGTCAGACTTTATTTTGGGGGCTCCAGAATCACTGTGGATGGTGACTGCAGCCATGAAATTAAAAGACGCTTACTCTTTGGAAGAAAAGTTATGACCAACCTAGATAGCATATTCAAAAGCAGAGACATTACTTTGCCAACAGAGATCCATCTAGTCAAGGCTATGGTTTTTCCAGTGGTCACGTATGGATGTGAGAGTTGGACTGTGAAGAAGGCTGAGCACTGAAGAATTGATGCTTTTGAACTGTGGTGTTGGAGAAGACTCTTGAGAGTCTCTTGGACTAAGGAGATCCAACCAGTCCATTCTGAAGGAGATCAGTCCTGGGATTTCTTTAGAAGGAATGATGCTAAAGCTGAAGCTCCAGTACTTTGGCCACCTCATGTGAAGAGTTGACTCATTGGAAAAGACTCTGATGCTGGGAGGGATTGGGGGCAGGAGGAGAAGGGGACGACAGAGGATGAGATGGCTGGATGGCATCACTGACTGGATGGACGTGAATCTGAGTGAACTCTGGGAGATGGTGATGGACAGGGAGACCTGGCGTGCTGCGATTCATGGGGTTGCAGAGTCGGACACGACTGAGTGACTGAACTGAACTGAATATTCCATTGTGCATATGTACTAAAGTTTTTTTTATCCATTCATCTGCCAATGGACATAAGTTGCTTCCATATCCTAGCTGTTGTAAACAATAGTGCAATGAACATTGGGGTACACGTGTCTCTTTCAATTCTGGTTTCCTCAGTGTGTATGCCCAGCAGTGGGATTGCTGTGTTGTATGGCAGTTCTATTTCCAGTTTCTTAAGGAATCTCCACACTGTTCTCCATAGTGGCTGTATTAGTATGTGTTCCCACCAACAGTATGAGTGTTCCCTTTTCTCCACACCTTCTCCAGCATTTATTGGATGTAGACTTTTTGATAGCAGCCATTCTGACTGGCATGAGATGCTATCTCATTAAGTTTTTAATTTGCATTTATCTGATAGTAAGTGATGTTGAGCATCTTTTCATGCATTTGTTAGCCATCTGTATATCTTCTTTGGAGAAATGTCTGTATAGTTCTTTGGCCCATTTTTTTTTATTGGGTCATTTATTTTTCTGGGATTGAGCTTATTTTTGTGCATGATGTTAGAAAGTGTTTTAGTTGCATTCTTTTACAGGTAGTGGACCAGTTCTGCCAGCACCATTTGTTAAAGAGAATATCTTTTCTCCATTGTATAGTCTTGCCTACTTTGTCAAAGATAAGGTATCCATAGGTGGGTGGATTTATCTTTGGAATTTCTATCTTGTTCCCTTGATCTATATTTCTGTCTTTTAGCCAGTACCATGCTGTCTTGATGACTGCTGCTTTGTAGTATAGTCTGAAGTCAGGTAGGATGATTCCTCCAGTTCCATTCTTCTTTCACAAGATTGCTTTGGCTATTTGAAATTTTTTGTATTTCCATACAAATTTTGAAATTATTTGTTCTAGTTCTGTGAAAAATACCATTGGTACCTTGATAGGGAGTACATTGAATCTATAGACTGGTTTGAGTATTATATTCATTTTCATTATATTGAGTCTTCCAATCCATGAACAGGGTATATTTCTCCATCTGTTTGTGTCATATTTGATTTCTTTCACCAGCGTTTATATTTTTCTATACATAAGTGTTTTGTTTCTTTAGGTAAATTTATTCCTAAGTACTTTTTCTTTTCATCTCAAAGGCTAATGGATTTGTTTCCTTAATTTCTTTTCTATTTTCTCATTGTTACTGTATAGAAGTAGAAGAGATTTTTGTGTATTAATTTTATATCCTGCAACTTTACTATATTCATTAATTAGCTCTAGTAATTCTCTAGTGGTGTCTTTAGGGTTTTCTATGTAGAGGATCATGTCATCTGAAAACAGTGAGAGCTTTATTTCTTTTCCAGTCTGGATTCCTTTTATTTCTTTTTCTTCTCTGATTGCTGTGGCTAAAACTTCCAAAACTATATTGAATAGTAGCAGTGAAAATGGGCACCCCTGTCTTGTTCCTGACTTTAGAGGAAATGCTTTCAATTTTTCACCATTGAGGGTATGTTTGCTGTGGGTTTATCATATATGGCTTTTATTATGTTGAACTATGCTCCTTCTATGCCTACTTTCTGGAAGGTTTGAATCATAAATAGATGTTAAATTTGGTCAAAGGTTTGCTCTGCATCTATTGAGATAATCATATGGTTTTTATCTTTCAATTTGTTAATTTGGTGTATCACATTGATTGATATGCAAATATTGAAGAATCCTTGCATCCTTGGGATAAAGCCCACTTGGTCATGATGTATGATCTTTTTAATATGTTGTACGATTCTGTTTTCCACAATTTTGTTGAGGACTTTTGCATCTATGTTCATCAGTGATACTGGCCTGTAGTTTTCTTTTTTTGTGGCATCTTTGTCTGGTTTTGGTATTAAGGTGATGGTATTTGGTATTAGGCCTCATAGAATGCGTTTGGCCATTTACATTCCTCTGCAATTTTCTGGAAGTGCTTGAGTAGGATAGGTGTTAGCTCTATAACTTAGAGAGTTATAACTATAACTGTCTATGACTTAGTTAGCTCTATAACTCTCTAACTTAGAGAGTTTTTTGTAGAATTCACCTGTGAAGCCATCTGGTTCTGGGCTTTTGTTTCTTGGAAGATCTTTGGCTATAGTTTCGATTTTTGTGCTTGTGATGGGTCTGTTAAGATTTTCTATTTCTTCCTAATTCAGTTTTGGAAGCTTATACTTTTCTAAGAATTCATCCATTTCTTCTAAGTTGTCCATTTTTATTGTCATGTAGATGCCAATAGTAAGTAGTCTTTTATTATCCTTTGTATTTCTGTTTTGTGTGTTGTGATTTCTCCATTTTCATTTCTAAGTTTGTTGATTTGATTCTTCCCCCCCCCTTTTTTTTGGATGAGTCTGGCTAATCGTTTCTCTATTTTATTTATCTTCTCAAAGAACCAATTTTAGTTTTGTTGATTTTTGCTATAGTTTCATTTGTTTCTTTTTCATTTATTTCTGCCCTTATTTTTATGATTTCTTTCCTTCTACTAACCTGGGGTTCTTCATTTCTTCTTTGTCTAGTTGCTTTAGGTGTAAAGTTAGGTTATTTATTTGATTTTTCTCTTGTTTCTTGATGTAACCTTGTATTGTTATGAACCTTCCCCTTATCACTGCTTTTATGGAATCCCATAGGTCTTGGGTTGTTGTATTTTCATTTTCATTTGTGTCTATGCATATTTTGATTTCTTTTTTTATTTATTCTGTGATTTGTTGGTTATTCAAAAGTGTGTTGTTTAGCTTCCATATGTTGGAATTTTTAATGTTTTTTTTTCCCCTGTAGTTGACATCTAAGCTTGTTGAATTGTGATCAGAAAAAGATGCTTGAAATTATTTCACTATATATTTTTTTAATTTACCAAAGATAGATTTATGGCCCAGGATATGATCTATCCTGGAGAATGTTCTATGTGCCCTTGAGAAAAAGGTGAAATTCACTGTTTTGGGGTGAAATGTCCTATAGATATTAATTAGGTCTAACTGGTCCATTGTATCATTTAAAGTTTGTGTTTCTTTGCTAGTTTTCTGTTTGGTTGATCTACCCATAGGTGTGAGTGGGATATTAAAGTCTCCCACTATTATTGTGTTATTGTTAATTTCCCCTTTCCTACTTGTTAACATTTGCCTTACATATTGCAGTGATCCTATTTTGGGTGCATATATAATTATTATATCTTCTTCTTGGCTTGATCCTTTGATCATTAAGTAGTATCTTTCTTTGTCTCTTTTCACAACCTTTATTTCAAAGTCTATTTTACCTGATATGAGAATTGCTACTCCTGGTTTCTTTTGTTCTTGATTTGCATAAAGTATCTTTTTCCAGCCCTTCACTTTCAGTCTGTACACATCCGTTGTTTTGAGGTGGGTCTCTTATAGACAGCATATATGGGATTCTTGTTTTTGTATCCATTCAGCCAGCCTTTTTCTTTTGGTTAGGGCATTCAATCCATTTGCATTTAAGGTAATTATTGATAAATATGATCCCATTGCCATTTACTTTGTTGTTTGGGGTTCGAGTTTATAAACCTTTTCTGTGTTTCCTGTCTAGAAAAGATCATTTAGCATTTGTTGAAGAGCTGGTTTGGTGGTAATGAATTCTCTCAGCTTTTGCTTTTCTGTAAAGTTTTTGATTTCTCCTACATATTTGGATGAGATCCTTGCTGGGCATAGTAATCTCAGTTGTAGGTTTTTCTCTTTCATCACTTTAAGTATGTCCTGCCATTCCCTTCTGGCCTGAAGAGTTTCTATTGAAAGATCACCTGTTATCATAATGGGGATGCCCTTGTGTGTTATTTGTTGCTTTTCCCTTGCTGCTTTTAATATTTGCTATTTGTGTTTGATCTTTGTTAATTTGATTAATATGTGTCTTGGGGTGTTTCACCTTGGGTTTATCCTGTTTGGGACGCTCTGGGTTTCTTGGACTTGAGTGGCTATTTCCTTCCCCATTTTAGGGACTTTTCAACTATTATCTTCTCAAATATTTTCTCATGCCCTTTCTTTTTTTCTTCTTCTAGGACTCCTATGATTGGAATGTTGGGGCATTTAACATTGTCCCAGAGTTCTCTGAAGTTGTCCTCATTTCTTTTAATTCTTTTTTCTTTTTTTCTTCTCTGCTTCATTTATTTCCACCATTCCTTCTTCCACCTCACTTATTGTATCTTCTGCCTCCGTTATTCTACTGTTGGTTCCCTCCAGAGTGCTTTTGATCTCAGTTATTGCAGTATTCATTGTTGATTGACTCTTTTTTATTTATTCTAGATCCTTGTTAAATATTTCTTTCATCTTCTCAATCCTTGTCTCTAGTCTACTTCTTTGTAACTCCATTCTGTTTTCAATTTTGGATCATCTTTACTATCATTATTCTGAATTCTTTTTCAGGTAAACTCCTTATCTCCTCATCTTTTGTTTGATTTGGGGCATTTATGATGTTCCTTTACCTGATGAATATTTCTCTGCCTTTTCATTTTGTTTAGATTTATGTGTTTGGGGTGGCCTTTCTGTATGCCAGAAGTGTGTGGTTCCTCTTTATTGTGGAGCTTTCTCCCTATGGGTAGGGTTGGAGTAGTGGCTTGTCAAGGTTTCTTGATTAGGGGAACTTTCATCTGTTTTCTGGTGAGTGGAGCTGGATTTCTTCCCTCTGGAGTGCAATGAAGTGACCATTAGTGAGTTTTGACATGTCTATGAGCTTAGCATGGCTTTGGGAAGCCTGTAGTTTAATGCTCAGTACTGCATTGCTGCATTGCTAGAGAATTAGCATGGTATGTCTTGCTCTGGAACTTGTTGGGTGAATCTTGGTTTCAATTTAGGTATGGAGGCTTTTGGATGAGTTCTTTTCTACTAATGTTCCCTAGAATCAGGAGATCTCTGGTGTTTTCAAGTTTTGGATTTAAGCCTCCTGTCTCTGGTTTTCAGTCTTATTCTTACAGTAACCTTAAGACTTCTCCATCCATACAGCACAGATGATAAAATATCTTGAGTAATAGTGAAAAGAGTCTCCACAGTGAGGGACACCCAGAGAGATTTAAAGAGTTATATGGAGAAGAGAAGAGAAGAGGGAGGAGGGAGATAGAGGTGACCAGGAGGAGAAGAGGGGGAATCAAAATGGAAGAGAGCAATCTAGCCAGTAATCAATTCCTTATATGCTCTCCACAGTCTGGAACACCCAGAGAGGTTCATGAGTTACATAGAAAAGAGAAGAGGGAGGAGGGAGATAGAGGTGACTAGGAGGAGAAGAGGGGGTGGCAAAAGGATAAAGAGCAATCGAACCAGTATTCACACCCCTAAGTGAAAATGGATATTGAAGATTAGATTCTTAATGGTACAAACTTGATAACAAATACCAGAAACCAAAGATTAAAAATCTAGAGTAGAGGTTAGACTCTCAAAAATACAATATTAAAAATAGAAAACAAAATCAATCACAAAAATTATATTGTTGGGACCTAACAAACGCCATGATAGGCTTCAGGGACTAAGGTAGGACTCACAGGAAAAGCTGAGCCATTGCCCAGTGAGGTCATCCCCGCGGATGCCAGGACTTGTCTAATCAGCATACTCCCTGTAACCTGGTTTGAGTTTATCAGGACATAAAAGACATCCCCCTGCAGCCAATAGCCAATTAGTAAATACCAGGAAGCTCCTGCAGCCAATCAGCCCTTGCCAACTCTCTGTCTTTGTTCTAAACCTATAAATACTGCTGTAAATCTGGGCTCAGGGCTCTTGCTCCACTCCAATGTGTTGAATGTGGCGGGAGCCCTAGCTCGAGCTAGAAATAAAACCCCTTCATGCTTTTGCATTGCTGTGGATGTCTTATTCTCTGTTTTGGGGACTCGGACTCTGGGCATAACATATATATATGTGTGACATTTCTTTAAAAAATAAGGTGTTTTATTGCAAGGTAACAGTAGGTTATAGAAGTGAAAATTAAAGGAGTAATAAAGAACTTAAAAATGAAAACCATTTAAAAATAATAATAGTAAAAATATTTCTATGAATTTCTTTGGAGCTGTTGTGGGCAGTGTGGGGTCAGTTCAATTTCAGATAGTTCCTTGTTCCAGCTTGTACTTCTTCTCAAGGTCTATAGGCCCCTTCCAATGCTTAGTCAGTGTTAACTATAGGGGTTTAATCTGTTGCACTTGCAACTTTCAGAGCAGTTTCCTCTTCTTTGTTCATTTTGGCTTCCTCTGTTTGCAAGTCTATTCAGTGTCTAATTTTTTCCCTGACACAAAGGGGCAAAAGTGGTCACTTATTTAGGCTCACTTGCTCAGTTGCATTGTGGGGAGGGAGGGACACTGCAAACAAATATCACTGGCATGTGTGGGGCATGATCACAGTGTATAGACCACACTGCATTTGCCCCAGCCCACTGAGGCATGTGCTTTCTTGGTCTACACTGCTCAGGTTCCAGGTTGCTCTCCCAGTATACTGTCCAAAGCGGACCCTGTGTTTCACACACTTCCCAGGTCTAAGCCACTCAGGTTCCAGTTCTCAGGTACTCCACAAAGGCATAGACTTGGTTGAGCATGTGTTTTGTGCCTTTCCCAGGTCCAAGAAGCTCAAACGGCCAGGCGCTTGGCAAGCACACTGTCTCAGGTGGACCATTCATCTTAATTAAAATTAATCACCTTCCCAGTTCCAGCACTCGGTTCCCCAGGTGCACTGCAAGAGCACTGTCTCTGGTGTACCATGTGTCTCTGGGGAGCTGACGTGGTTAGCAACTAGGAGCCTGCTCATAGTTTGGTGGAGGATGCCAGCTCTGGGGCCAAGATTGCCCCTTGCCTTCCAGCTCTGGCTGTCGCTTGCCTGCCTCTCTGCCTCCAGCGAGGGGAGGGGCCTGTACGCAGCCTGCTAGCTCTCCTTTGGTATTCACTTAATCTTTCATTCTGTGAGTGGACCAGGCTTCCTGTTAGGTTAGAGCCTTTCATGGGAACATCCTCTTTATTTTTTCCCCTCTCTGGCTATCCCACAGTTTGGGTTGTTATCTCATCTTAGCTCCCTCAGATTGTCCTCAGGGCATTCAAGCCCAGTCCTTACCCTAAGGAGGAATGATGCAGCCTGCACCTCCCTGTCCAGCCCCTGCTCACTGATGCCACCATCTGGGCTACTTCTCTGCTGGGAGTGGCGATTAGGCATGTATTCTGTGGGTTGTTTTTTTTTTTTTTTTTCCCCCTCCTAGTTATGTTGCCCTCTGAGATTCCAAAACTCTCCACAGACCAGCCAGTGAGACGGTTTCCTGCTGTTTGGAAACTACTCCTCCTTCACGACTTCTTCCCCAGGATGGGTCTCTGTCCATAACTCTTTTGTCTCTCTTTTTGTCTTTTATATTTTGTCCTATCTCCTTTCAAAGAGAATGGGCTACCTTTCTGCATGCCTAGTATCCTCCAAAAGCATCCAGAAGTTGTTTTGTGGAAGTTGCTCAGCATTCAAATGATCTTTTGATGAATTTGTTGGAGAGAAAGTGGTCTCCCCATCCCATTCCTCTGCTGTCTTGGGACCATCTCCCACTTTATACATTGTTAAGCCACTTAAATATAGCCGCTGCCCCCCCAAAGAAGTATCATTTTGGAAATTTTCAAACATTGTATAAATCCCATTATTCTGTATATATATCTCCTGATAATCAACTATGTTTTGTGTGAGATTTTTGGTTGAAGGATAGTTGATTTACAATATTGTGTTAGTTTCAGGTGTACAGTAAAAGGAAGTTTATACACACACACACATATATATTCTTTTTTCAGATTGTTTTCCATCATAGGTTATTACAAAATATTGAATATAGTACCCTGTGCTATCCAATAAGTCCTTGTTTATCCACTCTATATATAGAAGTTTATATATAGTTTATAAACTATTTTTAATTGACCCCCATTTGTATCCATGTAGCTCTTATTCATTCATTTTCATTCATTTATATCCTTTCTATTGTTGTTTTTTCCCATATAACCAATGCCTCAAAATTCTCAATTTTGTAAATGTCTCCTTATGCACATATGTGCTTTCTCTACTTTAGTTACTTTTAGTCAGTAACTGAAAGCAAAATTGCTGGCTCAAAATGTATGAACATCCATGACTACACTAGACAATTTCAGTTTGCTCTCACAATGGTCTATATTCTAACCTGTGAAAGGTGAGAGCTACTGTGTCTACACATCATTACATTGTCAGACTTCTAAATCTTTTCCAACTATAGGATATGAAAGGGTACTTCTTAGTCCTTTAACTGGCATTTCCCTGATAACTTGTGAAGTTAAAAAATCTATTCATGTGTTCATTATCCATTTAGGTTTCTTCTGTGATTTACCGCTTTATATCACACTCTATCTTTTGTAATGACAAAAAATACTCTATTCCAATGAAAGTATCTAACATTGACTTCTCAATTAATTGGAACTTAATAAAGAAGATCTTTCACTTGAACTGGGGCCTCCCAGTATCCCTTAAACACATCCACTGCTGCTTTAGAGAAAGACTTTCTCAGTCATCATTCATGTGATCCACAAAGTATGATCACATACTACAAAGTATGATTAGATATATACACCCCCAAGCACCAACACTGAGTTAAAATCCTCATTTACTGCTTGTTATGTGTGACTTTGGATAAAAAACTTATCTCAGTGCCTCAGTTTCCTCAACTTGAAATGAGATAATAATATAATTCCAATCCCCAGATTCTAACTGCAAACAGGATTGTTGTGAGTATATAATAACTGGTAACTGATGTTAAGTTAGACTATTGTGTGGGCACAGTAATTATGATGATAATGGTGATAGTGTATTAGACACAGTATAAGTCACGTGACACCGTAGGTAAACTGAGATGTGAGAAAATCCTTCAATAATCACAGTTTGGTCTATGTAATTTGCTTTATGCAAATGGCATATAATTAAGTTTTGAACCATTATGTTTCTCCTCATCTCCATAGATTTTTTAATTTATTTTTGTCCTATTAAACTATTTTTTATCCTCTATTTCAGAGAAAATTTCTCTCCATTTACATAGATCCCCTCAAACCTTAATGAATGTCATGAAAATGCTTTGAAACTTGTCAGTGAAAAATATTATGAAAATGTAATTGGTTTCCACTTTCAGGGACTCAAAAGGTGAGTCTCTAGATGCAAAAACATATCCTTTTCCAAAATCTTAGCAAGAAATGACAGTCTTAGAATCTTGCTATAACTGGAAATATAATTTGATTGTAATGCTACAAAATAATATCCTTGACCCCAGAACTAAAATCTGGGTTAAAAGCTTCAAGACCAGAGACATTCCTTGTAATTGACTGGGAATCCCTGTAAGGGACTAGAAATGGAAGGATCAAGATGGAAAATTATGAGAGCAGCATGAGATAGGTGATACTTATCAGCACTGAAATCTAACCACAAACTGGAAATAAGTCATATTCAACCACACATTTAAAATAGTGTCCAGCATTTCTTCCATGTTCATGACTCATGTGTCTGTCTCTGTTTTCTATCAAGAGAAACTACCCAGAATGATGAATATGATGAACTTTCAAATTTACTACTCCCTTTTTTCTTTATGATAACCTAACATTACACTTAGACATTTTTGTCTGTTTTTGTCAGCTGTCCCACACAAATCCTGTCTCTTTCCCTATCCCTATTTCTCACATTTTAAAGTTGCATTAATATCTCAATGAGCTAATGCTTTAGCCATTTTTTTATTTAAAAATTGTCCTTGAATTTGTGGTAATCAAGGTAGAAAACAAGTTTTAGAATGGAAACTGAGCACATAGTTGAATAACACGTAGCATCTTGGACTTGTGGACTGCAACTGCACCACTGCTGTTACTGAAGGGGAGAGTTGCAGCTCAGCTGGAGGAGAGACAACCTCAGAAGATACAGAGATTCAGAATGTCACATATGTGTACATATGACATTTCTTTGTGAAAAGGAATAAAGACATGGACAGAGAAGTGCCAACTATTTTAATCTTTATTTTTATCATAAATCTCCTTGCCTGCTATATGAATTCAAATAATGCAATAATTATGTTACAACCAACAGTTCCTCATCCCTTTCCAGAGTCATTTCCACATATTTCCAGTTCACAGTTTTACTTTCTATTTTGAAGACTGTTTTGATATGTAATAAATTATATAATTATATAAATACTTTAAAGTGATTATATATATACACATACAAATATGTGTATATGAGTATGTATATCTGCAACTTATTTTCACTGAACCATATATCATGGACATTTGTAATATAAATATTCTTTACATAAACTATCTCTCTGTAATTACAGCGGGTTGTTCTGACATATCATTAAATGCATTTATCTATTCCCCTACTGATAGACATTTTGGGTTCTCCACATTTTTCTTACTGTCAAACATGTAAAACAATATACAGAAATATCAATATTTTTATATTTAAGCAAAGACAGGTATGTCACATAAGAATAATTACTTGAAGTGTAATTTCTTGGTTATGAAATGATCACTTTAAATGTGCATAGCATCTACAATGGAAACTTCCAAACACATTGCCTCTATTTGTACTTCTACTAGCAGTGTATGAGAGTGAGAGATCCCTCATAAAACTGTCAACATTTAACATAATCAAGCCTTTCTAAGACTATGTCTCTCTGATAGAGTGAAACACACATCTCACTGAACTTTAGATTTGCATTTTCTTGACATCTCATGAGGTTAAGAATCTTTGATAAGTTTATTGTTTATACAGTTCCAAAAAAAGAAATTATAACTGAACCACTATGCTATACACTTGATACTGTAAATCAACCATATTTAATAAAATTTAAAATTTTTTCTATATATTCTGATACATACTATATATAATATGTATACCTTATGTGTACATATGACATTTATTTATAGAGCATTTTATTATATGACGTTTTCAGTTTTGATGTAATCAATTTGCAAATGGATTTTGAAATTGTATAATTATTAGTAAGACCTTCACCTTAGACACCACATTCTATAAAATATTTTCTTCTAAAAATATATTGTAGGTTTATTTATTTTATTCCTTTAATATATTGTTTTGTTGTTTCATTGTTTGCTTGCTGTTGTCACATGCCAATGGAATAATTCATTTCCTGCTCTGCCCAAGTTAGTCTTTGTTTTCATACTCACATAATACATTTTTGGTGACTATAAATCCTACCTGTTTACTTTGAATATATGTAATACAGTAGTTTATAAAAAAATGCTTATAAGCCTTTTCCTTCATATCATCATTTAAAAAATATCTTGTACTTCCTCTAAAACCTTTGCTCCTAAATCTTATTCTGATTCTAAATTTGATTTCTATCCAAACTATGAAGCCTTCTCATCATGCAAGCTGGTGTCTTCAAGAATATTAACCCCGCAGCTTTAGAATTCACCTGTGGGTCTTTGTAAATCTCTGACCATCCTAGGCAAAAGCAACTTAGAGACACTTTTGTTTTCTAAATAGGATCATAATTTCCTTAATCTTCTGATAAATATTCCCTCTACTAAATATATTTATACATTTTTTGTAAAGAATACTTGAATATGTTAGAAAACTCAAGTTCTTGTCCAGTGGATCTAGTGGTTGTGCGATTTGTTGAGCTCTTTTATCCAGCCTACACCTTGCCTCCTCTTAAATTCTGGCTGGACAATACACTCCTTAGTGAATTGTCTGTTTCATGCTTTTTTCTCCTTCTGAGCAGTCTGTACCATGCCTTTTGAACTCATTTATTGGCTTTAATATCTGTATTCAGATTCTGCATCATAGTTTTTAATTAAAAACCCTATCTTTTCCCTCAAATTGTCTTTAGTTTTTTCCAGTTAGTTTTTCAGCTAAAAGTTCTTTAAGAAAAAAATTTCAAAGATTTATTATTATTGCCATTTTCCCTCATTTCTTTCCCACATTTTTCCCATAGTCAAACTTCAACAAATCCATTGCTGAAACTGACTGTTTTCATTATTCTACACACATTTTTCTCATCTAATGCCCTTTACTACCTTACAAGGGAATTATTACCCTCTTTATTCCTTTGGTAGAACTCTTAACACTTCCTGTGATGTTCCTTATGTCTGTCCAAAGATGTCACATCATTGGTCTCATTTCTCATTGGTATCATTCCTCTTTTAGAATTTGAAACTTTGATGTATGTAACCTATATCAACTCCCAATATCTGCCAGATCTCTCTAAGTGAGCATAATACCATTTTTCTTCCAGTAAAAGCAGTAAACATCACACATAAAGTAAAATATACGAATAACAAAAGAGCAAAAAATAAGACTATCACTTGGAAATCATATCAATACAGCACATGTCTATCCCCACACTCTGGTATATTGCCAGAGCTTCAGGTATTGTTATAAGGGAGCTTGTAAGAAAAGCCCATTCTTGTGACTCAGTACAGTTTGGGCTAAGAAACTGCCTGAGATAGATGGGTATACTCAGATCTTAAGTCTAAACCACTCATATGGGGACAGCTCAGTGATCTGGAGAAACTTGAAGAAGGTTGATGAACAATTTGCATGCCTCCCAATCTTTCACCTGTATTAAAATCTAAAATCTCTAAATCTGCTAAACAGATAACTACCCTTTTTCCAGCCTCTATCTTTAGGCTTCTCAAACTTAATATAGTTAAGAATCATCTGAAAATCCTGTAAAAATGAAGATTCTAATTCAGCAGGTGTGGTTGGGGCCTAAAATTCTGCATTTCTAAAAACTTCCTGAGAGATGCTGACACAGATCTGTGGACCACACCCTGAGTCCCAGGTCTTAGATTAATTCTTCTCATTGGAGAAACTGCTGGATTTTTCTAATTATGAAGACAATTACTCTGACCAGTAATGGTGACTGTAAAATAGCTCACATTTATGTGACATTTCAAGCTGACAGAATACTTTGACATTAGCTGGCTCTTTCTGATATTTACAGTAATTCCCAGAAAAGGCAGGATATTAATTAATCAGAGGAGAAGCTGAGAATTGTTAACTTTCCTGGTTAATGTCATGCAAGAAATAAGTGGCAAGGTGATCTGTGAGGTTCCCTCAGACATAGAGACAGTGTAACAAAATGGCCAAAAGCACAGGCTTTGGATATCACCTGTCTTTGAATCAGGTGACTTCCCTGATAGCTTGGTTGGTAAAGAATTCACCTGCAATGCAGGAGACCCTGGTTCAATTCCTGGGTCAGGAAGATCCACTGGAGAAGAGATAGGCTACCCATTCCAGTATACTAAGGCTTCCCTTGTGGCTCAGCTGGTAGAGAGTCCACCCGTGATGTGGGAGATCTGGGTTCGATCCCTGGGTTGGGAAGATCTCCTGGAGAAGGGAAAGGCTACCCACTCCAGTATTCTGGCCTGGAGAATTCCAGGTACTATACAGTCCATGTCCCAAAGGGTCGGACACCACTGAGCCATTATCACTATCTTTGACTATCATTTCCTCCACATCTTAACTATATACAGTATCACAAGTTACTTAACCTCTCTATTTTAGTTCCCTCATTTATAACCTGAACATGCCTATTTCATACACTTGTTAGATTCAATCATCTCTAAAGTCCCTAGTATAGGTAGCTGTCACCTGTAATCACGACATAAATGGTGACTACTACTGGTGTTTTGTTTTCGTCCTTGGTATTCCAGAACACTGGTGAATTTCCCCATACCTTAGCAAAACCTTAGTGCCCACCTATAAGAAATATCAAACTTCCCTGAAGCACTTGACCATCATAGACTTTACATGAAAAATGTGACAGAATTAGACACCTCAGTGAGCCCTTTTTCAGTGTGTTTCTATTTAGCTGGATGCATGAGAGAACTTGCCTATCAATGTGTTGTTATGTATACAAAGAACTTCTGCATGCAGAGTTTCTAGCATGGCTCCTTTCACAAGCCTACAAATCCATGCACATTTTCTTAAAGTGAAGAATAGAAGTTATTTTTTGGATAATAGGATGCCAGTGAACCATTATATGGCCACGTTTCACATGGTTTCATCACTTATGTTTTCCGCAAAGTTAACTGAGCAGTGCCCCTAAATAAAAGCTGAAAAATGACCTCCACATCAGTGACAGATAAACAAGAAAAAGCAAAACGAAAGAGCTGTACCATATAGATAATACTAACATCCAGAATAGGGTAGCACAATCTTTTTAAATGCCTCAACAAATAAAAACTATTCACCCTATCTTAGATTAGTTATTTTCTTTCTTTTTTTTTTTTTTTCATTAGATGGACTAACGGTGCAATGTTTTTCCTATGTAAAATTACCATAACTTCTTTTTGTAACATATCAATTCTGTGGTTGGAAAGTTCATATTTCTAAGTATTTTGACTCATAATCATTTCTCCTTGAACCCAATCATTATAACATGATTTTTAGAGTTGCAGTGTTTTTCAGAGAGTTCAGATATGTAAGAAAAATAAAAGCCTGTATAACAAAATAAATATTTAAGATAAGTTTTAGGGTAAAAAATTACAAGATTATGCTTTCATGGGACTATCAGTAAGGTGAACAATTAGGGTTAGAGTTAGGATTAGCTCAGTCAACTCTTAACCAGTCAACTGTTATTTTACTTGAATATCTGATTGTTTGCTGTGAGCAAATGAACTATTTGTGTACAATCTGGAGTTTAAGGACAACATTTCTTATCATAAGGGACTAGGTTCCTGGATCAAGGTAACAGAATATCTATCCCCTTTCTGCAATGAAAAAGTAATATTGAAAAGTGCACTTTAAAACAGGAAAAAAAGAAGATGGCGGAGGAATAGGATGGAGAGACCACTTTCTCCCCCACAAATTCATCAAAAGAACATTTAAATGCTGAGTAAATTCCACAAAACAACCTCTGAATGCCGGCAGAGGACATCAGGCACCAAGAAAACAGCCCATTGTCTTCAAAAGGAGGTAGGAAAAAATATAAAAGATAAAAAAAGAGACAAAAGAGGTAGGGACAGAGCTCCATCCCAGGAAGGAAGCCTTAAAAAGAGAGAAGTTTCCAAATACCAGGAAACACTCTCACTGCTGAATCTGTGGCGAGACTTGGAACCACAGAGGGCAACATAACTGGAAGGAAAAATAAATAATTAAAATGCACAGATTACGTGCCCAATGGTAACTCCCCCAGTGGAGAAGCAGCACAGACACCTGCACCCACCAATAGCAAGTGGGGGCTGGGCAGGGAGGCACGGGCTGCATTGCTTAGAGTAAGGACCAGGCCTGAATGCCCCAAGGGCAATCTGAGGGAACTAACTTGGGCTATCAAACCAGATTGTGAGATAGTTACCATGTGAAAAGCACTAACCTAAGACACCGCCAGGCCTGCTCACAGGACAAAGGACTGAGCAGAGCTAGTCAGCTGCAGACCATCCCCCTCAGGTGACAGGCAGCCAGAGCCAGAAGGGGGCAACTGCAGCCCCAGAGAGACATTATCTACCAAACTTCAAGCAGATTTGTTTGCTAACTAAGACTTATTGGGGTTCTGGACAGTCAACATCCGCCTGAGAAGGTGTGCCAGTTGTAGACTCAGAAAACCGAGTGGCAGGGATGGGGAAGGTGATAAGTTGCAGCAACCGTGATCACCAAACACCTCATCACCTGAGCTGCTCGGACCTGGTGAGGGCACAAAATGCAGGCCCAACCAAGTCTGCACCTCTGAGGACTTCTTGAGTGCCTGAACCTGAGCGGCTTAGAACTGGGAGGTACATGCAGGCTAGGGCCGGCCTCAGACAGTTCCTGGCCTTGGACGGTTCCTGATGGAGCAACATAGAGCCTGAGCAGTGTGGGCAGGGAGGGCACATGTGCTGTGAGCAGGGGCAGGCCCTGTGTGGCTGAGATATTGCGAGCACATGCCAGTGTTATTTCTTTGCAGTGTCCCTCCCTCTCCACAGTGCAACTGAACAAGTGAGCCTAAAAAAGTGTCCACCACCAGCCCCCTTGTGTCAGGGCAGAAGCCACTGAAGAGACCAGCAAACAGAAGAAGCAAAAACAGGTGGAACTGCCTTGGAAGTGACAGGTGCAATATATTAAAACTCTGTAGTTAGTACCGACTACATAGGGAGGGGCCTATAGATCTTGAGAAATATAAACCAGACCAAGGAACTATCCAAAAATGAACTGACCCCACACTGCTCACAACAACACCAGAGAAAGTCCTAGATATATTTTCACTATTTTTACAATCATTCTTTTTTTTAATTTTTTTTAAATTTTAAGTCCCCTATTACTCCTTTAATTTTCATTTTATATTTTTTCCTCAGATTTTATTATTTTTTTTTTACTTTACAATATCTGCCATGGGTGTACACGTGTTCCCAATCCTGAACCCTCTCCCACTTCCCTCCCCATACCATCTCCCTGGGTCATCCCAGTGCACCAGCCCCAAGCATCCTAATGAAACTTAAAAGCTTCTGCACAACAAAGGAAACTATAAGCAAGATGAAAACACAGCCTTCAGAATGGGAGAAAATAATAGCAAATGAAGCAACTGACAAACAACTAATCTCAAAAATACACAAGAAACTCCTTTAAAACAAAGGCTGTGAAAAGAGATAAAGAAGAACACTACATAATGATCAAAGGATCAATCCAAGAAGATATAAAAGTTATAAATTTATATACATGCAACATAGGAGCACTGCAATATGTAAGACAAATGCTAACAAGTGTGAAAGGGGAAATTAACAATAACACAATAATAGTGGGAAACTTTAATACCCCACTCACACCTATGGATAGATCTACTACACAGAAAATTAACAAGGAAACACAAACTTTAAGTGATACAATAGACCAGTTAGACCTAATTGATACCTATAGGACATTTCACCCCAAAACAATGAATTTCACCTTTTTCTCAAGAACACACAGAACCTTCTCCAGGATAGATTACATCCTAGGCCATAAATCTAGTCTTGGTAAATTCAAAAAAACTGAAATCATTCCAAACATCTTTTCTGACCACCATACAATAAGATTAGATCTCAATTACAGGAGAAAAACTATTAAAAATTCCCACATATGGAGGCTGAACAACACGCTGCAGAATAACCAACAAATCACAGAAGAAATCAAAAAAGAAATCAAAATATGCATAGAAATGAATGAAAATGAAAACACAACAACCCAAAACCTGTGGGACACTGTAAAAGCAATGCTAAAGGGAAACTTCATAGCAATACAGGCATACCTCAAGAAACAAGAAAAAAGTCAAATAAATAACCTAACTCTACACCTAAAGCAACTAGAAAAGGAAGAAATGAAGAACCCCAGGTTTAGTAGAAGGAAAGAAATCTTAAAAATTAGGGCAGAAATAAATGCAAAAGGAACAAAAGAGACCATAGCAAAAATCAACAAAGCCAAAAGCTGCTTCTTTGAAAGGATAAATAAAACTGACAAACCATTAGCCAGACTCATCAAGAAACAAAGAGAGAAAAATCAAATCAATAAAATTAGAAATGAAAATGGAAAGACCACAACAGATAACACAGAAATGCAAAGGATCATAAGAGACTACTATCAGCAATTATATGCCAATAAAATGGACAACTTGGAAGAAAAGGACACATTCTTAGAAAAGTATAACTTTCTAAAACTGAACCAGGAAGAAATAGAAAATCTTAACAGACCCATCACAAGGACGGAAATTGAAACAGTAATCAGAAATCTTCCAGGAAACAAAAGCTCAGGTCCAGATGGATTCACAGCTGAATTCTACCAAAAATTTCGAGAAGAGCTAACGCTATCTTACTCAAACTCTTCCAGAAAATTTCAGAGGAATGTAAACTTCCAACTCATTCAATGAGGCCACCATCACCGTAACCAAAACCTGACAAAGATGCCACAGAAAAAGAAAACTACAGGCCAATATCACTGATGAACATAGATGCAAAAATCCTCAACAAAATTCTAGCAATCAGAATCCAACAACACATTACAAAGATCATACACCATGACCAAGTGGGCTTTATCGCAGGGATGCAAGGATTCTTCAATATCCGCAAATCAATCAATGTAATTCACCACATTAACAAATTGAAAAATAAAAGCCATATGATTATCTCAATAGATGCCGATAAGGCCTTTGACAAAATTCAACATCCATTTATGATAAAAATCTCCAGAAATCAGGAATAGAAGGAACATACCTCAACATAATAAAAGCTATATATGACAAACCTACAGCAAACATTATCCTCAATGGTGAAAAATTGAAAGCATTTCTCCTAAAGTCAGGAACAAGACAAAGGTGCCCACTTTCACCACTAATATTCAACATAGTTCTGGAAGCTTGGGCCACAGCAATCAGAGCAGAAAAACAAATAAAAGGAATCCAAATTGGAAAAGAAGAAGTAAAACTCTTACTGTTTGCAGATGACATGATCCTCTACATAGAAAACCCTAAAGACTCCACCAGAAAATTACCAGAGCTAATC
Source organism: Oryx dammah (assembly GCF_014754425.2). Taxonomy (NCBI): domain Eukaryota; kingdom Metazoa; phylum Chordata; class Mammalia; order Artiodactyla; family Bovidae; genus Oryx; species Oryx dammah. The sequence goes on from NW_024070203.1 coordinate 12,106,745, forward strand.
AATGAATATAGTAAATTTGCAGGATATAAAATTAACACACAGAAATCCCTTGCATTCCTATACACTAATAATGAGAAAATAGAAAGAGAAATTAAGGAAACAATTCCATTCACCATTGCAATGAAAAGAATAAAATACTTAGGAATATATCTACCTAAAGAAACTAAAGACCTATATATAGAAAACTATAAAACACTGGTGAAAGAAATCAAAGAGGACACTAATAGATGGAGCAATATACCATATTCATGGATTGGAAGAATCAATATAGTGAAAATGAACATACTACCCAAAGCATTCTATAGATTCAATGCAATCCCTATCAAGCTACCAATGATGTTTTTCACAGAGCTAGAACAAATAATTTCACAATTTGTATGGAAATACAAAAAACCTCGAATAGCCAAAGCAATCTTGAGAAAGAAAAATGGAACTGGAGGAATCAACCTGCCTGACTTCAGGCTCTACTACAAAGCCACAGTCATCAAGACAGTATGGTACTGGCACAAAGACAGAAAACATAGATCAATGGAACAAAATAGAAAGCCCAGGGATAAATCCACACACCTATGGACACCTTATATTTGACAAAGGAGGCAAGAATATATGATGAATTAAAGATAATCTCTTTAACAAGTGGTGCTGAGAAAACTGGTCAACCACTTGTAAAACAATGAAACTAAAACACTTTCTAACACCATACACAAAAATAAACTCAAAATGGATTAAAGATCTAAATGTAAGACCAGAAACTATAAAACTCCTAGAGGAGAACATAGGCAAAACACTCTCCGACATAAATCACAGAAGGATCCTCTATGACCCACCTCCCAGAATTCTGGAAATAAAAGTAAAAATAAACAAATAGGACCTAATTAAACTTAAAAGCTTCCACACAATAAAGGAAAATATAAGCAAGGTGAAAAGACAGCCTTCAGAATGGGAGAAAATATTATCAAATGAAGCAACTGACAAACAACTAATCTCAAAAATATACAGCAACTCCTGCAGCTCAATTCCAGAAAAATAAACGACCCAATCAAAAAATGTGCCAAAGAACTAAGTAGACATTTCTTCAAAGAAGACATACAGATGGCTAACAAACACATGAAAAGATGCTCAACATCACACATTATCAGAGAAATGCAAATCAAAACCACAGTGAGGTACCATTTCACGCTGGTCAGAATGGCTACAATCCAAAAGTCTATAAGCAATAAATGCTGGAGAGGATGTGGAGAAAAGGGAACCCTTTTACACTGTTGGTGGGAATGCAAACTAGTACAGCCACTATGGAGAACAGTGTGGAGTTTCCTTAAAAATCTGGAAATAGAACTGCCTTATGACCCTGCAATCACACTGCTGGGCATACACACCAAGGAAACCAGAATTGAAAGAGACACATGTACCCCAATGTTCATCACAGCACTGTTTATAATAGCCAGGACATGGAAGCAACCTAGATGTCCATCAGCAGATGAATGGATAAGAAAGCTGTGGTACATATACACAATGGAGTATTACTCAGCCATTAAAAAGAATACATTTGAATCAATTCTAATGAGGTGGATGAAACTGGAGCCTATTATACAGAGTGAAGTAAGCCGGAAAGAAAAAAACGAATACAGTATACTAACACATATATATGGAATTAGAAAGATAGTAATGATAACCCTGTGTGTGCGATAGCAAAAGAGACACGGATGTATAGAACAGTCTTTTGGACACTGTGGGAGAGCGCGAGGGTGGGATGATTTGGGAGAATGGCATTGAAACATGTATAATATCATAGGTGAAATGAATCACCAGTCCAGGTTCAATGCATGATACAGGATGCTTGGGTCTGGTGCACTGGGATGACCCAGAGGGATGGTACGGGGAGGGAGGTGGGAGGGGGGTTCAAGATGGGGAACACGTGTACACTCGTGGTGGATTCATGTTGATGTATGGCCAAACCAATACAATATTGTAAAGTAAACACACACACACACAAACACACACACTTTCCTTACAAGTAATAAGAGGTTCTTTATTAGGGTTGTCAGATTTAGCAAATAAAAACATAGAATGATTAAAAAAAAAAGAAAGAAAAGAAAAAACAGGAAAAAGAAAGCTGGCAAGTGAGACAAAGATAAGGAGTTGTTTACATCTTCCACTAACCAAACTATAAAGAACATCTAATGACATTGGACAAAACTTGCTCACTATATTTTATATAAGAAGCAGTAATTTTACTGTAGTATTACTGTCAGTGATTTTTCAACAATGTAATAATATGTGTACTCATACATAGAAAATAAATCTGGAAGTATATACACCAATGCTGTAATTGTATTGGGCCTGTGAGCAGACTTTTCATCTCTGAGTGCATTCTGTACATTTTTACAAAATGTTTACACAGTTCACAAACACTTTAATTACAAAATATATGGCAAACATTTTTAAAACAAAATAATCTAGAAGTAGGAGACACTATTTTGCACTTAAAAGGACATATATGACCATTGAAGTTACAGTACCTTGGATTCAGATGATGTTTTCTCCAAGCCACAGTATCAAGCCGCCCCAGAAGTCTCATTGGCTTTAACAATCTAAACGTTTATTTCTGAAGCCACACTTGCTGGGAGGAAGCTGTGCGAGGGTGGAGTGGGGAGAAGGGGTCGCTCAGCATCCAGTCTGCACTGCTCTGCTAGCCCCAGGGCACCTGAGCACACGACTGCAAGCCCGGGTGGTTCCAGAAGGCAGCCTGGAGAGCTGAGCAGCAGCAGTGAGCACATCAGTTCAGAAGCTGCCCATTCATTTTACCTCCAATGCCAAGCACAATGCCAGAAAATTCAATTCTCCTGCTTCTGAAAGTAGAGAGAAATTAAATCCTGGTAAACCTGAGGTATCGTCTACCATCGTCAGCAATCGCCTGGATACCACTGGAAAATGAACTTCTCTCAGATAATTTATTTAATCATGTAAATGCCTCACTTCTCTATTTGAATCACAAAACATATGTAAAGGCATTACTGTGCTGCCTGGCATGAAGTAGTTAGTAAATGTTCACTGTATTCCCCTTTGGGCTGTAGCTGTGGTCAAATGTATAAAACCTTATTGTAAGTCATTTGTATTAGAACGTCACCATTCCTCCAGCATTTGAGGATTGGTATCCGACATGACCTGAGCAACTATGCTCTTTGACTCAGTTTAAAAACTGAATTTTTTGTCTTGTATTATACCTTCTTATTCAGGGTCTCCAATAGGTCTGTATGAATCTGTGATGTGTTCATAAAGCTTAATATGCTTTTCTACAAGCAAAGAGTGACCAACAATTCACCTTCCCACAGCCAGCACTGGGAAATACTAGCATAGTCCTTAACCACCATGTTGACTCAATCCTTTCCCACTGCTTCTGCAGTATATACCCTGTGAGTGAATGGTGCCAAGTGTCCTTCCCATTGGCTCAGATGCCCTCCATGCACATTAAGCAAGTGTACATTGAAATCTTTCCTTACCATGCAATCTTAGGAACCTGACTATCCTCAATGAAATTCAGTTTCTTCATCACAGAACAGAGGTAAAAAATTTCCATCTCTCACATCATATCTCTTAGGCTCACATCTAATTTCAGCCCCTTTGGGTGAACATTGGGCACAGTTCTTGCCCATGGGTCCCATTCTGCTTCTCTGGTCTGGAGCCTTCTGCCCTGGTGCCCAGGCAGCTCATGGGAGCTCAGTCAACCAGAGGGGCATTAACACCTTGTGGGCACAGAAATCTTCCATCCTCTGCCTTCTGCCCTCAAAGTGAGAGTTTGTGAGAGGCGGTACCTATACATCCTGAAGTCCACATTAGGACCCCCAGTCACACACTCCATGCAGGCTCACCTTTCCCCTCCTGCCCTAGGCCTGAGTCTGTGGAATCACATCCCATGTAAACCATCTGTGCTCAATACTTGCCTCATGTTCTGCTTTGAGACAGCCTATAGTAAGACACAGCAAACCTTGGGAAATATTTATAATGCTTCCTTTGTATATTTCAGGCCATTTCAAGAGTTTTCTCATACTGATTAATCTGAAATAAATCCACACAGTTCTTGCAATATACCCATACTTTAAACAGCCACTGGATGTGTAACTCCTTGTCATGACCCCAAGTGACTCAGCACAGTGGCCACCAGTGTTCCTGACACCTGTTTCCACCCTAGGACAGCTAGAAATCAGCCAATTACATCACAAGCCTCTGTGAACCTCATAAATAACTGCATACAAAACCCAAATAAAGGTATTCCCAACTCAACTACCACTACCTAGGTCCACAGAATGCCCCTGGTCACTCAAAATTATGCAACCCAAGGAGGAATGTGACTGAGGACTTCAGAATGTAGTTCATCTTGGAGTTGTACTAACTTACCTGAGGAGACTTATGAACACCCTGCTGGAGCTCTTGAGAGTCAGTGCCCTTGAGGCCCGGCAGCTTCAACTCCATTCACCCCATGACACATGTCGTCAGGTCTGGCTACTGCCTATAGAAAAACTGGGAAGGAAAGATGATAGAGAAGACAGATCCTAGGAAAGAATTTTATGTTCCATGTGGGAATATAGGCAAGAGTCATATGTAAACTTTTTATTTTTCCCTTAATTATTAAAATCTTTATTTAAAAATGCATGAACTTTATTTTAAGAAAAAAGATAAGATTTTAAAATTTTATTCATTCTAGTGAATGAATTGGAAATGACCAAGAGGAGTAGTAAAACTCCATTCATTTGGCACTTGTGATTGATTTCTCATACATACCTGTGGCAATAAAGAAAGAACTTGACAAGTAGAGGTTTCAGGAGAGAAAATAACGTAAAGTGACAATGTCTTTTCAAATAATTGATTTATACTTACACTTTTGTATTTTGTCTCTGTTATTCTAGATCCACTCTTTTATTGAAGTATGGCTAATTTACAATGTCAGTTTAGTTTCAAATACACAATACAGTTGCTTGATATTTTTATAGGTTATACTCCATTTAAAGTTTTTATAAAATATTAGCTATATTCTCTGTGCTATACAATGTATCCTTGTAGCTGATTTATATTATATCTAGTATTTTATACCTCTTATTCCCCTACCCCTATCTTGCCCCTCCCTCACTTCTTTCCTTACTAGTAACTGCTAATTAGTTTGTTCTCTACACCAATTTAGACTTTCATCATCTTCTATTAATACTTGATATCAGGCAACATAACAGTTCATTCCCTAGCCTACTCTCTACTTTTAAACAATTGAAATATGCCCTACCCTGCAGGAATTATCATTATAAACCATAAAGTTGATCACTGCCTCTCCTTTCCTTAATCTTCAGTGGCTTTCCATATATAGTAAATTCAAGCTGTGTTGTGACCTAGTTCAGCACATCCAGCCAGTTTCATCTCTTAGCAACCTTCCTTTCCCTTGAAAGCATTTGCCTCCTATACCCTAGACTCCAGGCACACTGTATTGTTATTGCTCAATGAACTGTCTCATTTTTCCAACCTGTGTCTCTGTACCTGATGCTTCCATGCCTTGGACTTTTCCTGCAGTATGCTGCTGGCTAATTCAAGCCCTCTTTTTAGAGCTCATTTCAGAGCTCACCCCTGCTGGGAGTGCCTTCCTGTCATAATTTGTCTCTGTAAAGGATTCTCCCATGTGTTTTCATAGCACCCCAGACTATTTGCTATACTCCAGTACCAAGCTCTTCATTTGTCTGGCTTGGAACTTCATGTATCCTGTTCATAAACAGGGTGCTCTTTATAGGTGCAGGATTTATCCACTCTGTTCAGGTGCCCTCTTCATGGAAGATGTTGCTTCTCCTCCCCATTTTGAGGACTCCTTCACTGTTTATTATCCAATCCACAAGTGCTCTGTCTTTTTGCAAAGCTAACCTAATCTGGTAGGAAAAAAAAAAAAAAAACTATACATCAAGCTCTAATTTGAATATGTCTAACTCAAACCTAGGCTGGTAGCATCATTTTATTTCTGCTTTTGGTACAGGATCAAGAAACATTTCATTTCTGCTTTTGGTACAGGATCAAGAAGGGAAGAGTAGCTTCTAGGGGTAACAATGACAGCCCAGTAGAGAGTATAAATACACAGAATACTCAAAATAAACTTCTAGATATAAAATGCTGCCATACATTCAACACTGGTTTTATGTATCTATTTAACATATTCTTACATTGAAGGAAAAAATGCCCATTATTTTAAAAAATTAACATTTTATGCTGTAGACTACCCTAAGTGATTAAAATCAATTAAGAATGAACTAGAAGCACAGTTTTATTTTGGCTGGTGATGGAATTAAAGTCTGATGCTGTAAAGAACAATATTGGGTAGGAACCTGGAATGTTAGGTCCATGAATCAAGGCAAATTGGAAGTGGTCAAACAGGAGATGGCAAGAGTAAACATCAGCATTCTAGGCACTAGTGAACTAAAATGGGCCAGAATGGACGAATTTAACTCAGATGACCATTATATCTACTACTGTGGACAGGAATCCCTTAGAAGAAATGAAGTAACCCTCATACTCAACAAGAGTCTGAAATGCAGTGCTTGGGTGAGGCTCAAAAATGACAGAATGATCTCGGTTCATTTCCAAGGCAAACCATTCAATATCACAGTAATCCAAGTCTATGTCCCAATCACTAATGCTGAAGAAGTTGAAGGTTAACAGTTTTATGAAGACTTACAAGACCTTCTAGAACTAACACACACACACACACACACACACACACACACACACACACAAAGTCCTTTTCATGATAGAGGATTGGAAAGCAAAAATAGGAACCCAAGAGATTCTGGGAGTAACAGGCAAATTTGGCCTTGGAGTACAGACTAAACTGAAGCAGGGCACAGGCTAACAGAGTTTTGCCAAGAGAACACACTGGTCATAGAATACATTCCCTTCCAACAACACAAGAGATGACTCTACACATGGACATCATCAGATGGTCGTTTCCAAAATCAGATTGATATTATTCCTTGCATCCAAAGATAGAGAACTTTCTATAGAGTCAACAAAAATAAGTCTGAAACTGACTGTTGGTCAGATCATGAACTCCTTATTGCAAAACTCATACTTAAATTGAAGAAAGTAGGGAAAACCACTAGACCATTCAGGTATGACCTAAATCCAATCCCTTATGATTATACAGTGGAAGTAACAAATAGATTCAAGGGATTAGATCTGATAGTCAGAGGGCCTGAAGAACCATGGATGGAGGTTTGTAATATTGCACAGGAGGAGGCAATTAAAAAAATTCCCATGAAAAAGAAATGCAAAAAGGCAAAATAGTTGTCTGAGGAGGACTTGCAGATAGCTGAGAAAAGAAGTGAAAGACAAAGAAGAAAAGGAAAGATATACCCATCTGAATGCAGAGTTCCAAACAATAGCAAGGAGAGATAAGAAAGGCTTCCTCATGATCAATGCAAAGAAATAGACAATAACAACAGAATGGGAAAGACTAGAGATCTCTTCAAGAAAATTAGAGATGCCAAGGGAACATTTCATGCAAAGATGGGCACAATAAATGACAGAAATGGTATGAACCTAACAGAAGCAGAAGATATTAAGAGGTGGCAAGAATACAGAAAAGAACTATACAAAAAAGATCTTAATGCCTCAGATAACCATGTAGGTGTGATCACTTATCTAGAACCAGACATCCTGGTGTGTGAAGTCAAGTGGGTCTTAGAAAGCATCACTATGAACAAAGCTAGTGGAAGTGATGGATTTCCAACTGAGCTATTTCAAATCCAAAAAGATGATGTTGTTAAAGTGCTCCACTCAATATGCCAGCAGCAAATTTGGAAAACTCAGCAGTGGCCACAGGACTAGAAAAGGTCAGTTTTCATTCCAATCCTAAAGAAAGGCAATGCAAAAGACCTCACAATTGTCCTTATCTCATGCTAGCAAAGTAATGCTCAAAATTCTCCAAGAAGGCTTCAACAGTACATGAACTAAGAACTTCCAGATGCTCAAGCTTGATTTAGAAAAGGCAGAGAAACCAGAGATCAAATTCCCAACATCCACTGGATCATTGGATTCTCTAGTGGCTCAGACAGTAAAGTGTCTGCCTGCAATGAGGGAGACACAGGTTTGATCCCTGGGTTGGGAAGATCCCCTGGAGAAGGAAATGGCAACCCACTCCAGTACTCTTGCCTAGAAAATTCCATCAATGGAGGAGCATGGTAGGCTACTGTCTGTGGGGTTGCAAAGAGTGAGACACGACTGAGAGGTTTCACTTTCAATGAATCATAGAGAAAGCAAGATAAGTCCAGAGAAACTTCTGCTTCTTTGACTACCCTAAAGTCTTTGACTGTGTGGATGACAACAAACTGTGGAAAATTCTTCACGTGATGGAAAGACCAGAACACTTAACCTGCCTCCTGAGAAATCTGTATGCAGGTTGATAAGCAACAGTTAGAACCGGACACAGAACAATGGAACGGTTCCAAACTGGGAAAGGAATACGTCAAGGCTGTATATTGTCACCCTGCTTATTTAACTTATATACAGAGTACATCACATGAAATGCCAACCTGGATGAAGCACAAGCTGGAATCAAGATTGCCAGGAAAATTATCAATAACCTCAGATATGCAAATGACACCATCCTTACACCAGAAAGCAAAGAGGAACTAAAGAGCCCCTTGATGAAAGTGAAAGAGGAGAGAGAAAAGGCTGGCCTAAAACTACATTCAAAAAACTAAGATCATGGCATCTGGTCCCACCACTTCATGGCAAATAGATGGGGAAACAATAGAAACAGTGACAGACTTTATTTTCCTGGGCTCCAAAATCACTGCAGATGATGACTGTAGCCATGAAATTAAAAGATACTTGCTCCTTAGAAGGAAAGTTATGACCAACCTAGACAATTTATTTAAAAGCAGGGACATTACTTTGCCAACAAAGGCCTGTCTAGTCAAAGCTATGGTTTCTCCAGTGGTCATATAAGGATGTGAGAGTTGGACTATAAAGAAAGCTGAGCACTGAAGAATTGATGTTTTTGAACTGTGGTGTTGGAGAGGACTCTTGAGAGTCCCTTGAGTTGCAAGGAGATTCAACAAGTCCTTCCTAAAGGAGATCAGTTCTGAATATTCATTGAAAGGACTGATGCTGAAGTGGAAGCTCCAGTACTTTGGCCACCTTATGGGAAGAACTGACTCACTGGAAAAACCCTGATGCTGGGAGAGATTGAAGGTAAGAGAAGAAGGGGACAACAGAGGATGAGATAGTTGGATGGCATCACTGACTCAATGAACATGAGTTTGAGCAAGCTCCAGGAGTTGGTAATGGACAGGGAGGCCTGGTGTGCTGCTGTTCATGGGGTCACAAATAGTCAGATAGGACTGAGTGTTTGAACTGAACTGAGAAGTGCAGTTCCCATATGATAATAGCTTGTGTATTTAAGGTATTTCCTGAAGATAATGGATTTCAGCTTAGAATAAAGATATTCTATTAAGAGGGTTTGTTTTCACTGCTTTTTATGATCTTTCACATTGTCCTTTAGTTGGGTGCCAAAAATAAGAAAAAGAGGCTATTTCAAGTATTAACACTTGTTTTGGTACATGAGCTTTCTTTCCAGTCAATTATCTGCAATACTAAAATTGATCAGCCTGCTTTCCATTTAAGGAAGAATTTCTGAGAAAAAATCTCTTTCTTTATAATAACTACTACATCTCATTTTCAGATATCACACCATTTTTGCCAAGGTAAAGCCTTCTGACCTTTTAGTAATTCAACATAACCATTCCAACCAACACCATTTTTTTTTTCAACCAACACCATTGATTCAAATGTTTTTTTAAGATGGGCACATATATATCTATACCTAAAGTGTTTTGCTAGATATCTTTGGGTCTCACAAGCCAAAGAGTGAAGAATGCATTGTTTTACCAGTAATGTTACTTAGTATAAACTAGTTAAGAAACATAGGGCAATATACATTTGAAATTTTGCCTTATACAAAATAAAATTAAAATTAAAATGGAAATTGTCTTGGGCAGGATGCCAGTAGGAAGCACACACTCAAATTAGGGCAACTGGAGGATGATTCACAGGTATGTTTAGGACCATATGGTCAAGGAATAGAGAAACCACAAAGGACCGTGTGGTATCTTAGGGCTGGTAAGAGAGGATATTTTATTACTCTGAAGTTATATCATAGAGAAGAATGTCAGCTGTTACCAAAATCTGGAAAGGGAAAGCTGTGTAGAGAGGGCTGGTGACCTTCAGTAATGGGGCTCAGCATGAGCAGAGGAGTACCCTGTGAAGGATGAAGCATCATATCAGCCCATACTCAGTCTGCCCTGCCTCATGGAGCTCTTGCTGGGGGTCTCCACTGGTTGGACCCAGTAGGGCATCAGAAGGCAGAGTAGCCCAGTGATGAGGTTCATAGAGTTTAGCCTCCATGGGCTGAAAGCAGAGTGGACATGGGGAGGAGGGGTAGGGAGCACATCTTAGAGAAACAGATAAGAAATATCCAACAGAACTACCAATATTAAACAGTATCTGCTCTGAAAATAAATTAGATTTAGAGAATTTTTAACTCAAATAATCTATAGAAAAGGAAATAAAGTCATCATCATCTGAATCCTCAAAGTTTAAAAATATATAGAATAACTTCTTGTTAGATATTTGCAAATAATAGCAAAATATTTTTGTGTGATTTAGGTTGATTAACCAGTATAAACATCCAGACAAAGTAGTCTGAGGGTCTCCCCAGGAATGGAATTAAACTGATCAGGTTGTTGTATTGTCCATCACCAACCACCTGGACTTTCATTTACCCATACTTTTGTCTATCTACCCAGTAACTCACCTGCCCATTTGTTTGCTTACTCAAATGCCAATATTCAACAAGTGTAATTCTATGCTACCTTTGTTCAAACTCTTCATTATCCATACTGATGGCCCCCTAACATGTTAGTTTTAGTGATCAATTTTGATGCATATTGTATGAAATCAATATTTCAAGGCCTGCTTTTGGAATCAAAAATGAGAGATTATAGAACACCATACCAGTAAATATTATTTTCCTTTCTAATATCATGTTTTAACTTGTGTTTATGGAGTGGCTCTTCAGAATTTGTAGGTTCCCACATTCTGTTCAACTTAACTAATACGGGCTTGTTTTGTTTTATAGTGATAGATTAATTTTAAAACATTGTGATACAGATACAGAGAACTTGATGCAGTAGTTGTATATTTTAATCACTATAACCTTTGCAGTTTTGAGCTTCTGCTTCTCAAGAGCTGAGTCAGTACAGTTTGGGTGCCATCTTGCCTCTTGAGAGTAAGGAGCTTCAGAATTGAATGCTCCATGATCGGAGACAGCATCCTCCACAGCCCTTTACATTCACATCAAGTACTACACCACTGCCTAGGCAGCATAGCTACAAGCTTGGTTTAGGTTGTAGCTATGTGATTCAAATGGGCCCCCAATTTAAATCACACTCTAGGGCTTCCCCTGTGGCTCAGACAGTAAAGAATCTACCTGAAATGCAGGAGACCTGGGCTTGATCCCTGGGTTGGGAAGATCCTCTGGAGAAGGGAATTGCTACCAATTCTAACATTCTTGCATGGAGAATCACATGGACAGAGGAGCCTGGTGGGCGACAGTCCATGGGGTCTCAAAGAGTCAGACAAGACTGAGCAACTTTCAGTTTCACCAGACTTTGAGGGTGATTTTGAAGGAAGCCTTTGTGTAGTGCTTTAACCTAATAAAGTTGATGAGAACAGAGGGAAAAGAAACCTATCATAAAGCCAGTAGATGTAGACGTTTCTTTTGTTCCCTAGGTATGACTTTCTCATCAGACCAAGCTGCAATGCAGTACTGATTTGACAGAGCTTCTACTTCAGTGATGTCTGTATACAATGGCTCCAAACAATTCATACTTCAACTGAATTTTTACCTTCTGAGGTCTCTTTTATTCATCTCTTCTTGATTCTCCATAAATTTCTTTTTATTATTATGCCAAAGTGATTTAACTTATATGCAGAGTACATCATGAGAAACACTGGTCTGGAAGAAGCACAAGCTGGAATCAAGATTGCTGGGAGAAATATCAATAACCTCAGATATGCAGATGACACCACCCTTGTGGCAGAAAGTGAAGAGGAACTAAAAAGCCTCTTGATGCAAGTGAAAGAGGAGAGTGAAAAAGTTGGCTTAAAGCTCAACATTCAGAAAACGAAGATCTTGGCATCTGGTCCCATCACTTCATGGCAAATAGATGGGGAAACAGTGGAAACAGTGTCAGACTGTATTTTGGGGGGCTCCAAAGTCACTGCAGATGGTGACTGCAGCCATGAAATTAAAAGACGCTTACTCCTTGGGGGGAAAGTTATGACCAACCTAGATGACATATTGAAAAGCAGAGACATTACTTTGCCAAAAAAGGTCCCTCTAGTCAAGGCTATGGTTTTTCCAGTGGTCATGTATGGATGTGAGAGTTGGACTGTGAAGAAAGCTGAGCACCAAAGAATGGATGTTTTTGAACTGTGGTGTTGGAGAAGACTCTTGAGAGTCCATTGGACTGCAAGGAGATCCAACCAGTCCATTCTAAAGGAGATCAGCCCTGGGTATTCTTTGGAAAGAATGATGCTAAAGCTGAAAATCCAGTACTTTGGCCACCTAATGCAAAGAGTTGACTCATTGGAAAAAAACTCTGATGCTGGGAGGGATTCGGGGCAGGAGGAAAAGGGGACGACAGAGGATGAGATGGCTGGATGGCATCACCGACTCGATAGACGTGGGTTTGAGTGAACTCCGGGAGTTGGTGATGGACATGGAGGCCTGGCATGCTGCCGTTTATGGGGTCACAAAGAGCTGGACACGACTGAGCGACTGAACTGACTGACTGACTGATAGGTCTATCACATCTAGTCTGACCTACAATTTTCACCCGGTCAGAGTTGTCATGAGCAACTAGTTCTCTTGCCTGGAACTCCTCTCCTCTAAACTCACCCTTCATTAGGTTTCTAACCCTGTCTTTCAACTGTCCTCCAGTTTCAGTTCCATTCTTGCCAACTTAATCTACCTGCCATAACAGCTCAAACCCTTTCTTTATATTTAGCCAGATCCCTCATTTGATCACCCATGTCCTTACGTGATTTTTCACTTGTACTGGAAGAGAAATAGCACAATTCTGGAAACACTATTTCTTTTCTCTAAACCACTGTGTTTTCGCCCTTTTTCTGAGAATAGTTGTTCTAGATCAGTCACAATGTTGGAAGTGCCATCTTCTCATTCCCAGAATACCTTGCCTCTGAACTCATGATTAAAACAGAAGCCAGAAGGAGTAAACACTTTTGACGTACCACACACTTAACATTCTTATTTATATTTGCCCTTACTCACCTTCCTCTCATATCATTTGAAAATGAAATGCTGTGATTCTCACTCAAATGGATTCCTACCTTCTGCCTGGGATTTATACTCTATGCCTTTCTTCTCTGTTCCTCTAATACCTTGCTGTATTATGTACCCCTCTCTTCCATATCTTCCTTCTTTCTTACGTCACAACTGCCTCAAATCTTCTCGTGCTTATTAAATAACTGCACTAGAAACATCTTCTTTAGTTCTATATATGCTTCTAGCCACTTATTCTCTGTGTAACTAACTTTCTTTAGAGAGTTGCCTAAACTAATCACCTGTTCTTGTTCATCTATGAACTATAGGTCATCTTCTATTAATATCCACTTTTTACAACTGGAGTTCTGTCCCAAGCACATAAATTGTACTTGAGTTTAGGAATGTTCAAGTCCAATGAGCTTATTTACAGAGCTTCTTTTCTCCATGGCATTTAACACTAGTTATATTAGTTCATTTAAATGTTCTTTTTGCTTGACCTCTTTGACAAAACTGTAGTTTTAGTTTTGTTTTCTCTCACCTTCCAGCCATTACCAATCTTTTCTAGTTGTTTCTCAAGACTGTCATTCTTGTCTTATTTTCTTTTTTCTAAATACTCTTTTGTTTGCCTCCATATGTCTCTTATATTCTCATGCCTTCAAATAATAACTATACACCAACATTCTCCCAAGTTTTATACAACAAAATGAGAGAAGAATACTAAAAAATAAGATATGTAGTGAATGCCAACTCTGATACTTAATAGCCAGAGAAAATTGAGCAAAAGCTTCTCTGAGCCATGAACTCCTCAAATGTAAAAGTGAAAATGAAACTGATAGCTTACAGTGAATGATGTCAGATTTGTGATTTCCAAAGAAGAAGATTTAGCTTCGGGATTAGAAACCAGGCTTGACCACCCAGGGCTCTTGTGTGGCAGAAGCTTTATTACAGAGAAAAGGAACAAAGAAAGATTCTGACATAGACATCGAAGGGAGCAGAGAGTGCCCCCCTTGCTAGTCTTAGCAAGGGAGCTATATACTTTCTAATTAGTTATTATAATAAATCAAAAGAATGCCTCAGTGTTGTAAAGATTTTACCAGACCCACTCCCACAATTTACCTTTTAAGATAGCAGGATTAGAACTTAGCAATAGAAAGATCTTACCAGACCCACTCCCATAATATACATTCTAAGATAACAGTGGTGTTGGAGAAGACTCTTGAGAGTCCCTTGAACTGCAAGGAAATCCAACCAGTCCATCCTTAAGAAAATCAGTCCTAAATATTCATTGGAAAGACTGATGTTGAAGCTGACACTCCAATACTTTGGCCATCTGATGCAAGGAACTGACTCATGTAAATAGACCCTGATGCTGGGAAAGATTGAAGGTGGGAGGAGAAGGGGATGACAGAGGATGAGATGTTTGGATGGCATCATCAACTCAATGGACATGAGTTTGAGTAAACTCAGGGAGTCGGTGATGGACAGGGAGGCCTGGTGTGCTGTGGTCTATGGGGTTGCAAAGACGGACACGATTGAGCGACTGAACTGAACTGAACTGAATTGAAGATAACAGGATTAGTCAGAAGGTTTTCAGGAAGGAGAAACTGTCCTCAAGCAGGATACATTGCTGTTATATAATCCTTAGTACAGAGTTCAAGCTGAGTTGTGTTGTATACTCATCAGTTCTGGACTTTAAAAAAAAAAAAAAATGCGACTAAGGAATGTAGAGGGAAAAAAATGAAAGATGTTTGTCCTTTCCTCCTCCTTGAGAGTTCCAGACCCCTATCTCCTCTTCAAGAGCCCCAAACCCCTCTCTCCTTCTCAGGGACCCCAGACTTCTCCTTAGCAACCTACCTAGAAGTTGACTCTCTCAAAACCAACCACACAGGCCATGTGTTAGCACAGTTTCTAGTATGTAGCAGGCCCTCAAGAAAGCTGACTCATTTTCTCTCTTCTTCCTAATTATCCCACACCTTCCCCCTACACAAACATTTCTCCTATATCCTAGTTCCATCATCTGTCTAAGCCAAGCCAGCTTTTTCTTCTACATCCCCAGCCTAGCTACATGGAGTCATCATTATCTCAGTTGCTTATAGGGGAAGTCCGGTTGTCTTCATCCTTCTTTAGGTCAGCTCTATCCCAAGTCCTATCCTATTAATTTTGTTTAAATGTTTTTCACATACTTTATTTCCCTTCCCTCTGCTCTTGTTTAATTATTCTATTTTAAAATATCTCTATAGAGTTACAGTCTTTGCCTCCAATCTCAATCCCTTTCCACTCAGTCCCAAAAATAATCACTCTACTTTGATCACAAGAATATTTCTGAATTTAAAAATCTGATTATTATTCAAGATTTTCCATGATGATACCTAAATGCTAAAGCATCCTCCTCGTGGGATTTCATGATCTAGGTTTTGCTTTCTGTTCTTGTTTTCTGATTATTTGAGGGCTTTCCATATTATAAAACTTGCCCTTTCCAAAGTCTCATATTGTTCTTTCTGTTAAAAAAAAATGTATTATTTCTGTCAGAAATTCCCTCCAATGACCATCTCTGTGTCTACTGTTGAGTAGTAGCAAATCAGCAAATCACCACCTGCTCTGTGAGGCCTTCCCTCAGCTTTCCACCTTAATCAGAAGAGTTACTCCATCCCTGGGTACTTGTATTGTCTTGCAGCATCCAGTGGAATGAAGCATATTTAATTCTTTGCTGCTCTTACTGATTGTGAAAAATTGAGAACAGAGAACATGTTTTGTCATCACATCCCTAGCACCTGGCATACGCCTAACAAATAGATGCTCAATGTATTTGTTAAGTATGTAAAGAGACATTCATTGAATTCATTCCTTACTTGATGGATATCTGTTTCCTCCTCTGTTTTTCCTTCCTCAGAATCTCTCTAGATCAGTAAGCAGTCTCCTTGATCTCAGTAGTCTGAATCTTCAATCTGTCAGTCTCTGTGTGGACTTTCGTGCAATCACACCCCTGGTTTTACATTTTCTCCATTTGTTACCTTCACTTTAAGCATCTCCATGTTTCCTGCATCCTCTTTATCTAACCTTTTTGGCATCTATATTTCTAAACCCTTCCTTAAATGCCCTTCCTCGTCAAGCTGAATTTTTTTTTCTTTCAATTCATTGTCAAAACTTCAAAACATATTTTCTGCATTTACATTTATTTCTTCACCATCTGCATATTCTTAAATGGGTATATATTTTTGCCAAACATATTTTAGAACTGTTATCCTACAAGTGTGTTAACATTTGCTGTTATTAAAAAAAAAAAAAACACTATTTTACTGGATATACCTACCCCCTTAGTCCGTATTACTAAAATATATTTGATCATTTTTATTTTCTATGTACTTCATTGGGTTTTTCTTCTTCAGATGAAGAAACGCAGGTCATCAGGAACACCTGTCCTTGACATTTCTTTATTATAATAATGTCTTATCACTCCTTGGTTTAAAACTGGCCAGTGGCATCTCACTGAAATGAAAATAAATTCCAAAACTCTTATCATGGATTAAAAGCCTCTAAATGATCTGGATCCTGTTTAAATAAATCTTGGACCTTTTAAAGCACCATCCATAGTTTTTCCTTAAGTAAGCCATATCTTTCCCTCTGTTACTAACACCCATAACACACTACTTCCTTAGGAACTTTTAATGTCACTACTCCCTCATTCTAGATCTTTGATGGTTCAAGTTTCTGATTAAAGATTACTCTTCTTGGAAGTGTCCCTGACCATCCCTGTGACTGGAACCAAGGGATTTGATTTAGGTCATACCTGAATGTCCTAGCGGCTTTCCCTATTTTCTTCAATTTGAGTCTGAATTTGGTAATAAGGAGTTCATGATCTGAGCCACAGTCAGCTCCCGGTCTTGTTTTTGTTGACTGTATAGAGCTTCTCCATCTTTGGCTGCAAAGAATAGAATCAATCTGATTTCGGTATTGACCATCTGGTGATGTCCATGTGTAGAGTCTTCTCTTGTGTTGTTGGAAGAGGGTGTTTGCCATGACCAGTACATTTTCTTGGCAAAACTCTATTAGTCTTTGCCCTGCTTCATTTAAATTCAATATAACTAGAATTAGACATAAAAACTTCAGGAGAAACTGCTCATCTAAATGATAGTCTAAAATTTATTGCAATAATATTAATATGTGGCACCTATTTGAGACACTAAATACAACTTTAACCTTTTATTCATTTTTCAGTTACAAAATATATTAAACCTTTCCTCCCAAGAGTCTCTTTAAAGTTCTAACTTCATTTTGTCAGAGTATACAACGTTTAGTACATTTGCATATGAACATAATATGGAATTCTACACTGTAGTAAAAATTTAAATTTGTGTCATGTACACCTCAGTATAATTGTTACCTTAGAAAACTATAATAGTTATTCTGCCCATTGTGTGCTGCCTTATTCATCTTCAATCAGCAAATACATTAAACTTAATTTGTATTGTAGTTATTTATCTGGTTTACCTTTTTGCAAAATGTAGTTTTGAAATCTAGATGACATATTGAATATGATGCAATAGTAATAAGTATGTTGACAATTTTAAAATATGTAAATCTTAGAATTCTATATACCCACACATGAGAGAATTATGAGGCCAAGTTTGAGTTGCAGATATTTTTCAATGCTCATAACTTAAATGCAATTGTCTCCTTATAGGAGAGAATATTTCTCCTATAATCAGCTTAAATATGTTATACTGAATAATCGACTTTTCCGAGATGAAAAGTCACACAGTAACTCTTGACAGAAAAGATTCTTGATGTTTTAATGCTCTCTAAAAATGATTACACTATCCCATTTACCTTTTTTGATTATATTAATATTGTTGAAGGTAGTTATTTCGTAAATAAGAGAATTGCAACTGCTGTTACTTCACTTGGATATTTAGCAACTCATTGCCTTCAATTCTTAACTTGTTTATTCAAACTCAGTATATTCAGTGACAGGCTATATTTAAGAAAAATTGTAATTACTATACTTTATTTCTAATGTTAGCAAAGTGGTTTCTTCAACCTATATATGAAAGCAAATCAACTAGATCCAAAGAACAGAAATTTTAATTCTATATGACATTGCATTCTTTGGCAGATATTTTACTCATAAAAAGTTCACTATAATTAATGAAATATAAAATGAAAACATTATGTAATATAATATTAATCTCCTGAAAAGTTCTAATGTAGAAAATAGAGCATATTATAGGTGACATTTTTGGTAAACTGGAAAATAAAAAATTAAAAGAAAACTCAGAAGGAAAGGAAATGAGTCATCTATCATAGTTTAATCATATTCATGTTACCTTTCTGGAAAAAAAAAAAAACAGAAATATGGGTTTAATACAATTGTCTTATTTGTCTGTAGCACAAATTATGGTTTCTGAATAATACTTTACTAGTTAACTGCTCTGTCCAGAACAATGGTCTCCAGCCTGAAAAATCTAGGGTACACTTTTCAGTTCTCATGCCACTTCACTGTTTCTTGGTACTGAATATGGATAACTATTTCTTTCTCAAAATTATTCTTCCTCTAAGACATCCCTCTAAGTCATTCAATATTTTCATTTAAGTTCCAGTCCCATTTACCAGGGCTTTCCATTATTTATTACACTTTTACTTTCCCACAGTCCCTTAAGATACTCATTTCTCCATTTCTGTCCAGTATACACACATCACACACACACATAGCACATGACCACCCTAGACATCACAGCAGACATGATTCTACAGACATTCAGACAAGTGAGGTAAGTTCAGATAAGTGGTGAAAAGCACGGATTCTGCAACAAGAATGTTTGGATTTGACAAAACTATAATTTGGAAAGATATATGCACCCCCGTGTTCATAGTGGAAATATAAATGGAATATTAGTCATAAAAAGAATGAGATAATGCCATTTGTGGCAACATGAATGGACCTAGAGATTATCACATTCAGTGAAGTGGGTCAGAGAAAGACAAATATCATGATTTTTTTTAATATGTGAAATCTAAAATATGAGACAAATTGACTTATTTACAAAAGATAAATAGACCCACAAACAAAAAGAACAGGTTTGTGGTTGCCAAAAAGAAGGAGGATGAAAAATGGATGGACTGGGAGTTTCCTGTTAGCAGATGGAAACTATTATATAGAGAATGAATAAACAACAAGGTTCTACTATATAACACAGGGAACAATATTCAGTATCCTGAGATAAATCACAATGGAAAAGAATATGAAAAAGAATGTGCTTGTATATGTATAACCAAATAATTTTGCTGTGTGGTAGAGATTAACACATTGTAAATCAACTGTACTTCAATAAAATAAAATAACATATTTCAATAAAATAAAATATGCTTCAATAAAATAAAAACTTTTTAAAAAAATATTTGAATCTATATCCTGTCTCTACCATTTGCAAATGTATCACGTTGAGCAAACTAAATAGCCTTTTTTGTAAAACAGGGAAAATAATAGTTCTTACTTTATAATATGTAAGAATGACGTTGATCAATGGATACAAATGGCCTATAATGTGCACATAATAAATTAATATCAGCTGCAAAATCTCTGAAAAATCAGATCATATAAGATTATATCACTCCCCTCTAAAAAGCCTCCACTAACTTTCTCTAATACTAAGAATTTAAAACCCAAACTGCTCACCACACCCTCCGAGGCTCAGGGTCACCTGACTCCTACTGACCCCCCATCTCACCTCTTGTTACCTGGCTTGTTTTCAATTTCTTTAATATGCCATGGGTTTTGTTTTTATTTTTGCTGTCAGTAACTTTTCCCCTGTGATTCCCTCTGTTTGAAAAGCTTCTCAATTCTTTGAGTGGATGACACCTCCTACTAAGATCAGAAAATTTGTTTAATAAAAGGACCGATAGTAAAGATTTTCAAATGGGTAGACCATCTCTGTTGCAACCACTCAGCTCTGCTGGTCCAAAAACAGCCACAGAAAACTCGTAAAACCCCAGACAGAATAGTCATAATTAAAAAAAAAAAAATCACAAACAAGTGCTGGAGAGGGTGTGGAGAAAAGAGAACTCTCCTACGCTATTGGTGGGAATGTAAATTGATAGAGTCACTATGGAACAGTATGGAGAGTTCTTAAAAAACTAGGAATAAAACCACCATATGACCCAGAAATACCACTTCTATACATATACCCTGAAGAAACCAAAACTGAAAAACATGTATCCCAATGGTCATTACAGCACTATTTACAATAGCCAAGACATAGAAGCAACATAGATGTCCATCAACAGATGAATGGATAAAGAAGCTGTGGTACATATATACAATGGAATACTGCTGCTGCTGCTGCTGCTGTTAAGTCATGTTAGTCGTGTTCGACTTTGTGCAACCCCACAGACGGCAGCCCAACAGGCTCCTCTGTCCCTGGGATTCTCCAGGCAAGAATACTGGAGTGGGTTGCCATTTCCTTCTCCAATGCATGAAAATGAAAAGTGAAAGTGAAGTCGCTCAGTCGTGTCTGACTCTTAGAAACCCCATAGACTGCAGCCTACCAGGCTCTTCCATCTAGGGGGTTCTCCAGGCAAGAGTACTGGAGTGGGGTGCCATTGCCTTCTCCACAATGGAATACTACTCAGCCATAAAAAGGAACACATTTGAGTCAGTTCTAATGAGGTAAATGAACTTAGAACCTATTATAAAGAACGAAGTAAGTTAGAAAAAGAAAAGCAATATCATATATTAATGCATATACTTGGCAGGAAAGTAATGACCAACCTAGAAAGCATATTAAAAAGTAGAGACATTGCTTTGCCAACAAAGGTCCATCTAGTCAAGGCTATGGTTTTTCCAGTAGTCATGAATGGATGTGAGTGTTGGACTATAAAGAAAGCTGAGCACCGAAGAATTGATACTTTTGAACTGTGGTGTTGGAGAAGACTCTTGCGAGTTCCTTGGACTGCAAGGAGATCCAACCAGTCCATCCTAAAGGAGATCAGTCCTGTGTGTTCATTGAGAGGACTGATGTTGAAACTGAAACTCCAATACTTTGGCCACCTGATGAAAAAGCTGAGTCATTTGAAAAGACCCTGATGCTGGGAAAGATTGAAGGTGGGAGAAGGGGACGACAGAGGGTGAGATGGTTGGGGGGCATCACCGACTTAATGGGCATGGGTTTGGGTAAACTCCAGGAGTTGGTGATGGACAGGGAGGCTTGGTTTGCTGTGGTCCATGGGTTCGCAAGGAGTTGGACACAACTGAGCGACTGAACTGAATGCTGATATACAGAATCTTGAAGGATGGTACTGACAGATGGGTTAGCAGAGCAGCAATTGAGAAGCAGACATAGACAACAGTTATGGACAAGGGTGGGGGAGAGGAAGAGGAGGGTAAATTAATGGAGAAAGCAGCATGGATGCATGTGCAGCAGCATATGTAAAAAGACAGCCAATGGCAATTTGCTGTGTGACTCAGAGAACTCAAACCAGGGCTCTGTAATAACTTAGAGGTAGGAAGGCGGGAGGTAGGAGGAAGATTCAGGAGGGAGGAGACATATGTACACCCATGGTTAATTCATGCTGATAGAAATCAAACCAGTATTGTAAACCAGCCATCAATCGATTAAAAATAAATAAATATCTAGAAAGAAAATAAAAGTAAAACAAGAGTGTGGCTATGTTCTGATGGGATGCGGAGGGAGCTGGGAAGGGGGCTTAGGATGGGGAATACATGTACATGCATGTCTGACTCACGTCAATGTATGGCAAAACCACTACAATATTGTAAAGTAATTAGCCTCCAATTAAAATAAATAAATTTTAAAAATAAAATAAAAATAAAAACAAAACCAGGCAATGGTCAGCATTCGGCCGGTGGGCTATAGTTCATTTTATGACTATAATCTAACCTCTTCCTGTCTAATTTAAAAGCTCTCTCTCAGAGACAGCTTTGCTGACTGTGCTGTTACTTTGCATCTCAGCCTTGTGATTGGTTTTTCCATGGCATATATCACAATGGATAATAATTTAGTGTATTTAATTGTTTAGTATTCCTTGTGAGACCTACTGCATATACTCAGTGGTAGAATTTAGCATGTCCATTGCTTAAAATATGCTTAATAAGTACTTTTTTGAATGGAAAAAAATAAATACCACTATATCCAACTTTGAGATTCAAGAAAATCAAATCAATAGGATATTGCTGAACAATATATATAGATTACAAATTGCAAGAATACATCCTTTATAAAGAATTTTTGAAATAAGCTTTATTCAAGAATGTAGAAGAGGGAGAAATTCTCCTTTGCAGTCCCAAGTTCCCATGATTATGGAGTGTTGATAGTCTTTATGTTTCTGCTACCTTGGGATTGCCTAGGGATTAGAGATAAGCATGATCTCATTTTTGTTGAATATAAATGTTATGAAAATAAGAACCAGACAGGCCATCTGGGAGACAGAGTCTTCTCATAGCATTGTTCTTCTCATATTATATACATGGGGGATATTCATTTCATGGAGAAAATTAAGTCATAGCAATCAAATGCTTCATTTTAGAAAGTTCTTGGCTTGCTTTAGGGCTAAATATTCACAGCATGCATTTTAAAGATGGAATTAGGGGCAATGATGCACAAAATTGCATGTTCAAAGAAAATATTATTTTTAGAAATGTTATTGGAACATCCAAAAGAACTAAAAATAAAAGTTTATACTGCTCAGGTAAGAAGCTCTAGCAATATAATAAGCTCTGTATACAACAGAAAGTACATTAGAGACAGTTGTTTTCAGTGAAGCTCTTCAGATGTTCCTGATTCAATAGCCATTGACCTAGATGGATAGATCTCATATCCAGGATAGTTAAGATTTTGCATGATATTGTCAAACACTACTTAGATACCAATTTTTATAATTGCACACATCTGTTTAATGTCTGACTTTCTATATTTCACATCTCTTATTAAAATTAACACTGAACTGTTAAGATCATTTTTTTTGAGACAATTCTTGGGAGGGTTAAACTTTCTACTTTTCTACTATAGAGGATGAATAAATTTTCCTCTTCCCTTGAAGGTTTTTCTGGCTGGTCTAAGAATTAAATTGACATGAGACTGATTAATAGGATAAAGACAAACAGAAGCTCAATTACTTGTATACTTGAGAGAGACCCAGGAAAAATTAGTAACTTGCCAGAATGTCTGAAACTCTTACCTTAAATGCTATCTTCAGCTAAAAGCAACAGAGGATGTTTTGGGTAGTGGTCTAGTACTTCAAAGGGCAAGAAGTCACTTCACATGAATGTGGAAAAGTAAATGTTTGATGGATAAATGTTTGCTGGGCCTGCAGAAACAATGAGACTCTGATCTCCAGGCCCTGTTCCCCTATCACATCCAGCCCACATCCTTTGCAGCTACCTCTGATGATAGCTCTATTTCAGGAACAATTATTTTAGGCCATTAGGAGAAAGGTCAAATATTCTTCCTAAATCTTCTGCTTCTTAAAATTAATCTGCCTAACTTAGTCCTCATGGCAAGTGAAGTGAAGTGAAAGTGTTAGTTGCTCACTCATGGGGTTAGTTGCAACCCCGTGGACTATAGCCTTCCAGGCTCCTCTGTCTATGGAATTCTCCAGGCAATAATACTGGAGTGGCTTGCAATGCTCTTCTCCAGGGGATTTTCCAGACCCAGGGATTAACATAGGTCTCCTGCATTGCAGATGGATTCTTTACTGTCTGAGCCACCAAGGAAGGCTTTACTGTCTGAGCCACCAGGAACGTCCTCATGCCAAAGAGACACATTTTGGAGTAGCAAATTATACTCCCCTATGTTATATTATATTAACATGTAAATAACAGCAAATGCATGCTGTTAGTGGTGGTCAAAGTTTTTCAAAACAATTTCAGCAGTGATCTTCCCAGTGTATTTCATCTGGGTGTGGTGCCTCAAATATAACACATTTTTTTTTCATTCTGTTGATTTTTAAACTATTTCTTTCTATGCTTTGACCCACAAATATGGCTTACATAAATTTTAAAAGGTTGTAAATTATATTTCAATATATTGAAATTTCAATAGAAATTACTTTATGTGAACTATTACCAAAACTGCAAAAATTTTTACAAGTTTTCTTTTCTCTAAATAAATAGGAATATAGAGAAATCATTTTGAACACAATATGAAACATTTGTAGAGAAAAGAAATTATATAATTTGAATTAATTATTAAAAAAAAAAAAGAAAAACTCTGGACCAAAGAAAGTTAAGCATTTTGGCTAAAAACACCTTTCAGTGAAAAGTAATTTTCACAGCTTGTCTTCTTATAATTTTTTAGATGAGTGTAAGTAATTATAGCTATTGTGTGTCAGTTACTAACATTTGAAAAGTCACAGTATAAGAATCACACACATAAAATGTTGTTCAGGTAAATTAGTGGAATTTTTTCCTTCCACATAATTGATTTTGAATCTGTCTTTAAGCTTCAAAAATATGTAGATACAAATGAGACAAGAATCAAGATTGCCATAAGAAATATCAATAACCTCAGATACACAGATGACATCACGCTTACGGCAGAAAGTGGAGAAGAACTAAAGATCCTCCTGATGAAAGTGAAAGAGGAGAGTGAAAAAGTTGACTTAAAACAACATTCAGAAAACTAAGATCAAGGCATTTGGTCCCATCACTTCATGTCAAGTAGATGAGGAAACAATGGAAACAGTGAGAGACTTTCTTTTCTTGGGCTCCAAAATCACTGCAGGTGGTGACTGCAGCCATGAAATTAAAAGACACTTACTCCTTGGAAGGAAAGTTATGACCAACCTAGTCAGATTATTAAAAAACAGAGACATTACTTTGCCAACAAAGGTCCATCTAGTCAAAACTATTGTTTTTCCAGTAGTCATGTATGGATGTGAGAGTTAGACTATAATGAAAGCTGAGCACAGAAGAATTGATGTTTTTCAACTGTGGTGTTGGAGAAGACTCTTGAGAATCCCTTGGATTGCAAAGAGATCCAACCAGTCCATTCTAAAGGAGATCAGCCATGAGTGTTCACTGGAAGGACTGATGTTGAAGCTGAAAAGAAACTCCAATTATCTGGCCATTGGTGTGAATAACTGACTCATTAGAAAAGACTCTGATGCTGGGAAAGATTGAAGGCAGGAGGAGAAGGGGATGACAGAGGATGAGATGGTGGGATGGCATCACTGACTTGATGGATATGAATTTGAGCAGGTTCAGGGTGCTGGTGGTGGACAGGAAGCCTGGCGTGCTGCAGTCCATGGGGTTGCAAAGAGCCGGACATGACTGAGGGGATGAACTGAACTGAACAAACAAGACTAATAATATTCAACTTATATAGTGGTAAACTACATGATTTCTAAAAGTACAAAGTTTTAAGTTTTATATTAGTAGTGAAGAATAGATTAGATATTTTAAATGAATAAATATACTCATCATTCAATACATACTAGAGTGATGTTGTTGCTCAGTCACTAAGTCATGTCTGATTCTTTGTGACCTCATGGACTGCAGCCTGCCAGTCTTACCTGTCCTTCACTATCTTCTGAAGTTTACTCAGTCTCATGTCCACTGTGTCAGTTATGCCATCCATCCATCTCATCCTCTGCCATCCACTTCTCCTCCTGCCTTCAATCTTTCCCAGCATCAGGATCTTCTCCAGTAAGTCAGTGCTTTGTATCACATGGCCAAAGTATTGAACTTTAGCATCAGTCCTTCCAATGAATATTCAGGGTTGATTTTCTTTAGCATTGACTGGTATGATCTCCTTGAAGTCCAACAGACTCTCAAGAGTTCTCTCCAGAACCACAATGTGAAAGCATCTATTTTTCTGCTCTAAGCCTACTTTATGGTCCAACTCTCACATCTGTATACATGACTACTGGGAAAACAATAACTTTAACTAAACGAACCTTTGTCAGAAAAGTGATGTCTCTGCTTTTTAATATGCTATGTAGGTTTGTCATAGCTTTTTTCTGAAGGAGCAAGTGTGTTTTGTTTTGTTTTGTTTTTTAATTTCATGGCTGCAGTCACCATCCATTGTGATTCTAGAGCCCAGGAAAATAAAGTCTGTCACTATTTTCAGTTTTTCCCCAACTCTTTGCTATGAGGTGATGGGACAAGATGCCATGATCTTAGTTATCTGAATGTTGAGTTTTAAGTCAACTTTTTCACTCTCTTCTTTCACTTTCATCAAGAGGCTCTTTAGTTCCTCTTCACTTTCTGCCATTAGAATGGTATCATCTATGTATCTGAGCTTGTAGGTATTTCTCCCAGCAACCATGATTCCAGCCTGTGCTTCATCCAACAGGAATTTCACTTGATGTACTTTCCTTTTCTGATGTACATGATGTACATCACTTTTCTGACAAAGGTTCGTTTAGTTAAAGTTATTGTTTTCCCAGTAGTCATGTATACAGATGTGAGAGGTGGACCATAAAGTAGGCTTAGAGCAGAAAAATAGATGCTTTCACATTGTGGTTCTGGAGAAAACTCTTGAGAGTCTGTTGGACTTCAAGGAGATCATACCAGTCTATGCTAAAGAAAATCAACCCTGAATATTCATTGGAAGGACTAATGCTGAAGCTCAATACTTTGTCCATGTGATACAAAGCATAGAAGTTAAATAAGAAGGGTGACAATATACAGCCTTTTGTACCGCCTTCTCAATTTGAGCCAGTTCATTGTTCATGTCCGTTTCTAACTGTTGCTTCTTGTTCTACTTACAGGTTTCTCGGGAAACAAGTAAAGTGGTCTGGTATTCCCATTTCTTTAAGAATTTTTCCATTTGTTGTGATCCACACAGTCAAATGCTTTAACACAGTCGGTGAAGCAGAAGTAGACTTTTTTTTTTCTTTCTGGAATTCTCCTGATTTTTCTGTGATCCAACAGATATTGGCAATTTGATCTCTGGTTCCTCTGTCTTTTGTAAATCCATCTTGTACATCTGGAATTTTTCACTTCAGGTACTGCTAAAGCCTAGCTTGAAGGATTTTGAGCATTACCTTGCTAGCATGTGAAATGAGCACAATTGTGCTGTAGTTTGAACATGGCTTGGCATTGCCCTTCTTTGGGGCTGGAATGAAAACTGACCTTTTCCAGTCCTGTGGCCAATGCTGAGTTTTCCAAATTAGCTGGCATATTGAGTGCAGCACTTACAGTATCATTTTTTAGGATTTTAACTAGAGTGATGGATAGTGTTCAAATATTGAGGAGACCTAAGAAGTAAGCTAACAAGAAAAAAAGAGAGAGAGAAGATATAAGCTGATGTGGACAAAAGCAATGTAAATACACAAACCCCAACTGGCAATTTCAGCTGAGTATTATAGTAAAAATTCTTATACATTTTCTGATTTTTGCTTTTTAAACCTGACTCTGTCTTCTCCTGATGCCCCCTTTCTGGGCATGCTTCTGCAACAGTGGGACATTTAAGCCATACAAGCCCAGATCCAGGCCAAGAAACACTCAGCACCACCCTTCACACTAAACACAATAAAAACCCTGCCAGGCTCTTTCCCTGCCCTCTCTTAAATGTTTCATCCCAACTTGGGAGGTCTGTCTGGTTATTCCCAGAGAGTCTGGTCCTATGTTTACAAGCCTTTCATCTACATCTTGACATGCTCTCATCATCGCTATCTACACAGGCACCAAACTTCCAGCCTAAGTCCACCCTGCTGATGCAGAGTGACTACAAAACATATGTTCCAAAATATATTTGAATTTAGACCAAAAGCTTTTTCTTTGTTTGATGCAAGACAATAATAGCCACTTCCTTAAAGAAAGACTGCCTCCATCTTCATTGGACAGAGTGTTCTTAACCCACTTGGCCAAAACCAAAGCATCACTGAAGACCAAGGTGCCGTCATGCTTGGTTTCTTCCACCTCTCTCCTCTCATCATCTTTCTCACTGCTCATGGCCTCTTTCTTAAATTATGTCCTTTTTTTTTTTTTTAATGAAGTAGAGTTGATTTACAATGCTTAAGGTGTACAGCTTATATTTATAATTTCAGATTCTTTTCCATTATAGGTTATAACAAGATACCGAATATAGTTTCCTGTACTATACCTTCCTTCCTCCTTTTTGCTAATGTCATGCTGCCTTGAGTTTCTGATTATATTTAAATATTTGAAAAGTTTTATTTGCACAACAAAATTAGTTCTTGGAACATAGCAGTGATCAAGAAACTCACTGTCATTAATAGCCATTGATACAGCATCTAGAAGCACTTTACATAAGAAGACAGTTGGCTATTCTCAATGACAAGGTACTTAAATAATTCATAAATTGTGGCTCCTGGGGAAGTCTAGAATATTTTCAAAATCACATATGGCATGAACAATTGTTTTTCACTGAATTTCAATTATTCCAATATCAAATGTTTTTTTTTTTTTAATTTTAATTCAAACCCAACACTGTCTGGGAGAACTTCCTTTTCATCTATTTCTAGCCAGCTTTCAAAATTTTCCCCTGCAGATAGGATGAAATAGATGGGAGAAGGAGGACTATAAGAGAAAGGCCAGAAAGTGGGGTGGACAGAGTAGGAAGATCATCAATATGTTTCTCATTTTTATTTTGAGTAAAATAAAATTAGCCCAATATATCTAACCTGCTGAAACTAAGTGAATCTTTGCTCCTGGCTCTAGCTTTGAAATGAAAATAAGACTATATGAGACTCCTTGCTTTAAATATATTTTGTAACTGTATACTTTCCCTTCATTTTTCTTGATATTGCTCCATGGAACTTGCTATTTCATACATCACTTTTATTTTATCTAAGCCAGAAAAATACTGGTTTGGATGTTTTGCCTTCCAGTGACCCAGCTACCTTCTGATTTTATCTAATAGTTATAAATTAGAAATCTCTGACAAATCCCTTCTGGCCTTATTGAGCCCAAGGAAAGAATTTTCAGTGGATCCTGAAAATGGGGACTCTGCAAAGAGATTTTGCTGTGGGTAACTTTTAAACCAATGACATAAACTTTGAATGGGGATTTTGAGACTGAAATCACTCTGTAACTTAATTGTATCAATTTTACTTTTTTATTTCTATCTTCTGTTTGCTTTTGCCAGTCCGTCTGGGTGACACTTAGGGCTGCCATTCCACTTTGTTTCCTAGTATGTTTCCCAGGGCATACTCCATAGGATTTATGACTCAATTTTTGCCTTTTGATTTAATCTGAAAAACATTCAGCTCACATCAAGTCCACAGCTAGCAGTCAGGAGTGATAAAGGTGTCTCTCTCCTAACGCAAGTTTGCTAAAAGGTTCAGACTACATCTGCATCTCATTCCTGTACCACAGTCTTTTCCTACTAACCAACATATTTGACTTCTGCTACTGTGCTTATTTTAGTATGCTGTTGTTCAGAGAAATTTAACTACATGGCAAAAGTCCTCAAAAATATATCTGTTAAAATAAGGCAATTCACTAAGTTTGTTCCCAGATGAAAGCTGGACCAGTATGGAAAAATTATATAAAATAGTAAGAGTTAACATTGCAATTTTAATATGATATTGATAATAATATGAGACTATTTCTCTACTTTTAAAATATGCTTTGTAAATGTTATCTTTCCAGGATAACTATTAATAAAATTTTATAAATTATTTCATCATAAAAGACATGCATTTAAAAGGATCCTTTTTAAATATCCTTAAAAAAATCCTCAAATTCAAACTACATCTATATAGTCTTAGAAAAATTAATCTTTAAAATATCCAAATTATTCTACTAATCGAATGTTAATATAGTGATTACAAAGTACCAGACAAGGTCCTAAATTCTTTCAAAATTAATTCGTTTGAAGAAGGCTGAGCGCCAAAGAATTGGTGCATTTGAACTGTGTTGTTGGAGAAGACTCTTGAGGGTCCCTTGGACTGCAAGGAGATCCAACCAGTCCATTCTGAAGGAGATCAACCCTAGGATTTCTTTGGAAGGAATGATGCTAAAGCTGAAGCTCCAGTACTTTGGCCACCTCATGCAAAGAGCTGACTCATTGGAAAAGACTCTGATGCTGGGAGGGATTGGGGGCAGGAGGAGAAGGGGATGACCCAGGATGAGATGGCTGGATGGCATCACCAACTCGATGGACGTGCGTCTGAGTGAACTCCGGGAGTTGGTGATGGACAGGGAGGCCTGGCGTGCTGCGATTCATGGGGTCTCAAAAAGTCGGACACGTCTGAGCGACTGAACTGAACTGAACTGAACATAAATATGATATGCATATTCAGTTCAACTCAGTCACACAGTCATGTGTGAATCTTTGTGATCTCATAGAGTGCAGCATACCAGGCTAACCTCAGTTCAGATCAGTGAAGTTCAGTCAATAAGTCGTGTCTGACTCTCTGTCATCCCATGAACTGCAGTACTCCAGGCTTCCAATTTCCATCACCAATTCCCAGAGCTTGCTCAAACTCATATCCATAGAGTCGGTGATGCCATCCAATCATCTCATTCTCTGTCGTCCCTATCTCCTTCCACCTTCAATCTTTCCCAGAATCAGGGTCTTTTCCAATGAGTCAGTTTGTCACCTCAGGTGACCAAAGTATTGGAGTTTCAGCTTCAGCATCAGTCCTTCCAATGAATATTTAGGACTGATTTCCTTTAGGATGGACTGGTTGGATCTCCTAGCTGTCCAAGGGACTCTCAAGAATCTTCTCCAACACCACAGTTCAGAGGCATCAACTCTTTGAAAGTGAAAGTGAAGTCGCTCAGTCGTGTCCAACTCTTTGCGACCCCATGGACTGTAGCCTACCAGGCTCCTCTGTCCTTGGGATTTTCCAGGCAATAGTACTGGAGTGGATTGCTATTTCCTTCTCCAGGGGATCTTCCCAACCAAGGGATCAATCCCTGGTCTCCTGCATTGTAGACAGACACTTTACCATCTGAGCCACCAGGGAAGTCCATCAATTCTTTGGCCCTCAACTTTCTTCATGGCCCAACTCTCCGATCCACATGTGACTATTGGAAACACCATAGCTTTGACTAGATGGATCTTTATCAGCAAAGTAATGTCTCTGCTTTTTAATATGCTTTCTAGGTTGGTCATAGATTTTTCTATCAAGGAGCAACTATCTTTTAATTTCATGTCTGCAGTCACCATCTGCAGTGATTTTTGGAGTGGAAGAAAATAAAGTCTCTCACTGTTTCCATTTTTTCCCCTTCTATTTGCCATTAAGGGATGGGACTGGATGCCAAGATCTTAGTTTTTTGAATGTTGAGCTTGAAGACAGCTTTTTTCACTCTTTGCTTTCACTTTCATCAAGAGGCTCTTTAGTTCCTCTTTACTTTATGCCATAAGGATGGTATCATCTACGTATATGAGGTTATTGATATTTCTCCTGGTGATCATGATTCCATCCTGTACTTCATACAGCCTGGTATTTCACACAATGTACTCTGCATATAAGTTAAGTAAGGAAGGTGACAATACGCAGCCTTAATGTACTCCTTTCCCAGTTTTGAACCAGTCCACTGTTCCATGTCTGGTTCTAACTGTTGTTTCTTGACCTGCATACAGGTTTCTCAGGAGGCAGGTAAGGTGGTCTGGCATCCCATCACTTGAAGAATTTTACACAGTTTGCTGTGATTCACACAAAGGCCTTGGCATTATCAATAAAGCAGAAGTAGATGTTTTTCTGGAATTTTCTGTGCTTTTCTATGATCCAAGGAATGTTGGCAATTTGATCTCTGGTTCCTTTGTCTATCCTAAATTCAGCTTGAACATTTGGAATTTTGTGGTTCATGTACTATTAAAGCCCAGCTTGGAGAATTTTGAGCATTACATTGCTAGCATGAGATATGAGTACAATTGTATGATAGTCTGAACAGTCTTTGGCATCTTTCTTTGGGATTGAAATGAAAACTGACCTTTTCCAGTCCTGTGGCCAATGCTGAGTTTTCCAAATTTGCTGGTATTTTGATTGCAACACTTTCACAGCATCATCTTTTAGGATTTGAAATAGCTCAGCTGGAATTCCATCACCTCCACTAGTTTTGTTTATAGTGATGCTTCCTAAAGCCCACTTTAATTTGCACTCCAAGATGTCTGGCTCTAGATGAGTGATCACACCATCATGGCTATCTGAGTCATGAAGATCTTTTGTGTATAGCTCTGTGTATTCCTGCTAGCTCTTCTTAATCTCTTCTGCTTCTTTTAGGTATACCATTTCTATCCTTTATTGTGCCCATCTTTGCATGAAATATTCCTTTGCTATCTCTAATTTTCTTGAAAAGATCTCTATAGTCTTTCCCATTCTATTTTTTTCCTCTATTTCTTTGCATTGATCACTGAGGAAGACTTTCTTATCTCTTCTTGCTATTCTTTGGAACTCTGCATTCAGTTGGATATATCTTTCCTTTTCTCCTCTGCCTTTCACAGATTATGCATATTACATGTGTTTATTCCCATCAACTAACATTAAATTCAGGAAGTCCTTGTAGGTACTCAGAAATCTAGAGCTATGCAAGCCTATCTAAGGCATTATCTTACTAATTTATATTCAAAAACAACTTTTCAAATTATCATTCTTGGGGATATGCTTATGCTATGAAAGTAGGTTCTATATATTTAATTATAATTTAATAATCAATTTATTAATCACTAATAATTTTTAATCAAATTGTTGGCAGCATATCTGTAATTCTTTTTTCTTTTTTTTTCCATTGGAGTATACATCTTTAGATAAATTATATGCATTTGAAATGCTCCCTCTGAGTGAAAAGAATGTATGTTACAATATTTAGAAAACAACTAGCACATTTATTAAATGACTGTAAAAGAACATTTACCAAAAATAGGGCAAATCTTGCATTATCATTACTAAGTGTAATGAATGAAGCAAAACAGATGGATATCAGACATATTTCAAATTAAGAAATAAAAGAATTAGTTACTAAC
The DNA here is from genome assembly GCF_014754425.2 of Oryx dammah. Lineage (NCBI taxonomy): Eukaryota > Metazoa > Chordata > Mammalia > Artiodactyla > Bovidae > Oryx > Oryx dammah. Next base: position 12,140,015 of record NW_024070203.1, read on the forward strand.
TGACGAGCTGGCATGCTGAGTGCAGGCGGCTGCCAGCCAGCGCACTGAGCCTAGAGCCGGCGCAGCGGCCTAAAGTGCCAGGCTGCGAAGGTGCAGGAATGGCGGAGAGGAGCTATCCTGCGTCCGAGGTCAGGGGCGGTGGCCGGGAGGAGACACCCTGCGTCCGAGGTCAGGGGCAGCAGCCCAGAGGAGCTACCCCGTGTCTGAGGTCAGTGGCAGCCCGGAGGAGACAGCCCATGTCTGAGGTCAGGGGCGGCCAGGAGAAGCCACCTCCCACCCGAGGCCAGGGGCGGTGACCCTGAAGAGCCACCCCGAGCCCGAGGCTAGGGACGGCAGCTGGGTAGAGCCACCCAGGCCTGAAGCCAGGGCCGGAGGCCAGGAAGAGCAACACAAGGAGCTGTGGCTACACAGGCGCAGGGGGGCCTAGAAGAGCTATCCCACGTTGAAGGTCAGGAACCGTGGAGGTAAGGAGATACCCCTTGTCCAAGGTAAGGAGCAGCGGCTGTGCTTTGCTGGAGCAGCCGTGAAGAGATACGACACATCCAAGGTAAGAGAAACCCAAGAAAGATGGTAGGTGTTGCAAGAGGGCAGACACACTGAAACCATACTCACAGAAAACTAGTCAATCTAATCACACTAGGACCACAGTTCAGTTCAGTTGCTCAGTCATGTCCGACTCTTTGCGACCCCATGAATCTCAGCACGCCAAGCCTCCCTGTCCATCACCATCTTCCGGAGTTCACTCAGACTCACGTCCATCTAGTCAGTGATACCATCCAGCCATCTCATCCTCGGTCGTCCCCTTCTTCTCCTGCCCCCAATCCCTCCCAGCATCAGAGTCTTTTCCAATGAGTCAACTCTTCTCATGAGGTGGCCAAAGTACTGGAGCTTCAGCTTTAGCATCATTCCTTCCAAAGAAATCCCAGGGTTGATCTCCTTCAGAATGGACTGGTTGGATCTCCTTGCAGTCCAAGGGACTCTCAAGAGTCTTCTCCAACACCACAGTTCAAAAGCATCAATTCTTCGGCGCTCAGCCTTCTTCACAGTCCAACTCTCACATCCATACATGACCACAGGAAAAACCATAGCCTTGACTAGATGGACCTTAGTCGGCAAAGTAATGTCTCTGCTTTTGAATATGCCATCTAGGTTGGTCATAACTTTTCTTCCAAAGAGTAAGCATCTTTTAATTTCATGGCTGCAGTCACCATCTGCAGTGATTTTGGATCCCCAAAAAATAAAGTCTGACACTGTTTCACTGTTTCCCCATCTATTTCCCATGAAGTGATGGGACCAGATGCCGTGATCTTAGTTTTCTGAATGTTGAGCTTTAAGCCAACTTTTTCACTCTCCTTTTTCACTTTCATCAAGAGGCTTTTGAGCTCCTCTTCACTTTCTGCCATAAGGGTGGTGTCATCTGCATATCTGAGGTTATTGATATTTCTCCCTGCAGTCTTGATTCCAGCTTGTGTTTCTTCCAGTCCAGCGTTTCTCATGATGTACTCTGCATAGCAGTTAAATCAGCAAGGTGACAATATACAGCCTTGACATACTCGTTTTCCTATTTGGAACCAGTCTGTTGTTCCATGTTCAGTTCTAACTGTTGCTTCCTGACCT